>NW_008359442.1:662902-705089 GCF_000622305.1 Nannospalax galili | reverse complement strand
AAATAATAAATAAATGAATTAAATAAATAAATAAATAAATCTTAATAAAAACAGGCACAAATGATAAAAAGCACCTGATTTTAGGGTAATATCATTTGTATATAAAAATACTTTAAAATATCAGATGTCATAAATAGAGATGAGGTATTTCAAAGAGATAATTTTTAAAATTATGATAAAAGAGAATGCCAACAGAGGAAATGTGAGAAAATTAACATTATCTACCTCTACTTTATATTCAAACAATAGGTAATCTTTAGTTTAAATGTACCATACTTTTCATATATTCAGTTTTTAGATAAAATAAATTACAATGAGAAATGATAAAGACGAGATATTGCACAGCTTTATTGTGTGTGTATATGGATGTGGTGTGTAGGTGTATGTATGTAGTGCGTATGTCTGTGTGTGTTCGTATTATATGTATGGTGTGTGTGTGTATAGTATGTATGTGTGTATGTCTGTGTATGTGTGAGTGTGTCCAAATTGAGGCAAATGACAGAACAGAACTTGCTTTTAATCCAAGTCAGCTACACTGTGATTCTTATAAAGAAGAGCGAACAGAGGAAGAAAATCCCTCTCAAAGGATGTCTGATTTACCTGACTCATATCATAGACCAAAGCATCTGCAGGAGCAGCCAGCAGCAGTGAACTCCAACTTTCTGTACATTTTTTCATACACATAGAGAATGACACAAAAACTGCAGGAGGTACACTGTGGGACAATAATCAGTGTAGTTCTCACAGTTTGCAGTGAACTCATACCTGGCCTTTTAGATTGAGCGTCATTGAGGTCATTCCATGTTAGCACATGCCATTGATTAAAGTAGGCTTCAGGAAGCAGGATCTAGTGAGTATATTAAGTAAATGACAGGTTGGCGTGACTGCTTTACTTGGCAGTTTTTAGTGTTAGTTTTAGATGAAGATTTAGGGGTTATGTTGGAGTTTGCTTTAGAAACTTTACAAGGTGCTTCTATATCAATAAGCAGTGGGATGTTTTGAAAATGAAACCATCTGCATTTGTAAGTACGGTCCTCCTGCTGTGGTTCTCAGGCCAACCAGCCGAATTAGGGTCTTAGATGGCAGCAGCGCTACTCATTGGTCATCTCTGAGCCTGCCTGAGGCTGTTTCCCTGGGAAGTAGACAGACTTCCAGATACTGTTTTAAGGCTGCTTCTGTGGGTTTCTAGGTGTTGCCCCCCCTCCCCATCCTGAACCTGACACTGGTTCTCACTGTGCGCTGCAGTGATGTCTTGGTATTTCCATGGTTCCTATGGTTGGAGCGCTCAAAAGCTCCAGTAGTCTCTGAGTTCAGGAAATTCCCTCACCCTTATCTGGGTTCTGTTCTGTGACAAGCTGCAGACCCATAAGCAAAGCAGATCTTTACTCCATGGTTCCAGTATTAAGTCTAAGACATGGAGATGGGAAGGAGCAGTGACCAGCCAAGAGCACTCAGCCTTGTTCCTCCCGTCGCAATTACTGTGTTATCCTTGATTCATGTGTATCTATCCAGCCTAATTCTTCCCTCTAACAAAACCGAGTTTCCCCAAATTTCATGGTTACTGACTCATTTCAGTTATTTCTGATTTCAAGAATACTGACTCAAGACATACAGTGAAATCCTCTTTCAGAAGTTTTGATTATTTAAGACTTTTTTTTTGTAACTTTAATCATGCAGCTGAGTGGTACAGAGCAACTTTTGAATTGTTTAAAAAGAGAAAAGTAAAAACACAAAAAAGAAAATAGATAATATCCTCTCCTGAACACTTTGTCTAATTAGTTTTGTTAGTTTGAATACTGACTCAAGACATACAGTGAAATCCTCTTTCAGAAGTTTTGATTATTTAAGACTTTTTTTTTGTAACTTTAATCATGCAGCTGAGTGGTACAGAGCAACTTTTGAATTGTTTAAAAAGAGAAAAGTAAAAACACAAAAAAGAAAATAGATAATATCCTCTCCTGAACACTTTGTCTAATTAGTTTTGTTAGTTTTTTTATCTAGTTATTATTCTTAAGAAAAGTATTTGGCAGAAAAATGTACAGATTACAGAAGCTATGTATCTAATTTAAATGTAATGGAGCAAATAAAGGAATTTGGTACCGTCTTTTTGTGACCTAAAATGTTTCTCATTTGCTACATCATAATATTCAAGGCAGGAGTTATAGCGTTTGACAGATGACAAATAACTAATAAACTCAGGGCCAGATGGGAGCCATTTTGGATTGGTAGGAAAGCTGGCCCTTAGAAAAGAGGCTCTGTAAAAGCCAAGATATGTCAGCTGCTCCAATACCCAAGGTAGGAGTGTCCTAATACTAAAGAGACAGAATGCTTCTTATTTAAACAATTATTATGATAAGAAATTTAATGTCCCCAACTATAGAAATATCCCGAGTGGAAAATATAAAACAAACACTTAGGAATAAATCACAACCCAGTAAATCTGATCACAGTTAACTTGTGTAAGGAACACGGGTTCTTATCCTTTGGATGCTTCACCAGTATCAAGTGCTGAAAGTTCACAGAAGCTCCACCTGGAGTTCCATTGTCATCACTCTGAAAAGAGTTTTAAACAAACAAGTATTTGGCAATATTGTTCTCTAAATTGTATTTTTCCTGTGATAAACCCCATTCACTTTCTGCTACCATTTTCCAAGCAAATTAATTTAATTTTTATTTTCCTCACACTTGCAATTTTATTTTGCTACATGAATCAGCCAATAAAACTCATCTACTTTTGCCAGTACGTTCTACAATGGTAGAGAGCTGTTGGTGACGGCACAGGTTCTTTGCTAGTTGTAAAGGTTTTTGGAGAGGTCTGTTCAGGACTGGTCCTCTAAATAGTCATTGCTGAAGAATGTGGCTCAGGCATCCTCATAGAAGTTGGTTTTTATTGGAAAAGATTCTCTTGGTGAGGGAAATCAGATATACCCACTTTGGAGCTTATTGATATGGTAAAGATATGTAAAAGAACATGAAAAGACTTATTGCTGTCTTAAGTGTTATTATTTGAACATGGATCCTGCGCTGGGTCCTTTTTTTTTTTTTTTTTTTTTTTTTTTTTTTTTTGTGGCAGGGTCTCCCTATAGCCACAGCTGTCCTGGAACACATTATGTAGACTAGGCTGACCTTAATCTCACAGAGATCCACCTGCCTCTGCATCCCAGGTGCTGGAATTAGAGTCCTGTGCCACTATGACCAGTGTGCTCAGAATCTAGATACTGACAAAATTCATCAGACCTGGGCACTGGAGTGTTGTAAGACATTTTCCACATTTATATGAGTACTTCTTGTTGGGCACTCTTGACTATAGATGATGCTAACATTATAAATTAGAAGGGTTTTGATTATTTTTAAAAAGTTCATTATTATTATTACATTGATTCTAACTCCTTAGTACATTATTGGATCATGATTTTCTTTTAGATTTTTTCATGTGTATTTGAAGCATCAGTTCTAGTAAGTGTTAAATATGTGCTTAAAATTAACTTTTAAAAATGTTTTAAAGATTTATTTTTATTTTGTGTGTATTTGCCTGCATTTATGTATACCATGTGCATGCCTGGTACCTGTGGAGTCCAGAAGAGGGCATCAGATCTCCTGGAACTGGAGTTACAGATAGCTCTGAGCCATCATGTGGGGGTTAGGAAATAGGAGCAGTAAGTGCTCTTAACTGCTAAACCATCTCTCCAACCCCCAAGATTATAATCTTTAGGCCCAGGGAGAGACATTTTAGACCATGTGAAAGATAGTATCCATCCTTTATTTTTCATCATGCTTGAACATTTCTGTGAGGGACAGAGCTTTGCCTATGGTATTGTAAAAGTTTTTCTTAAGAATCTGCAATCATTCAGCTATGTCTGCCTTAGGTTGCAGATGGTACACAGGATGGGCAGTGGAGATACTCATTCCATCATGAATGTTTGTTTCTGACTCAAGCACTAACCATACAATAACTGTCATTTGGGGACCCAGACATCTGCCAATCCTTTTGTTCATCGTGACAATGATTTCAGTTCTGACCTTGCTTCCCATGATCATCTCTAATTTGTAGGTGAGACCGTGTCCATTAATAGGAAGAAGCAAATTGTGTAACCAGAATTTCCATTACCATCAGTCTAATGTTTTTCCCGCTTACTGAACTTGTTTATTATATGGAAAAAGAAGTATTATATATTTCTTGAAACAAGATATCTGTGAGAGCAAGGCTACCAACACAATATCCATTGCTACCATTCAAAGTAAAAGTGCTGGGGTGCTACCTTTGGGCAACTGGGGGTAGCCAACAGACCTAGGCTTGGTTTCTAGTACATCTATTTTGATATTTGCTGTGAGATTTCATTAGTGTAATGATTTATCTTGCATGGACGATTCTCATTTTTTAAGCAATATTAAGGACGTTTTTATTTCCCAAATAAATGGTTGCCCAAAGACAAATATTTGTCTTATTACCCATCTCTTGGTTCAATCAGCTGTTCTCTTAAGATTCTTGCCTACTTCTCCAGAACTTTCCCAGACTATTCCAATGCACATAGCTTCTTCTGCTTCTGTAGGAATTGGCAAACTTTTAAAGTAAAGATCCATGCAGGAAATATTTTTTGAATTTGTGGTCATATCATACATTGCAACTATTTGTGTTTGCCATTAAAGCACACAGGCCAGCCACAGAGAATACATAAATGAATAAATGAATGGGTGTGGTGTTTCTTTCATTTATTTTTTAAAGAAAGCTTTAATACCAGAAATGGGCTCCATCTTATGAAGTTGACTTTAAATTCAATTAGAAAGTGGTTGGACACTCCCATGATATTTGTTCCCATATTGTATCAGTGGGCATATCTTTCCAGGTCAATTGTAGTTCACAAGATTCACAGATGGGTAAGGTTGATAAATATTCTTTTCTTATGGTAGCCTGACATTGATTCCAGGCCTAGGAACCTGAGACTAGACAGGTCACAGGGCACAGGGCATTAGTCTAATGCTAGTTTTCCACTAAATAGTTATAGTACTAAATTGACTCCTAATAACTTATTATTGTACCTATAGCTTAATGCATCTCTCAACTCTCACCACAGAAGTGTTCTTATGCAGCAGGTTGTAATTAATAGAGAAACCCATAACTGACCAAGATGCAGAGAACAAGAGGCTGAAAAGTGTCCCTAAATAGGACGCCTATAGCAAACTTTTTCTCCCAAGGCTCAGGGATTATTGTGGAAGAAGGGACAGAAAGATTTTAAGACCCTGAGGTAGTGGATCACCACAAGGAATTTTCCAGATATCTGGTCAGTTACTCATATGAGCTCACAACAATGGTGACAGCATGCACAAGTCCTATGCAGGCTCAAGCCAGACATAATCCCAGCACAGACATGGGGAAGAGGGTAAGAAACTCCAACTTTATCTGAGGAACCATTGACAGCCATTGATGTCTGGAAGGGTAAGAGTTAGTCTCTTTCAAGTATGTGATTCTTGGTAGGTTAATCAGGTTCCAGCGGATGGACCCACACTGAAGGACATTTGGGGACCAAATCTGACTGTATCGGCCTTCATACATACATACATACATATATACATACATACATACATACATACATACATACATATGTTCTCTCTCTCTCACATTTAATTGGATGAAGTCAGTAAAAGGGAGGGGATCTAAATATTATCAAAATATATTGTATGAAAAATCAAAAAAATTCAATAAAAACATTAAAAAACCCACTTTTCTCACATCATAGACATTAGGTTGTATTTAACTTGCATAGGAGTTTTCTGACTCTGACAAATTATTTCAAAACTAAAATAAATTATTCATCAGTTACTTTGTGTTATTTCTTCTATCTTCATCTTTTCTGTTTAAATTCCCATCTTTACATCAATACGTTCATTACGCACAGACACTTCTCTCAGTGAGTGCTTTTCTTCGTTGGTTCTAGTTTCTTTGTCCCATTGTTCCCATATCTACACTATCCATATTGGGATCTGAACTGTGCTGTGATTGAATCAGGGGAGGAGGTGAGCGCCAGCAAAGCCTTCTTTCCTAAGAAGCTATCATCTTTGGGAGAAAAATGTTATAGAGACAGATATGCTTGTGTCTGTTTTGAAAAGGCAAACATCTTAAATAGGATTGTAGCAATGATTGAGCAGGAAGTTTGACTTTTCAAACACACACACACACACACACACACACGCACACACACACACATGTTCATATGTTTGGCAATTGTAGCTGAATGTTAGTGAGTGATTGGTTATATTAATTTTGTGTCCTGGCTAGTCTTGCATGTCTTAGAGAGACTGCTAAGAAAATACCACAGGGGATGCTTGTCTTTAAAATAGACATCACATGGGAGGCAGCTTGGAAAAAGCATGAATTTCCACACAGTTCTACAAAGACTAGTGAAATTCTAAGCCCATGTTTATCAAGGAATGAGGAAAGCTATTTCTGTCTAAGGAGGTCTGAAATCAATCTTTCATATTCCTTAAGTGAGGGCATTTCATAGAAGAATGAGAGGCTGGCAGACCTTTTGTAGTAAGTAAGTGAATTCTGTATTTTTTCATTTATTCATTGATGTGCTCTCCTCCCATCATCTTTAATCATGTATGCTGACAAAATAAAGGTAAAAGCCTTTGGTTGGCCATTTTTGCAGTATCTATTCATTAAGAATCTACAAGATACTTTGGAAAGAAGAGAAACAAAGTCTAATTCACCATCTGCAGCGTATTTTCTGAGCTTCAGGACATACTTGTAGTGCAGAGTGAAGAGTCCTTGTCCTTACTTGCTGTTGCCATCAAGATGGATTGACATTGGAAGAGCCAGGGGGCAGAAGGGAGCTTGCAGAATTACCCAGTGTGATGTTCACATTGCATCCATAAATACATGCAATTCCATGAGTCAATTAAAATAAAATCAAGTTTAAAAAGAAAGATGAGATGAATGTATTCGCAATGCTTGGGTGCTGACCTGGTGACAACCTGGCAATTATCTGGCCTCTCTGTGGCACTTAGCATTTTCAGAGTGCTTTGCAATTGCATTTATTAGTCACCCTTCACAGCTACACATGAAACTGATAGGCCTCTCCATTTTCATATTGAGGACAAGTGACTCACTGAGGGTCAGGCAGTGAGTGGCTTATGAAGTTCATTAGTCTCTGATCATTTCTATTTTAAACTAGAAAAGTATTTTCTACATTTTAAAAAAGACATTTTTAATCAATCTTGCAAAACCTTTATCCTGGTTCTGCTGGTTAACCTGTTTTCTAGGATAATGCTTTTGCAAAACTTTTAATTAAAAAAAAAAAAAAATGTCTTCAGGTTGGACTGTCCCAAAGCTTCACGGATACCTTTTTTTCAGAAGTTTTCAGTCAACTGTCCAGGTATTTTGGCTTGTATGTGAAAGATTACCTTTGTTTGAGTAATGGCATCAGGATTTTGGCCATTTTCAAGAGAAAACAAATTATTTTTAACCAGACGGCCTTGGTTTGTGGCTTTACTTGTGATCAAAATTTGTGGGGAGGGGTGAGATGTACTGATTTTTATTACAATTTTGTATGTTGTACTTTATCTGCAGAATTTCATTTCGTCCTTACTATTTTCTGAACTTTTATCATTGGATTGATTCAGGGAGAGTCATTGGATGATAGGAGATTAGTGAGTTGCATTTACTTTTGTGAGTACAACCAAACAACCTTTAATAAAAAGGGAATCGAATTTCTATAGGTCATGGAAGGCTGGTCATTCCATCTTTTTACTTCTTGGATATGTTTTGTACATGTCTTATATACAGATACTCTAAATTTTAGACAATGAATCTAGAATCTTGAATAAGAAAGTTAGGGTCTCTGACTTCATACAGTTTACAATATAATGAGCAGATTACTTTTTACAAAAATTTTTATTAAAAAAAACCCCAGATTACTATTTTTAAAGCCACAAATACATGGTAATCAAACAGCATGTAGAAGCAGAGAGCAGTGAGGCTACGTGGAGCTAGAAGAGGCCTCTCTGAGGAAGTGACTCCAACGGAGGGAAGGAGCCTGACATGGAAAGGAGGAGCTGGAAAGCTGGGAGCCTAAGGACCAGAACTTGGTGTAGGAATGAGTCAGGCATGGCTGAGGAAATGGGCAAGAAGTGCAGAACGTTGGTGCAGAGTGGGTGAGGCCGAGAACAGGAAGTAAGGTCACGGGCCTCCAGGACAGACTCTATAGACCCTGCTGGCCAAGGTCAAGTTTTCTATTGAGTCTGAATTGGTAGAAAGCTACTGGAAGAATTAATACTGGCAGAGTATCATTATTTTTATTTTAAACAAGTCATTTTCAGTGTTGGAAGGGGTCCATACTATAAAAGTTAGAAACAGAGAGGAGGATAGGGGTATTCTGTAGTGAGCTCTGACCTGATATTGTCTGAGAGAGCTTAATGGTGTCTTATGTTTAGTGGGAAGGTGGAAATGGTATGAGGGAGCTGGATTCACAATATAGTTTGATAATTCTTTTTAAAAAGACATTTATTTTATGTGTATGTATGTTCCTGAGTATAAGTATATGTGCTACATATGAGCACATGCCTTCTGAGACCAAAAGAGGCTGCTAGACCCCCTGGAACTGGAGTTAGAGGCAGAGGTGAGCTGCCTGATGGGGTTGCTGGAAGCCAAACTCTGGTCCTCTGAAGGAGCAACAGGAGCTCTTAAGCATTGGGCCGTTTCTTCAGCCCCTTCACAGTAGAATTTGAAATTGAGCTAATGGTGCTTAAGGATATATTGGATGTGGAGTGTTTGGCAAAGAGGCTACACATGGCTTTGTAAACTGGGCACTGATAACAAAGCAAATGACTCAGAGAGTCTGGGTGGTGAGTGTGGAACCACGGGAGACATAATACGGGTTTTTTGAAGAATCAGACCTGACCCTTGAATTTTCATTTAAGTTACTGTGGAATTGGTAGTGCTGTTTGCTGAGATGGAAAATTGGAACATGTTAGGAGCATGTTAGGAATCTAGCTCTGTTTGAGGAATTAGACGTTGATGAAACACCATGTTTAGGGCTGAACACTCATTCACATCTGGAGCTCTCAAGTGAAGGCTGGGTGGGAGATAAAAATTTGGAACAATGAAATGTACGTGTGTGTGTGAATACACATTATAAAGTCATGAGATTGAATGAAAACTTCTTGTGAGTGGTGAGGAAAAACAAAGGTTTGTAGATAGACTGTGTCCTGGGACATCCTAAAATTTTAAAGGTGGGAAATGAGAGCTGCCTGCAGCACAGACTGAGAGGAGAAGCCTACTTACCCTTCTTGGTCTCCCAGAATTACTGAGAATTTGGTGACTTACTTCATGGTCTTACTACAAAGTTGTTTCATGTTGTTTTAACTCTCCAGTGAATCCTGAAGTTACTTGTGTGAATACATATAGTGTGAATTAGAAAATCTTATTTTCCATTGTAAGTTGTTTTTGTAAGAAGGGGGGGCGTGGGTACTTACACTCCTTGGTTTTCTTGCATCCTAGTAATCACTGCTTGTGAGAGTCCGTGCTTCTTAAGTAGGGCTTTTGTGAAGCTCAGATGATGTTCTCAACAATGGCAGGTTTTGGGTTCCTTGCTGACGGTCCCGTCAATTACAAATAGGCAGATGCCAAACTGTCTAGATCATTTTGGCAGCTCTTGTGTTTGTAAACCTTTAAACATAAGATCACTGTTAATGTTCTAAGAGCTGTCAAACATGGCACGTCTGGAACAGCAGCCTCTTATTTGTATTACTGTGCATGAGGCTCCATCTGCTGCTCCTTTGGCCTTCTTTGTGTTGTCGTCCCATTTTGTGTTAGAGATTTATGTATCAGAAAACTCACTGAAGAAATTTAGAATCTTTTGCCAAACCCAGAGCAGCAAACACCACATTATGGTGTAATAGTTTCTATTCAACTCAGTAACTATTTATTTAAAATAATTGTTTAGTCATTGGGGCTCTTGCTTTACATATGTTCTGCTGGGTTCTGACAGCATGCTGAGGTGTTTAACACAATTATGAATGAACTGTGCTCTACAATAAAATACAATATCAATGAGCCTTGCTTATTTTGATGGGGCATTGATAACACCAACTCAGTTCTTTGCCCTTCACAATGCCCTATGCAGTCTTCCTTCCATGGCATAAGCCTCCAGGTAGTCAGATACGTCCCTCTCAAGCAATGTCAGCAGATGTTACTATTTGAGGTCAGCCTCACCAGAAAGCAAGTTATATGTATTGTTTTCCACCGGAAAAAGTTCAGTGTTTCTCATTGGAAGCTGTATGGTTAATAAAAGTCAGAAATTAAGCACATACACCCATCACCTAGAAACAGAATGTACGTCAGTGCAGCTGTCCACATTTCCCATGTATTGTTTAGCAGCTGGTTTTTTCACTAGACCTTCATTGTTATGCTTTGTCTGTTGTCATTCTGGCTCCAGAGATAGAGGGTGTTTGCTGTCGTAGCCTTTTCAAGACCCTGATGCTTTTCTTCTTGGGATTTGCCCTCTGTAATTCTTATTTTGAAAAGCCATCCTGCTAACTTTCTGTAATTACTTTCACTTACTTTTTCTTAAGAATTACATTTACATATCTGCAGTGTAATCTAGCAAAACAGATATTTTAATCTTTTTTCTTTCCAAAATGTTGCAATGCTTAATCTGATATTTTCAATAAGTTAGTCATCAGTGTGTGAAGCTAACATCATTTATAATTTAAATATTTTACAAACACCTTTCTTTATATCACACATCAAAGAAAAAACTATTTGGAGGGTGTCTGTGAGAAAGAATGGTTCTCGTGGATTTATGTTTATTGTTAATCACCTTTTTCATCTTGGCTTTATAAATCTGAGGGAGGAGTTAGGTATGTGCTTCCTTTGGTATTTCCCATTCTGGTTAATAGCATGACCACTTAGTTGGTACTCAGCCAGTAAGCCCAGAGCCATGGTAGACTTTTTTTTTTTTTTTTCCAGCCATCCTACATTCAAATAAATGTTAAGGCACATTGGTTCCTGCCCTTCTTATCCATTATTATTATTTGCTGTTCTTCTGCTATTATCCAGTGTAGGCAACAAGTAATCATTTTTTATTTGAGCTGAGCATTTTTGTTAATTGGATTATTAAGACTACATCACAACTAGACTCGTTCCACTCAAATCATTTTCTACATTATTACCACATAAACCCATAAAGTATAAACCAGTTCCTATTACACAGCAAGGGTCCATATAGAATAATTTCAACTTCTTCTTGTGACCTGGAGGTTCTCCTTAATTTGACTGCATGTTCTGTCAGCTCAGTGCTTCTTGCTCTGTGCCTCAGCCCTGAACTTATGCTCACATTTCTGAATTATTTACTTTTCCCTGTACACGTCACCAGTCCAAGGCTTCCTGTACTCTAAATTGAAACTCCTGACCACCTTTGCTGCGAGAGACTCTACAGTCTTACCCATACTTTGCATAATAAATGAGGACTGAGTGAATAAATATTTCTTTTTGATTGCTTTAGCCAGTATCACCTGGAAACTCATGTGTTTTTTACTTAATGAAGTTGAAACACCACTTCAGATGATAGTTAGTCTTACACTTGCTATGTAAGATGACATAGTAATTTTTGATGCGGCTCAGGATATATTTCAGATACTCTAGTGCTAATGTCTCTATTTTGCTCTTCCAGTAATTCCTAGTGATTGTTGCTTTTTCAAATATATTTGAGCATCATAGCACTGAAATTGATAGATAACTCAATGTTTTTCATAGCTTATTTTTGCTCAAATAATAATTATCCAAACAATTCATTAAAAAAAGAAAAAATGGGGGATTTAAAATGCATTTAAGTTGTGTAAATTTGCCAAATATGGATCATCAAAGAAATATCAGTTTTACTTATTTCATACTGTATTAGCACTTTAGAAGTACACTTCATTCAACAAATAGTTTAGTGCCTATTAATTACCAAGTATATGAACACATACGAAAGCATATACACCAGTACTTTTGAGATGATAGAGGAAGACCCAAAGACTCATACATACTTAACTTCCATTAATGTATTAATATTAAGTCAGTATTCCAAGACATGTGAAACATCATCACAAAATGTGATTATCCTTACATTTGATCAATGTGTGAAATTCATGCCAGCTGATTTTATGGTGAGTTGGGAGAGCAGACAATGAAAACAAAGTTAATGGTCACAACTTGTCCATCATCAGAACCAGGGTTAGAGCAGGGTTTTTGGATCTCTAGTCCCATCCCAGAACAATGAGGAAAAAGAAAGAAAAGGAGCAAGAGAGAGAGAAAGAGAGAGAGAGAGACAGAGAGAGAGAGAAACACAGAGAGAATATAAGGGAATTCGTTTTAAAAACACGACATCCTTGACAACTCAATCAGGTAAGGGCCCAGAGGAGTAGAGTGAGGGAAGTGATTGGTGGGCTGGTACTAGCCTGGGAACTGTTGGAGACTGATTATTTCTGGGTGAGGGACAGTAGACCTTTCTTAAGATCCCTAGATAGGCTGACTGAACCTGCACTGGAAGACATTTGGGTACAAATGCTTGACTGAATAGGACTTAACATGTATAGTGGAATGCATGAGACCTGTGGGGGGCATGGATGGGGAAGGAGGGAATCTAAATTTGATTAAGAACTGTTGCATCAAATGTACAAAAACTCAATAAAAATAATTGTTTAAAAGTGGCATCTTGTGTTATGCACAGATGTCAGACATGAAACACCTTAAGATCCAGAAAACTGTATACTCAGCAATTCTCAATAAATTCTTTAGGTAACTTCATAGAATACCATTTCAAAAAATCTTTTGCAAGACAGCCTGAGAGGGTGGGTTCCGAACCTCCTCCATCTGTGTAATGGCTGGGATCTCAGCAGACTGCCAGAGAGTGTTGAGTTCCGGCCTCCCTCTGGCATAGAGGCTGAGAATGCAGGGGACTGCCTGAGAGCACCCAGATCCTGCCTCCATGTGGCGGGAATTTCTCAAAGTTTCTCTGAGTTCCTGCTAATAAGGGGCCAAACCTTAGAAGGAAGCCTGAGTGTACCTGACTGGAACCTTCCTTGGGCTTTTGTGGGTACTCCCCAGTAGCTGATCTGAAGCCATCAGTTCCCTCCGAAATAAAACCTGAGAGAACCTGAAACCTGTACCAACGAGCTTTACATAACCAATAAGAAAGGACCTAGGCACCCCAATAATACAAACAGAAGCATACTTCAACTTAATTCTCATATCAGAATCATAAACAAAAAAGAAATTCACATGTCAAAATCACAACGAAAGAATAATAAAAAATCCACGTGCCAAAACTGCAATGGAAAAATAATAACAGGGAAAACCAAAACAGCATGTTCTCACCAAACTACCAGATCTGTAGAAGAGCTCTACAAGGAGACCACCCTAGAGATAACCCAGGACACAGAATATAAAAAACAGTCATAAACATGATCAAGGAATTCAATGAATTTAAAGAGCACACAAATAAATCAAAGAACTAAAAAACATAGGGATAAACTTCTGAATGAGTTCACAAAAGTGATAGAAACATTGACGAAAACTCAGGCAGAAATGAAGAAGGAAGTACAAAACTCAATAAGATAACTTGAAACAACAGGGGAAAGCCTCACCACTAGCATATTCAGCTGAAGAACTGGACCACTCAAGGAAAGATTATGGAAAAATTTAAAAAACACAGAAATAGAATATGCAAGAGATATGGGACACCATGAAAAGATCAAATCTACATTTCATAAAAATAGAGGAAGGAAAAGTATTTCAGGTTAATGGTATTGACCAGATTTTAACAGGATTGTAGAAGAGAATTTCCTTTATGGGAAAGACATCCCCATACAAAACAGGAAGCACATAGAACACCCAATAGACAGGATCAGAAAAAAACCTCCCTATGACATATCCTAGTAAAAACACTAAATGTACAGAACAAAGAGAAAATACTGAAAGCAGCAAAAGAAAAACAAGTCACATACAAAGTAAAACCGGTCAGAATTACAGCTGACACAGGTGTTAGCCACCACGTGGGTGCTGGGAATCGAACCCAGGTCCTCTGCCAGAGCAATCAGTGCTCTTAACTACTGAGCCATCTCTCTAATCCCAAGGAGTAAACTTTTTGTGTGCTATTTTACTTAATTTGGTACTGACCTGAAGATGTTAACTTTAGTTACTAAGTCCACCACCATTCAGAAATGGACTCAAAGACATGCAGCAAGAGAAACCATAAGAAAACTACAGAATACATTAGAAACAACTTAGTTACCAAAAATAGGAGTGATGATAGGACCAGGCACAAACAAGAATCAAAATGACAGCAACCAATACATATCTTTCAATAATAACCTTAAATATCAATGGACTGAACTCCCCAGTCAAAAGACAGAGGCTAAGTGAATGGGTTAGAAAACAAAATCCATCTCTTTGCAGTTTGCAAGAAACCCATCTCACCTTCAAGGACAATCACTACCATAAGGTAAAAGGATGGAAAAGAATATTCCAAGCAAATGGCATTAAGAAACAACCATGGGTTGCAATTCTAATACCTGACAAAATAGACTTCAAAGTAAAACGAATCAGAAGAGATAAGGAGGGTCACATCATTCTGAGCAAAGGAACAGTTAACCAAGAAGATATTACAATCCTTGACACATATGCACCAAACACCAGTACACCCAAATTCATACAAACAACACTACAGGACTTTAAGACACAGATTAACTCCAACTCAGTAATAGTAGGGGATTTCAATATGCCACTGTCACCATTAGAAAGGTCAACTGGACAAAGAATGAACAGAGAGATGTCTGAATTAAATGATACCATACATCAAATGGACCTAACAGATATCTTTCAAATATTCCACCCAAGCACCAAAGAATACACTTTCTGCTCAGCACCCCATGGAGCTTTTCCAAAAATTGACCACATACTGGGCCACAAAACAAAGCTCAACAAATACAAAAATATTGAAATAATTCCATGCATTCTATCAGACTGCAATGCAATAAAGCTCAAAATCAACACTGGATGAAACCTTAGTCACTACAGGGACTCATGGTGATTAAACAAATCACTCCTAAACAATGAGTAGGTCAAAGGAGAAATTAAGAAAGAAATAAAAGAGTTCCTGGAATTCAATGAAAAGGACAATACAACACAACACAACCCATGGGACACTTTAAAAGCAGTCCTAAGAGGGAACTTTGTAGCTCTAAGTGCCTACATTAAAAAATTAGAAAGGGCACAAATAAATGACCCACCACTGCAACTCAAGATGCTGGAACGGGAAGAACAAATGAAACTCAAACCAAGCAGAAGAGAAGAAATAAAAAAATTCAGAGCAGAAATTAATGAAATAGAAACAAAGAAAACAATAAAAGAATTGATAAATCTAAGAGCTGGGTCTTTGAAAAGCTAAACAAGATCGACAGACCCTTAGCCTAGTTAACCAAAAGAAAGAAAGAAAGAGTAAATCGAAATCAACAAAATCAGAGATGAAAGGGGAAACATCACAACAGACACCAAAAAGATCCAGACCATTATAAGGGAATATTTTAAAATCCTATATGCTCCTAAATCTGAAAATCTTAAAGAAATGGATGGGTATCTAAAATCATGGGAACCACTAAAGTTAAACCAAGAAGAGTTCAACAGTTTAAACAGACCCATAACATACAAGAAAATTGAAACAATAATACAAAGCCTCCCAACAAAAAAAGCCCAAGCCCAGATGGATTTACAACAGAATTCTACCAGACATTTAAAGAAGATATCCAACCAATACTACTTAAATTATTCATAATTATAGAAACAGGGAGAACTCCCAAATTCCTGCTATGAAGCCAGCATCACTCTAATACCCAAACCAGGTAAAGACACAACCAAAAACTATAGACCCATATCCATAATGAACATAGATGCAAAAATTCTCAACAAAATACTTGCAAACCAATGCAGATATACATCAAAAAGATCATTCATTGTGACCAAGTAGGCTTTATTCCAGAGATGCAGGGATAGTTCAATATATACAAGTCAATAAACATCATTAATTCTATAAATGGACTCAAAGACAAAAACCACATTCTCATCTCAATAGATGCAGAAAAGGCTTTTGAAAAAAAATCAGCATGCATTTATGTTCAAAGTTCTAGAGGGAACTGGACTGGAGGGAACATACTTCAACATAATTAAAGCTATATACAACAAACCCACAGCCAACATCATTCTAAATGGAGAAAAACTGGAAGCATTCCCATTAAAATCAGGAACCAGACAAGGATGTCCACTATCTCCACTCTTTTTCAACATAGTGCTTAAAACTCTTGCTGGAGCAATGAGACAGGAGAAGTAAATTAAAGGAGCAATAATTGGAAAAGGAGAGGTCGAACTATCAATTTGAAGATGATATGATACTGTACATAAGAGATCCCAAAAATTCTACCAGAAAGGTCCTAGAACTGATCAATACTTTCAGTCTTGTGGCAGGTTATAAAATCAATCTACAAAAATCAGTAGCCTTTCTATATTCCAATAACAAGCAATTAGCAATTAGAGAAAGAATATAGGGAAATGCTCCCATTCACAATTGCTGCAAAATTAAAATATCTTGGAATAAATCTGACCAAAGACACCAAAGATCTCTACCATGAGAATTTTAAATTGTTAAAGAAAGAGATTGAGGAAGACTCCAGGAGACGGGACGGACCCCCAATGCTCATGGATTGGAAGATTTAGTATTGTGAAAATGTCCATCCTACCAAAAGCAATATATAGATTCAATGCAATCCCAATCAAAATTCCCATGACATACTTCACAGAATTAGAAAAAAAATTCTTAAATTCATAGATAGCCAAAGCAACCCTGAGCACAAAGAGCAATGCTGGGGGGATTACTATAGCAGATCTCAAAGCATACTACAAAACTGTAGCCATAAAAAAAAGCATGGTACTGGCACAAAAATAGACACATAGATCAATGGAACATCACTGAAGACCCAAAACCGAGTACATGCAATTTCAGCCACCCGATATTTGACAAAGGTGCCAGAAGACACAATGGAGGAAAGACAACATCTTCAACAAATGGTGCTGGCAAAACTGGATCTCCACCGGTAGAAGAATGAAACTATGTCCTTATCTTTCACCTTGCACAAAAGTCAACTCCAAATGGATCAAAAACCTCAATGTTAAACTGGAAAACTTGAAACTATTAGAAGAAAATATTGCCAGTAACTTACAAGATATAAGTGTAGGAAAGGTTTTTCTAAATTGGACAGAATTTGCTCAGGAATTAAGGTCAGCAATCAACAAGTTGGACCTTCTTAAACTAAAAAGCTTCTGCACAACAAAAGAAACAATCAAAAGAGTGAAAAGAAAATCCACAGAGTGGGAAAAGATCTTCACCAGTGACACATCTAACAGAGGTTTAACATCAATAATATATAAAGAACTCAAAAAATAAGGAACTGAGAAACCAAATGACCGAATTAAAAGATGGGATAAAGATCTAAACAGAGAGTTCTCGAAGGAAGAAATAAAGATGGCTATGAAACATCTCAAAAAATGTTCAACATTGTTAGTAATTAGGGAAATACAAATTAAAACCACCCTAAGATATCACCTTACCCCAATCAGACTGGCTAGGATCAAGGGAACAAATGATTCCAAATGCTGGCAAGGATGTGGAGAAAAGGGAATGCTCATTCACTGCTAGTGGGATTGCAAACTTGTGAAACCTCACTGGAAAACAGTTTGGAGAACTCTTAAAAAACTAAAAATGAACCTACCATATGACCCTGTTATACCATGCCTTGGCATATACCCGAAGGACTCATCATATTGTAGAGACACTTGTACAACCATGTTTGTTGCTGCTCTTTTCACAATAGCTAAGAGATGGAAGCAATCTAAATGCCCCTGAATTCATGAGTGGTTGACAAAAATGTGGTATATTTACACAATGGAATTCTATTCATCGGTAAAGAAAGATGAAATCATGAAATTTGCAGGTAAATGGATAGATCTAGAAGTAACACATGAAGTAACACAGACTCAGAAAAACAAATGACCTATGTTCTCCCTCGTGTCGAGCCTAGCACCAAATCCTTTTACATTCCCATGTCCTTTTAATAAGATGAAGCTGTACAGCAGTCTCTTCTGCATGAAATAACTACCATAAGCATGACTTTAGCTGAGCCTGATCGATAAACATAGCCACAAGTGGGCTTGTTGATGGTTGTGCTCATTCATTAAAGGAGGGCCAAG
The DNA here is from genome assembly GCF_000622305.1 of Nannospalax galili. Classification (NCBI taxonomy): domain Eukaryota; kingdom Metazoa; phylum Chordata; class Mammalia; order Rodentia; family Spalacidae; genus Nannospalax; species Nannospalax galili. The sequence continues at coordinate 686,812 of NW_008359442.1, read as the reverse complement.
CACGGTCATTGAACTCTGACTGGAATATCCAGACACTCTTCCCAGCCAACTGTATGTAATTTGGTCCTAATCACACATGGTCTCCAGGATTTGGGGAGGGCTAAATTATACAAGGTGGGGAAGGCTAGGAAGAGAAGGCTTGACCCAGGCTGGGTAAAAGCTTTCCAATGTGCATATCCTTAGGTCATATATATACCTCAGCAACCCCTCAATTATCTTGATAAGTAAGCTCAGTAAATTCATTGGTTCCAGAGTAAAACTATAATCAAACATTGGTTTGATACTAGAACCTTATAAGGGAATAAGCATTGCTTAGTATCCCAAGGAAAATAATTCTTACAACAGATGGAAAATTTATTTGTTAATGTTATTATGTCTTATAATTATTAAAAAAAGAAAATGAGAATGTAAAAGAGGTTAAAAGGATATGGGAATGGGGGTATTTTCCAAAATAGAAAAAAATGAGAAAGCATATGCAACTGATGAGGGTCTGTGTAGGTTTGTTATGATATATGAAGGATGAGACAAAAATACACATAATCTTAAAATTTATAAGGTCATAATTTAGTCAACTAGTTTAAGGAACAAAATATATATCTAGTCAAGGTTTATCTGAGAATATTTGTTTTTTTACCCAAGCTTTATCTGCATAGCACATGGTAATTAAAAGTACCACACTGGTGGAACTAACCTTACTGGATGTTTAACAGCCACACTTTGAGGCCTATACTAATGTGGTCAGAGGGACTTAAAGGACAGTTTTTGCCCCTTGCCCTCCAAGGTCGACTAAGTTCCAGGGGACTATGGAACATTTCTCAAAATGTCCTGTAACTGTGGTGAGTCACCTGTCCTCTTCTTCAGGGAGGCCATGGAGACCCCACCAGATGGACTTGAACCCCAATGTCCAGTCTACAAAGAGGAGGGTCAACTCAGAGGAAACATCTCATCCATGCTTCCCAGTGAAGCCATACATGGTTGAGTAGGACCTATGACTTATGGTCACACAGGTGGACCTGGTAAAAAAAAGGAGCCAGGGGCTCCTCCCAAACCGATATGACCCCTGATGAACTGTTCCTCAAATGACCTTAAGTATAAAAACAAATTGATTTGGGCCAACTGTATGGTCTTAAACACCCAAAAGGAAAGTATAGCCAGAGTAAAGTCATCAGTATATTTAAGAGTTCAAGTGCTTATACTTCCCAGACATTAGGCTTAAGTCCATATAAAAACTTATTTAGACAATTATTTCTCATTGATGATTTGTGCTGCTCAGATGTAAGACTTCAAATCTTTTTCTGCAATACTGTAGTGCCCACCTGTACCTAAGGGAGACGACTCGCTATTGTTCTAAAATGATGGATAAATTTATTTTCTCTGCCTGTCTAGAAGCCTTTGAGTGGGAACTGACACTGATTCTAACCACTCCAACAACTATCAAAATACCTGAAAGTAAATCCTGAATCCATCACTCTCGAGTCCAGCCTTGGCAGACAAAAGAAAATTGAGGAGGAACCCAATAGAGGGATGCTTTTGGAAGCCCTTGTCAAGAAATTCCAATGGACTCTTCTATAACATTTGAAAATTTCCCTGTTCTGCTTTTTTTCTAGTTCCCTGTTTAGAACTGTAATGCTAGTTACTCTTGCCATTACTTCTCCTTCACATCTCCTATTCACCATTCAAGGACTTTCTTTTCTCCCTACAGATAAGGGTTATGCAACTTGGGAGTCTTTTAGATAGACACACTGAAGGGGTACTCCAATTGCCTCACCCTGCGTCCCTGTTCACCACAGAAGAAGCCAGAGGGGCCTGCGTCCTGATTCCCAATCGACAAGTTGTGTAGCCTCTTCAGAGGATGGTGTGATAAGAATAGGAGATAGGAATTGGTTAGGCAGTTAGGGTAAAAGGACCCCAAAGAAAAGTAGCCAGTTTCTTGGGTAAAACTCACACTGTTCTTGGGCTTCTTAGCAACATTCTCTGTTCCAAAGGCCAAACATGTTGAAAATATTTGGGAGCTTTTATCTAATCCTTAAAAGATTTTAGGGTTACCTCTTCAGAGGGAGGAATGTTAGCATAGCCAAAAGCCCCATTAAAAAAATAAAAGAAGAAGAAAGAGTACATGAAGTTATCAGAAAAATGTGATGGGGAGATATGGGAGGAGTTGGAGGGGAGGGAGTGGGCATGGATTTGATCAAAACGCCTTATATGCATGTGTGAAATTCTCAATAAATTATTAAAAAAACAAGAAAAGCGGGAAAGTGAGCAGGGGACCTGGGACTGCATAAAGTGAAGAAAGCAAGCTGAGCCTGGTGTGCAATTCATTTCCACCTTTTTTATTAAAATATTTTATTTATTATATTTATTTTATATGTATGTGTGTATTGCCTGTATGTAAATAAGTGCACCCATGTTGTGCAATGCCCATGGAGGACAGAAGAGGCTGTTGGATCTCCTGGAACTGTAGTTACTGACAGTTGTTAGCTACCATGTGGGTGCTGGGATTCGAACCTGGGTTTTCAGAAAGTACACTTGTTCTTAACTGCTGAGCCATCTCTCCAGCCCCTCAACTTCTTTAATATATCAAGGAATACTTCAATTATTATGAATGGAATGATCATAGTTAATTGTTAAACATGCCACTCTCATGTTTATAAGTTATTAAGGTCCTTAAATATTCTGGATATGCTGAGGGCTTGGAAAGACGGTGTGATCTAGAACAATCCTAATTTACTTACAAGTGTATGCTTTGTTCTAGACAATTCTGAATCATCTATAGCAGTGCTTCTCAAATTCCTTCAGCTTCACTGTTTTAAGTATCAAATTCTTGGGAATATACACATATATGCATATATTCTGCTTTAGTGAATATTTTTATTTTCTTTTGAGAATTTCATGTGATGAATTTTGATCACATTCCTTAATTACTACCAGATCCACCTCCACTTCCCTATCCCAAACTTGTCTTTTAAAAATATATTTTATTTATTATTTTATTTTATGCATATGTGTGTATTGTCTGCATGTTGTCTGCATGTATGTAAGTAAACCCTGTCATGCAATGCCTGTGGAAATCAGAAGAAGCGTTGATTCCCTGGAACTGGAGTTAAGGATGGTTGTTACCCATGTGGGTATTGGAAACTGAACCCATGTCCTCTGCAAGAGCAGTCAGTGCTCCTAAACACGGAACCACCTCTCCAGCCCCCTTTTTGTTAATTTGATAATCAATCAACTCCGATTTATGCAGTTCATATACTTATGAGTGTGGGGACATCCACTAGACTGTGGTCAACCTACCAGGTGTCACATCATTAAAGAAAACTGACCCCCCCCACCAAAGCCATCAAGTGTCCATAGCTCCTCAGTTAGGGATGGGGACTCATGACTCCCTCCCCCATCCATGCTGGAAGGTTGACTGGCTTGGTTTTTACTGGTCTTGTGCAGACAACCACAGCTGCTGGGTGTTCATGAGTGCAGTTGTTTTGTTATGTCCAGAAGACATTGCATTGGTCCAGTCCTCCCCAACCCCTGACTCTTACAGTCCTTCCACTCCTCTTCTGCAATGGTCCCTGAGCCTTGGGGCATGTACGGATTACGGATGTCCCATTTGTGACTGAGCATTAAATAGTCATTTTTTTCTCTGCACTTTGACCAGTTGTGAGTTTCTGCTTTAACTTTCATCCACTGAATAAAGAAGCTTTTCAGAAAAAATTCTTTTTCTAGTATTATAAATATTGGCATTGTGAAACTGCTGCAGCCACAACTGTGTGCTTGGAATAGAGGAAGTCACTTAGGCATGGAGCTGATGTTTACCCTGTGTGTGCCAGTTCATCCATATAGTTAATAATAATAATTGCTCTGAATCTGATACTGCTAGTATCTCCCCCACATACACACATACTTGTGCAGTGGACAGGAGGCCACTTCAGGAGTCAGTCTCTCCTCTCATCATGAGTTCTTGGATCAATCTCAGACCATCAGGTTTGTACAGCAAGTACTTTTACCTGATGAACCATCTCGCTGCCCCCAAAGTTTTGTTTTGAAAGGTACTAATTATGTAGCTTATGCTGTGCTCAATAATTCATACTCCCGTAATGATTTTGTGTTTGTTTAGAGTTCCCTACAGGTCACTTTCTTCTCTCTATAAATTTTTTACTCTGATTAAGGTCTTGGGCTGCAGAGAGATACAGAAGGACCTAGGGGCAGTTCAGGCTGCTTGGAATGACTCAGAGGTCTGGGAGTATCATATTTGGAGCATATTATTATTAACTGGCAGGGATGGGCTAGAACACCCATGCTGAGATTCAGCCTCCTGAGTGCTAGGATTACAGGCATGAACCACCATGCCCAACCTGAATATACATTTCTTAAAAGAAGACAAATAGTGAATGGGTACATGGAAAAGAGTTCTGGTTTCTTTGTTCTTCTTGTCAGCACTGTTATCTTATGTGTGTTTAGTAATAATAGCCCTTCTAACTGGGGTCAGATGGTATTTCATTATATTTCTATGGTAGTTAGTGATGTTGACAGCTTTTCCTTATGCCTGTTGCTTAGTTGTTATCAAATTTTGTCTCCTGAGCTAGGGTGTGGTGGGTCATACCAGTGATACTAACTACCTGAGTTTGGTCTCCAGAACCCATGGTGGGAGGAGAGACTGACTCCTTAAAGGTGTCTTCTGTCTTCTGCACATATTCTGTGATAAGTGCATGCCCACATATACATTATAATAAAAATAAAGTAAATAAGAAATATGCATGACATACAAATAACAATAAATAAAATGTTTTTAAAATAAGCAATTAAATAATTTTTTACATTGACATACAAAACACTGACTTCAGAGATGTTTTGACATATATACACCTGTGAAATGAATAAATATAACTAGTAAATGAATACATTCTTTCACACAGTTATCACTTTGGCGGCTATGTGTCCACTGTAAGCATTTTTAATAACACCTGAATTATTGACACTGTGTTGTACAGTAGATTTCTTGAACTCTTATTCTTACTAATTGAGATATTGTATACTTGGGCCAACATCCCCTTGACACTTCCCTCTCCACTCAACTCTTGTAACCACCAGTATATGCTCAGCTTCTGTAAGTCCAGCAGTTTTCGATTCCACACATGAGGTCCTGCTATTTGGGGCCTTTCCTGCATTATTTCACTTAACATAGTGTCCTTCAGGCTCATACACATTGTCACAAATGATAAAATTTCATCCTTTTATGGTTGAATGGTATTGTGTGTGTGTGTGTGTGTGTGTGTGTGTGTGTGTGTGTATCCTGGTGTCTCTCTTCATCCACTGGCATACACTTAGGTTGTTTATATGCCTTGGCTTTTACTAATAGAGTTGTAATGAAAATGGGAATATAGATATTTTGCACAATAGTTCTGTTTTTAGCTTGTGAGGGACCTCATATTGTTTACCATAATGGCTGGACTAGTTTATATCCACCCCCCCCAACAAAATCCATGTTTTCTGTACCTCTTGCCAGCACTTGCTTTCACTTGTGTTTTTCATAATAGCTCCTCTAACTGAGGTTAGATGGTATTTTATTATATTTTTTGTTGTGATTAGTGATGTTGCCAATTTTTCCATTTTTAACTGAATTATTACTATTCTTGCTGTTGGGTTGTTTGAATTCCAATATATTTTGGATATTCATACTTAGTGTCTTAGGCAATAAGGGGCTCACAATATAGTCGTAGCTTGTATTGGCCTGTGTTAATATTTTAATTGACAGCACATGTAGTTCTCATATGCAGTAGGGACTTAGTGATTGGGAACAGTCATAGCTAAAACATGCCTTTCATGTGTCTTCTATCCACTGAGCAGACAAAGTTATAAAGCACCTGAATGCCTTGGCCATGTTCAAAAGAGATAACCATCACCATTATGTCTAGTGTCTTTATGATTTCCCTCTGCGTGCTGCATAATGCTTTGATGGGCAACAGTCTGTTTTGTGTGCCAGAGTCTTCGTTTCTGTTTGCTGGCAGTTTTCTTCTTTCCTGATGTGGGTATGCTTAAAGTTTAGCACGGAATGTTTGTCCTGTATATTGTTAAGGAAGCTTTATTTTCTTCCACGATTTCCACAAAGCACGTTCTGTCAATTTCATTCTCTATGTGGGATTGCTGCATTGGTTTTCAAGGAACCACAACTTGCTGCCTCTCTCATTACTGGGATTCTGTTCTTTGGATGTTTGCCTATTGTCTGCTCATTTCGTATGTATTTTTTATTTTTCATTTTTCATTTATGTGTATGAATGTGTTGCCTGCATGTATATAAGTGCACCTATGTTATGTAGTGCCTGCAGAGGTCAGAAGAGGTTGTTAGATCCCCCTTTGAATTGGAATTGTGGATAGTTGTTAGCTGCTATGTGGGTGCTGGGATTTGAACCTGGGTTCTTTGCAAGAGCATCCAGTGGTTTAACTATATGTTTCCAGCTGATAGTATGTATGTATGTATATATGTATATGTATATGTATTATTATTATTATTATTATTATTATTATTGGTCTTTTGAAATAGGGTCTCCTTGTAGCCCCAGCTGGCCTGGGACTCACTATGTAGATCAGGCTGGCCTTGAACTCACAGAGATCCACCTGCCTCTGGCTCCCAATAATTTTTAATAGTGTTGTTATTACAGTAGGGCATTTCAGCCTCTTTTAATTTGACTCCATTTGTTACAGTGACTTCCTATTTACGTGTAAATAGAGATGTGTTTCACTTAGACTACTGGAGGAGCTAACTTTAGAGAGCTTCTTTCTATATAATTCATCCTCTAAACTTCTCTTCTATGCAATAACTGCTATGGAGTTCCCACCAGAAATATTGCTTTATAGTTTTCCAACATAGTTCTCTTACTCTAAAGCAAATTTTCTTAACTTTCACAATCTTAGCATTTTGGGAAGCATAATTGTTTGTTGTGAGGGGGAGGGGACTGTGCTGTACAATATTTAGCAATGTTTTAGGTATCTACCAACTCAGTGACTGTAGAAACTTGTTTTGACACAAAATACTAGACATTACTCCCTAAAGGTGTCCCCGGGGGAGCAAATTGCCCCTGATTGAGAGCTACTAGTATATATAAAACAGACGAAAATAAATTGACACATTATAAAATGTGTTGACAACCTAAGAAAAAATATTCATGATAATGATAACAAACACAGATCACTCATGTGGAACGGGCAGTATTCTGAGAGCTCTTTTCACATCAGCTACCAAAACTGCAGTTGGGATGCACCACTTTACCAATATTCCCATATTAAAAATCATTTTATTTATTATTTTCATTTTATGTGTATGTGTGTATTGCCTGCGTGTAGGTAAGTGCACCCGTGTTGTGCAATGAATGCCCGTGGAGGACAGAAGAGGCTGTCGGCTCCTCTGGAACTGGAGTTACAGTTTTTAGCTGCCATGTGGGTGCTGGAATTCGAACCCGGGTCTTCTGCAAGAACAGTCAGTGTTCTTAACCACTGAGCCACTGCACCAACCCCCTAATATTCCCACAGTTTGAAGTTGAGGGAAATAAGACACAGAGAGGTCACCACATAGTTTGTGAGAAGTCTTGCAGCTCCTGTGTCAGATAAAGTTTAAACCTTGACAGGGTGAGTGTAGATTCTAGAATTTGAAACCATTGTTTTCAATGAAAATGTGTTGAAATATGTAATTATATGGTATTTAATTTTATATCACCTGATGGTTGCCTTTGTTTAAGTGGACATTAATCTCTGTCGGTCTAAGAGAATAATTTTTTTAATATAATGTTTTTAGTAATTCTTTGAGAATTTCATACATACATACAATGAGGCCTACCCATATATGCATGGGTTTAGGACTATCCGTTGGAGCACAGTCAATCTATGAGGGATCACATCCTTAAAGAAAACTGGTCCTCCCTCCCTTCATAGCTATCAGCTCTCAATACCTCCTAAGCTAGGAGTGGAAGTTCCTGAGCCCTTCCCCCTCCATGCTGGAATACTGACTTGACTTTGTGCAGGTCTTGTGCAGGCAGCCACAGCACCTGTGAGCTCATGAATGAAGCAGATCTGTCACATCCAGCAGTCACTCTTGCTGTTTCGCCCCGATCGTCTCCAATGTCTCACTCTTGCAAGGCTTCCCCACCCTCTTCTGAGATGTTTCCTGAACTGTGAGGGAGTGAGTATGATTCAGATGTCTCATTTATGGCTGATCACTCCACAGTCACTTACTCTCTGCACTTTGACCAATTGTGAGCCTCTGTTTTAACTGCCATCCGATGTACCAAGAAGTTTCTCTGATGCAGACTGACAGCTGAACTAATCTATGGATATACACATGTATTTAGAGAGCAGTTTGTTACTATGTCCATTTAGCAAAATAATAGCAGTGGGTTCACTCAAGGGCCTTTGAGCTCCCAAGCTCTGGGTTCTTGGCCAGATTTACACTACTAGAAATTCATTTCCTCTTCTGGAGTGGACCTTAAAGTCAATCAGAATGTGGTTGGTTACCCATAATGTTTGTGCTGCTCTTGCATTCATGGGCATGTCTTGCCAAGTCAGTCATTACTGTAGTCTACAGGGCTCACATCTGGGCTCTGGATAAGAATGTTGATGACTTTTCTTTCACAACAGCCTTTATTGTACTTTATGGTACTGTGCAATCTAGGCAGGAAGGAGGCAGCTTCCCAGTCACTACTAGCTTGATTTTTCCATGTCCTATGACCAAATTGTATGGTATCTTCAGCATTATTGTCTCACCATCAAGTTCCTGTGGGTAACCAAGAGGACTAACATAATACCCTGTATTGCTTTGGGGCCTCTGCAACTTTAGGGGAGGTATATAAAATATTTAAATAACTATTTAATAGATTTTGGGGGAGTATTTTCAGATTTTCTTTGAATAAAAACAATTACATATTGCCTTAAATGCAAAGCAGAGGGTTTCAGCATTGCTAAGCCTGTACAAAGGAACCTTTTCGATAGTTTGCCAAGGTTACCTTCAGTGTAGTCTTTACTCTTCTGTTTGTGTGCCTGTGAAGTTTTTCAGATTTCAGAACTGAGATTGGCCAAAATGAGCAAAATATTACTGGATAAATGTGAATAAACAAAGCACCCATTCTTGCCCTATAATAATGAAAGATTGACTACATCCCCCATCCTAAGCTATACATGTGTTTTGATGAGGTACTAGATGACAGCTTGACCAATCTTTAGGGCTAATAAGAAAGTACACATCGTTAATGGGAAACCACTTTAGCAGATCAGTCTGTAGGCTTCCACGCTTAGCTTCCTATGATAGATAACAATAATAGGTACCAATGCTTGGTTGTACCATTTGTTGTAAGTACATTACCTCTGACTTATAACAAGTTGGCAGCCTGCATTTTGGAGGACACTGCAATATTATTTCATGAAATGTAATTTTACTCAGAAATACATGTGTTTACTAACCCCCGACATGTTCTATATATATATTCGGTAAGAAGCCTGAGAGTCCCTATTCCGGCATTCCACAGTGGAGTATAATACTCACAGGAAGCACTATCATTTTAAAATATTCATTGTCTGTGACTACAATGAAACATTGGGAAGGATTATTTGTCCCACCCGCGGGATCTGCAACGGGGTACCTGGATTGGTGGGTGGGGCCGTGGATGAGGCAAGCGACAAGAGAAATGGAGACAAGACAGGGCTCTGATCAAGTCTCGTTTATTGAAGCACAAGCATGAGTTTTAATAGAGAATGAGAACAAAGAAGTGAAGAGTGAGTAATCATATCAATCAGAACACGAAGAATGAGAACAAAGAAGTGAAGAGTGAGTAATCATATCAATCAGAACACGGGCCCTGACGCACTCTAAGGGAGGAATCTACTGATTACTGGAGAACAGGGCTGTTTACTGGAAAAGAGAACAAGGCTGCGGGCCAAGGTTGTGGGCCCCGGCTGTGAGCCAAGGTTGTGGGCCAAGGTTGTGGGCTCTGTCCTATGCCTGCGGGAGGATGGTGGGCAGAATGGAAAGTCACCAACTCAGGTCTGTCAGCAGTTTTGAGAAATGGCTGAGCCTCAGGCTCCCAACAATTATTCTAGAAGCTTTATTTTTTAGATGATTTTCTGTATTGCAGAGACCACAAATCAAATTGTGAATGATCATCTTTCTGTGATTAGTGTGTTTCATGTAACATAGAATATTAGATATTCAAATGATTTTATGATCTCTGTGAAGAATGATCAACACTATGGATTTATTCAAATTTGAGAAAATTGTGACTGTATTAAGAAGTTGTTTGTTTTGCAAAATTGGCTTTTGATTTCTTAATTTATGTATGTGACCCACTGAAAGCAACTAGGAAAAGAGAATATTTTGTCTTAGAGAAACCTGTGCATGCTTAGAGAGGTAAGAAACACTTATTAGAAGGGTCAGAATTGGTATTCAGTTGCCAAGATGTGCTGATTGATCTCCATGTCAAATTCACACTTAGCTCTAGAAGAGTTTGAAGAACCACACAACCTCTGCACCCTCAAAGTCCTGAGACCACAGGTGCTCATTTCACCCAAACTCATGTGTTTTTCCATGTGAGAATGATTCTGCATCTCTTCTCCCTTCAAAGTCAGCAAAGAAAAACTCTCTAGACCAGACTGATTCATACTTAACTTAAGTATAGGTCACTTTTCCTTTTCAATCCTTTATTAGTGGGGGTTCCAATGACTGTTTCTTGTCAGTGTTTTCAATTAATTTTCCAAGGGGAAACTTTATTTTGTTTGTGACTTGCTGACATGCCCACTGGTTAGGGAGTGCACCCTGGATCGTGCTCCTTCCCTCCGTTCAGGTCTTCATTTTCACTTTTCCTCCTTTCTCACAAAAGTCCAAAGCTTTTTCCACACTGTTCTTCTTCCAGAAGTTTCGAGAGTTTGGGAGAATAAAAGCTATTCACTATTGTACACATCTACTGAAACTTTTTTAAAAAAATTACTGAGCTTTTGTTATTTCATACCACAGTTCTCAGTCAACTGTAGACCCTCTTCCCCAGTCATGCTCTCCCCCTCCTCCCAGCGAACTCATGTATTTCTGCCATACATGTTAAGTCATAGTCAGTCAAACTTTTGTACCCCGATGTGCTTCAGTGCAAATTCATCCACCGGAGTCTAGTCAACCCATCTAGAGATCATAAGTAAGGCATACTCTCCCTCTCCAAATGGCAGTCAATCTCCAATAGTTCTCAGTCTAGGGCCAGCCTGCCACCCATTTCTCTCTTCCCCTCTGGGTCCTTGCTTCATGCCTACCAATAAGTGTAACTTTTTCTTATTGGCTCACACTGCCAACACATGTAGGAATCACATACAGAAACATATACGAAACTTTATATATATAAATATATAAATATGAAACTTTTATATATAAATTTTAAAAATAATTACAGCTCGATGGCAACCAGATCACTGGCGTACTGCTATTATTTATGATACAGTGGTCTCACGTCTATATGGCTGATGCTTTCTTTTTCATAAAACTGTATAGCCATTTCATTTGAGTATTTTCTTTGGTAAAATAATGAAATAATCAATGTGAGAGGTGAAGGGCACAAATCTCTGCATTTTCTCTCTTTTCTGTTCTGTCTGAAGACTATTCTATAGCCAAATGCTCTGGCAAGTGGGGGCTGAAGTTCAGAATGGAAAGAGGCTGGAAGGGTGTGATTCAAAAATATATATGTGTATCTCACAAGAATTTAAAAAGTGCTTTGGGAGTTTGTTGTTACGAAGACTGTAAGGGGCCTAAAGATATGGCTAAGTCTTGAAAGTTCTTCCTGTGTAAACTTGATGACCTGCATTCTGATCCTTAGCACCCATATAAAGAATGGGCAAGTTGGTGTATGCCTGTAATCCCAGGACTGTGGAGATGGACAGAGGAGGATCTCTGGGTTTTGCTGACCATCCTGTCTAACCAAATCAGTGAGCTCCAGGTTCAGTAAGAGACTATATCCCATAAAATAAGAAGGAGAAGAGACTGAGGCAGACACTCCAATGTCAACCTCTAACCTCTACATTTAGGTACACACATGTGCACATACACCTACATACACAAGAATATAGGTTTGCTGTGGGTGAAGAAGATCTATATCTACTGTAATACCAAAAGTGCAGTCATATTTTTGCTGCTAAAGCAGCCCTAAGAAAAACATTTAAATCCCAAGGATCCTGTTTTTTCTTTCACTCCAGTACAATAGCAGAAAATATCAAAATACTCATTGAGATTTTTATTCCCTATAATAATGCAAAAGAATAGAAAACTCAAAGGTGCTAATTGTACTAATTTTACTAAAAACAGCTACAAATAAAATATAAAATAGCAAAAACAAAACAAACAAAAACTCAATCAGAATGATTTCATACTGTTGGTTCTTTAAAGTTACATTATGATCCACAATTTTATGGCGTGAGACAGTAGTATATTTTCTATCTGTTTAAATGACCTTTCAAAATTTAAATGACTTGATTTTTCTCACTTCACTCCAAAAAAGAAGTCAATTATTTTAAAGACAGCAATAGAAAACGTTTCAGAGTTTGCCTTTCTACATATTTTAGATATGTAGTAAGAGGCATAGAAGTATTCATGTATTGATATTCTTCTGGGATCTAAGAGGTCCTTTGTTTTCAAATTTAGGCTGTTTGTTACTACCGTAAGAATTTGCAGTTCTGGGGCTGGAGAGATGGATCAATGGTTAAGAACACTGACTGTTTTTGCAGAAGACCCGTGTTTGAATTCTAGCACCCACATGGGAGCTAACAACTGTCCGTAACTCCAGTCCCAGGGGATCCGATAGCCTCTTCTGACTTCCATGGGCATTGCATGACATGGGTGCACTTACCTACATGCAGGCAGTACACAAATACACATAAACATAATAAATAAAATATTTTTAAAATTTGTGATTTCTATAATAAGCCCCTTTCATACAGCAAGTAATCTATAACTTTTCTCCACACAATCAGCACAGAGTATCAACTTATTATTTGTATTTAAGGCAGATCATTCTGATACCTAAAATGAATTGTGAACATGACTGCGTATCCGTGTGTACAGTAGGTGACCAGCGTACAGAAATGGTGTGACCAAGGGCATCATTCAGGCATTCTCTATTATTGCTTGTTTTACAAATTTGTCATTTTAGAAAATGACTGAAAACAAAACTAAGCAAAACAAATCTCCCCAGAAAATAAAAAGTAAATTTATTACATTTATTTGGAATTATTCTCCAGCTTGATAACCAGAATTGTTTTTCACCATTTGGGGCCTTAATGTTGCCAGAAACAATTCCAAAAGGGGAGCTACTGATGGTTTCTTCGATTTTATGAAGTTGTCTTCAGAAAACACCATAATGACAGTTGGAGAGCTGGGGAAAAGCTGAGCTTCATTTGTACGCTTGAAGGGCAAAGACAGTAGCTGTCTCAGAGTGCATTTTTCCATGTGTAAATTTTAAAACAAATGGCTGACTTAAGTAGCCAATCAGTAATCCTGATCCTGCAAAGGTACTTTTTTTCTTTAAAGTAGTTACATCGTTGGGGCTGGAGAGATCGCTCGAAGAGCACTGGCTACACTTGTAGAGGACGAGCCTCGATTCCCAGCTCTCACATGATGGCTAACGGTCCCTAACTCCAGTTCCAGGGGATCTGATGGCATCTTCTAGCCTCTGCAGGCATTGCATGATGCTGGTGTACTTACATACATGCAAGCAATACACTCATGCACATAAAATAAAAATCATAAATAACATATAAAATATAGCTACCTCATCAAGTAGTTTATTCCACAGAAACCTGACCCTTGCATATTATTTCCTTTTAGGGACCTTAGTGAAACTTTATAAAACACATTCAATGTGTTTAAAAGAACCTTTTATAAGATTGAAATGTACAGCTATTTTATGTTCTGTCTGCATCCCGAGAGTGGGGAAATAATGTGCATTCTCTTTGTACTATCTGAATGGTGGTTCTTTCTTGCAAGCTTCTTAGTGCTTGGGTACTATCATAAATTTCCTGGCTGTGGTAATATGTTTTACTCTAATGGACAGGCATTGAGATCTGGGTTCACTACACATCAAGGAAGAATGAAGATAGGTTTTAGTCCTTTATGTTTTACCTACTGATTCTGAAAAGTGTTAAGACCTGAGAGATGCTTGGGTCATGAAAGTAACCAAATCCAAATGATCTGCAAAAGCAACCTTAAAATTTGCATGTCTAATTAATGATCATCTTGGAAATAGAACTTATTAGGGCAGGTAGTATAATTAAAGCCATCAGTCATATTAGAAATTGTTGAATATAATTATTTTGGTGATGGAAATAGGTTAGACACTTACACATGAAATAATTAACAAAAGAGTGATTTTCAAATCAGTATTTCTGTGCTGAAATGATCATTTGCTCTACTTCAAATATGTAACTTTCTGTTACATATGAAAAAGTAGAGTATGTAGGACTTATTTGGTAAGTGTACCTGGTGCCTATTTCATAGACTAAGTCAGGAGTTCATGAGGACCACCTGCTGGAAACCACTATTTCCCTTTTGACTTAAGACAGTGGTATATTTTCTTTCTTGTTTCAACTCTCAAAGTTACAGTGAAATTAGACCAAAGCACTAATTTCTAGGAAAATGAGTCTATGAGAACTCAAATATTGTATTCTCATTTGCAATATCCCAGAATAAACCATAATTTTTCCATAGTGGTATTGTTGGACCATTTTGCATACTTGCTTTAATATTGTTTGATTTTGTTTGTTGCATAGTAGCTTTGGTAAAAGGTCATAGTGAATGTTAACAGAGAGAAGAAACCATGCTCAAATATGCTCATTTTGCTTCTGATCATTTTAATAGTTACGTAGGTTGGTCCTGGGAAAAACCTAAAATGTAAGGAAATTGATTTTTAGATTTTTCTCAATTCACGTGCATTATTCCTAGTTCCAGTGAGTATAGTAATTTGGGAATTAGCTGATTAATAATAATTTTGAGCATTATGAAGATTTATTGTGTAAAAGTTGTTTTAATACAGTGGTAACTTCTTAGGCCATTATCTCTATTGTGCTGCATTTTTCATTGAGAATCTGACATAATATGAAATTTTATGAGAAGTGAAAATTTTATATATAGTTATATATGTATATGTTTTAAGTGTGTGCTATATATGTGCTTCAATGTATTTCTTAACAAAAATGTATATTGTTTCCAATTATAATTACAATCATTTCTGTTATTTTCTGAACTTCCACAATTTAAAAACCTGAAAGACTTATGGTAAATTTGTTTCTCATAGGTAAAATTCTATGAAATGAAGCTGTTTAAATAGCTTCAAGGTTTTTTTTATCTCTTTTTAAAAACATGTTTTATTACATTTATTTTATGTGTATGATTGTATTGCCTGCATGTATATAAGTGAACGGCACATGTGTTGTGCAATGATCATGGAGGTCAGAAGAGGGTATTGGATTCCCTGGAACTGGAGTAATAGATGGTTGTTAGTTGCATGTGGGTGCTGGGAATCGAACCTGGGTCCTCTGTAAGAGCTGCCAGCGCTCTTAACTGCTGGGCCGTCTCTCCAGCTCCAAGGCTATGTTTTTCTATAATTTCTCTTTAGCATCTCCTGTTTGATAGCTTGAGGGTGTAGTTATCTTGCTTAAGAGCATTCAGCACTGTTTCACTATAGGACTTTCGATTGTTATTTGCTTTCCCTCACCTAGCTACAGGTGCATGTTACAGCTTGCCATTGTGGTCACTGTGGATCATTTCATTAAGCTTCTTATTCTATCTGCTTTCTTGAGTCTTGGGAAACAGTATTTTTCTGAGTGATTGTACCATATTGTTCCAAATATAAGGCCACCCAGAATAGAAGGCAACCTCCAACTAGAAACAGCTCAAATATGGAGAAAGGCTGGGGGCCCAGAGCCCGGCGGGTCTTGCAGTGGTGGCAAGGGTGCCGAGGAATAGGACGATGCCTGCCCACTCTCCCGGTGAGTGAAGATGAGTCAGCTACCTGAATTTGCTTGTGTATAACCAGATGGCTTCTGTTGCTAGAGGAAAAGCATTTGGGGGGTAGATGATTAGCCTGTGCACATGGAAGATTTTTTTTTTTTATGGGAAGGGAGGTGGGAGGATGGAAGTAGAGTCTTTCACCTCCTAAGAGTTGTACTAGAGCTTTTCTCCTCACCCTGAGTGTGAAAGTTGAGCAAGCCAACTAGTAGAAATGGTGAAATTACCTTTCATGAAAAGATGTGTAGAAGACCAGTGGTCCTGAGAATGAGCTAATGCCATCAGATGCATCCAGGAAACCCTGCAAAATTATTCCCTGCTCCTTCCAATTGGCTGGTGGCACAGGTTGTTGCAGATTATATGAATTTGCACAATGTATTCATGTGAATTGCAAGAAACTAACTGGGAATCATGTTTCCAATTTTGTTAAGATTTTCCACTTTTAAAATTCCCTGGCTTCTGAGTCAATCCAGTACAATTTGACTAAGAGGCCTTAATCTTATTGAAATAAGCTCTGAGAGACTATTTAACATCGTTTGTGTACCAAAACTTTACTCAGTAACATATTAAAAAATAGTTTAGTACAAATATATCAGTCAATTGGGAGTGCATACTTATTGAACCTAGGTAATTCTTTGAATATTCTTATAAGAATGCAGAAAGTTGAACTTTCACGGTGTTAAATGAGACAGAACGAGGGCTGGGTTCTATTGTTATGACTAGAAAACCATCTTAGTACATTTTGATGTTAAAATTTACCATATATTATGTATTTATATATCAAGGCGTATATATGCCTTGATCTTTTTGAATGATTACTAGTCCATGGCTCTCAATCAATTTGAAGTAAATTTTTGAAAGATACATTTTTCCCCAATATTCCACAAAGTTTAACATTGCCAAATGTCTCAAATGATGTAGTAGGAAGATACTATTAACATTGACTTTAGAAGCTTTCTTAGGCCAAAATGTCCTGAAGAACAGGGCCCTATGCCTAAGCAAATCATGTTATTACTGTTGTACCTATCTTTTGACCAATTATGGAAAGAGAAAACTTTGAACAGAAACTGTGCATTAAAGGGTTGAAAGAAGAAATGGCATGATGGTCAACCAGAGTTGGAATGTTTAGTGTCTACTAAATCAGATCTCCAAACAAGAAAAATGGCACCGTGATGCTTTGTTCTAAACAGAAGGTGAATTGAATGCTGAATTCCTTTAGCAGTCTTCAAAGTATTCTTGGTGTGGGAAGAAGAACTGCTGAGGACCAACGTCACTCAGGGAAGAGGTTCCCTTAACACTCCATAGTTTTGGAATCACTTATCTATGCAAAGGGAAAAGCTGGATAAAATTCAGTGGTGAGGAAGGCGGGTACAAGTATCATTAAACCTCAGATAATTCCTTTTCTATGATTTGTGTCAGGGATTATTTTTTTTCTTATTGTTTGAGTTATAAATCCAGAAAAAAACTTTGTAATTTAATTTTCCAGAGGACTTAGGGGCTTTTATATTTGACAGACCTTCACCAGCTCTTTATTTAAGGCTTTCTAGAAATAGAGAACAGAAAGCTGAAGAAGTCTAAAAATGTCTAATTGAACTACTTCCTCTTCCTGGTGGTTAGTGCAGGTGGGAGGCAGGACCTGAGTAGACCGAACAATTCTTGGAGCAGAGGAAGGAACATGTCCTTCATAAGCTTGCCTGGAGGCAAGGGGAGCCTTCATGGATGTAGGAAGAAATGATAAGCAACATGAGATATAATATTCTACATTTCATAAATAATAGTCAATGTAAAAAATCTATAAGAATTGTTAAATCCTCTGTGAACAGCACTGGTCACATACAACCCATATTTGTAACTGTTGCTATGTGCAGCTGTCCCCTCCCATCCCTAAAAATGTACACCATGGGAGCTCTCCTAGAGCTATTGCTATTGAATTCCCCAAATCATAGTTGCCTTTCCTTTTATGAATTCATAATACACCTTCTGTGGTTCTTCCTCAGAAGATTACATTACCAGGGCCAACTTAATGGCTCACTGATTAATGCTATTAGTTGTGGCAAAATCTGCACGTTGTTGATGGGCAGAAATTAAAATTTCTCAGGTCCCCTGAGAATCTAATGCTCAATACAAACCAAGCTTGGGAAATTCCCCTTCCCCCTTTTCTAAGAGTAGATAATCGCTGTCTCTTGTTCTTTTTACCCCATTAGTCTTCCATCAGTCACTCTTCAGAAAGACTATAGATGCAGGAGGGGAATTCCCAGATGAATGTGATTCACATAGGTCTAATTAATTATTTCTCACCCACTGAGTTACAAAGAATTATTAATTAAAATATGTAGGTTGCATCCATTTTGGTTTCCATTCTTAAGTGAGGCTAAAATGAATAGTTTTTAGAAGAAATGTTACATTTGGTTAAACCTCTTTCAGAAATGTTCTGTTATTACAGGTGTTTCACTCAAAGAAGGGTTTTATAAGAGACACAATTTTGAAAATGCAAGAATGTGATATGTTAGCAGTTTTTTGAGACATGTGGAATATGGCGTTTGATCTGCTGAGTAAGCACGTTTCACTCAGCTGTGGAGTAGCTCATGAATTCCTTGTTTTTTAGTTCTTTATGTTACAAAAACCATTCTTGAAATGTTCTTAATGACCATTCCTTGGGGGCATTGTACTCTTTGGTAAATTGGAGACGGCATCCAGAAACTTATAAGGATGGCTCTTGTTAAAGGTTTTTATTGGTCAAGCTGACAGGGTATTCCAATTAACAGATTCAGAATGTTTAAGGATAGGTGCTATCCCATTTTAAGAAACTTGGGGGAGTGGAAAAAGAATAGAAGAAAGCTTAACAAAATGGCTATTTTTCATTTGCTGGTGAGACTATATTGAATGACATCTATGTAGTCACAGACGACTTTTGTTTTAATAACAAAGTTGTTGATTTTCTACTAAGGGTTCTTTTAGGTTGTCTTCAGGGGCTGATGGGAGTAACAGTTCACCCAACCCTCCAGCTAGCTTCAGTGGACATACCACACCTTCTCAGCAACCTGAACCTGTGGTACATTCTCTTAAGGTAACCAACTGTGTGCAACATTTATTTATCCAGAACCTTGGTCGTGTTGTGGTTTGTTTGCTGTAGTCCGGGAGTCCTCAGTCTTGCTTTAACCATAGATGTTTTGTTTTTTACCCCTTTGTGGTGTAACTTTTTAATCTTCGTGATTTTAATTTTTAACCTGGCAATGGACTTGATTATTAAGGTTAAATCTTTAGTTTCATCATTTTGTTTGAGTAATGTTATTCATTTTTATCTGCATTAAAGTTGAAGTCTGATGTGCATGCATATCCATGTGTAGAATTTGTTTCAGGTTTTATGTGTGCAATGCTTATAGCATAGATGTCTACAGGAGTAGACATAAATGAGAGTGTCAAAGTGAAGAAGGCTACCATGGCTTTCTTTATACAGCTGAAGTATGTTATACAACTTCCTATTATTTAAAAACAAATTATTGACATAAATGTCAACCTACTTTTTCTTCTACTAGGTCAAAATTAAGTCTTCAGATTCTAGCTAGTGTTCCCTTATAGAAGCTTTAAAAACATGTAGTCTCATACATAAGTTAATATATTTTGGGAGTTTAACTTTATGTTCTGTGGTGACTTAACAAAAATTTGGGCAAAATTCATCGGCTAATTGCTTAACCAATAATGTTTACCAGTAAGTGAAATTAATAAGTATCATAACCAAAATTAGTAAGAAATACAGTAAATATTCTATAAAAACTGTTAACTTATGCAAGCAATGAAAATAATCTTCAAAACAGATAACTTCAAAGTATGAATTACTGTCCTTCAGACAGGTTTATAATTTCTAACAGTTTTTATTAATCTTTTCTGAACCATAACACAGAGTGCTTCAGATCAGTTATTGACACATAAGTTTTGTAAATTTTCTTAAAATTGTTATACTTTCTGACTTACCATTAGAATGAAGTTGCTACTTTTTGAAGTGGGCCCTGCCTCCCATGACACGCGTAAAGCAAATGAACAGATGAGAGCTTCAAAATGTTTATTTGGTTTTTGTGACTTAACTTCAGAGGATATTAGCTCATAGTATATTTTGCTTTAGTTTATACAAAATGAGTTTGCTTTTCCCAAACACTGATGGTGAGAGAAGGTATGATAACCAGGACAGTGGCCATTGGCAGTGCACAATTATCCCTCTTGTCTTAGATGGGATAATTCACAAGGCCAGAAACTGAGAGGAATCTGTGTGAGGGCACAGCCAGCATCAGGCACATTGCCCTGCAACCAGTATGTGTAGGCTTATTGACGGATAAGCGCTTTGCTCTCTACAGTAATGCTTGGTTGAATTTTAACGTGAATCAGGCACTGACCATCTGAAAAGCTTCAGATTAGCCTCAATTTTGTAGTGTTTTAGTTTCTGTACAGAATCTAAAAACAACACACCTTATCCTGCTGCTCAAACTGTTGCCTTGTTAAGTGGCATGCATGCTCTTTGAATACAGTGTGCATAGTGGGTCACATTGAAATAGTCTCTGAATTTCTCAATGTAGCAGTTAGTGTGGCCCCCAGAGGACAGGGAGGGCAAGGAAGAGCACCTCAATTTTCTATAAATTTTGTCTCCAATTTCCATGTAAAATATTATCTCAAGAGAAGAAGACAGAATTCCATAATCAGAACATATTAGTGTCCTTGGTCAGCATATGGGAGATACTAAGCAGTTGAATCATCTTTGCTGGGTAACAAAAAGCTCTTAAATATCAAACGTGTTTGCTTCGGTGACTTATATGATGATAATTTTCTGTTCTGAGGGTAAAAATTAGAATAATGGTTCAGTTTCTTCCCTTTGATATGTTTGAAAGAGAGCTTTAGGTTTTAATGAGCTCTACAGTCCTGATTTGTGGAGGAAATGTTGGAAATCTGTGTGAAAAGTTAGCCTATTTTAAATAATATTGTATTTCTCCAATTCTAAAATTCATGACTGCTATTAACTGGAGCTTCACTTAGTAGAAATTAACTGATTTGAAGTACACTTCTGTGAGGTGTATTACAAATTGAATTTGTAGGCAGGTGTTCAAGAGCCTCTTTAAATTTTCTATGAATATTCACTGAACAGTCAGCAATTTGCTCTAAGTACATAAAGAACAAATAGGAAGCTGGTATCAAGACTTTGAAGAAGCAGTTAGTGTCTATGTGGTGATAATGTCTAGGAGTTTAAAATGAACAGGGGAAGAGTTTTCGAATAGACTATTTTGAGACTGAATCTAGTTAGTATCTGTGAACTTGATTTGCAGACCCAAGCTTTTGATTGGTGCAGATTTCCCAGATTCACCCTTAGATGTTCTTCCTTGCCATGCCATAACAAGACTGAGTGGTTTAGGAGATCACAGCTCAGTTGGATTTTCTTTTGGGAAAAGGATTGTTTTTCTATGCTACCTCAATGCAGTGGTTTGCAAGTCCATATGAAAACTTTGATGAACATCAGTCAAAGCCAAAGTTTTATCTCTTTTTGTACCTTAGACAGTGTCCATATGAAAAACTTTGACATTCATATTCTAACTCATTTAGGAAAAATTTAGATAACTAGAAATACAGGCCAATACAATTGTTTAAAAGGCATTTAAAACACATTTTGCTCCAATGAAAAGATTTTAAAGTATTGCTCAAATAGTTTCACTGTAAGGAGACATTTTTTCTATGTGCAACAATTCCTTTCTCAGGCACTAGAAACATGTCCAAGCAAGAACTATGAACTCAGTAGTCCTTACATCCACTTTTTAGCCATCTTTTCTATAGGCCTTTATCTGCATATTACTTGGATAGTTTGGCATATAACTAATTATATTTGCAATTACATATGGCCAGACTTATTGACTGTCTCCAAATGGTTCACAGTATTAAGTTATCTTAATGACCAAATTAAATATATCTAATTATTTTAGACACTAATGAATTCAATTTACTATCTGTGATATAATGGATTAGCTTGCAATGACCATTTGAGAAAAAGTAAATTCATCTCAGTTTTCAGAATAACTATTATTTTTAAAGATTTTTGCCATATATCGATCTTTTCTGATATGCAGACTTGGAGCAAGCTAAAGTTTTGACAAAATGGAGGTACTTGATGGTATTATCGTAACTAACAGATTTTTTTTTTTCCCATGTGAAATTTGCTTTTCTTTTTCAACAAATCCAGGTCTTGGATGTTCAGGAAACTCTAGATCGTCAGCAGGGTAAAGAGTTTGACCATGACCTTAGTGAGACAGAGAAAGCTATAGTCAGAGAGATGTGCAATGTAAGTTTGATGTGCTTCTTGTGTATCTGTGTTGAAAGCCTCATCTTAGCTTAGTCATTGCTTTAAGACTACCCACTTTAAAAAGTGCTGATCAGAAGCTTTACAATTTATTATAGGGACACAAATGAACACAGCCATGCTGTAGAACACAGAGATCAGTTGACTCAGTGGTACAGTGCCTGCTAGTACATGTGATGCCCTGATCAGAAATGATCAGTCAGTTCTGCATTCCAGAATGATCTCTGAGCATTTCCACAAATTATTATCTAAAAAGATGCATTACAAATTTTGATAAAATGTGGTGTGTGGGATTTTTTTTTTTTACTTTTAAGACTTAAAAAAAAGATTGTCAAAAAAATTTATGATGAAGAAGCCCACAAAATACAGCCTCTTTGAATTTATTGTAACTAGTCTTGGAAAACACCACTTTGCTAGCTAGTATTTGCTTGGTTCATAGATGTGATTTGTGCCCTGCACATCATACAAAGTGCTGTCTTTACCTTTCCTTAGCCAACACAAACTTAGATAACAGTAAGGTGAGTCAGATGACTCTGAGAGCTAGGTGACTAGACACCTATCCATGAAGCCAGGGAACTCAGTTAAAAATTGAGGTACTAATTTTCATTATCTATATCCAATTTAATTGTTAATGTGGTTTAGAATTTATTAGCTGCTGAGATTTTAATTTCTGAGTAATATATATATGAAATATTGTTTAATCACGAATACAATCATGAAGCTTCAAAGGCTAAATGCTGTATTATAGAACAATCCATTTGTTAAATGCAAGTCATGGTTAAGCACTGATCACATTAAGCATTAGTTTAATTGGCTCTGTATTATGCTCTTATTCTTATATTCTTTACTCCATTAGAACAGCAAATTTGCCTAGAAATACCATTTAGCCCAGATATTCTCAAACATTGTCACTGCCTCTAGATGTTTCTGAAATCCAGTAAATTAAACGTAATTCCCGTGGGCTTTTATATGTGCTGGAGTGAGAATTTTAAACCTGCTTGCTTGCCTGTTATGGCTGCTTTTTATTTTGCAACCTTTTCCTACTCATTTTTCCTTTACTGCATATCTGTTGTTTGGTTTTAAAGGTCACTAGTTTTAAACATCATGCTTTCCAAAAGCTCTCCTGTGCCTGAGATCTTTAAGTTAGGGTATTTGCCATAGACAAATTTACAGCTCTGAGCCACATGCCTAGGGATACATGTTGCTTCTCATTTGACTGTCGAGTAAGAAATAAAATTCAGGCAATGTATGTTCTGCAACTAGGAAGAAACCACAGTCTTCTTCCTGTGTCTCCAAGGAGTGCATGGAGCTCTTTCTTAATCATATTTCCGAGTTTAACATCATCCTTCTGATGATTTGCATAGAAGACCTTGGCCAAGAGCCCTAATACTTACGTTATCTGTTTAAAGGAACTACAACTAGAAATGAAGATACTTGCTCAAATTGGGTGTGATGGACAGTTAAGTCATAGGATACCAATGTCTTGTTTGAGGGCCAGCTCTTTCTACCTTTCATCTTAAAGAATGAGAAACACTGTACCTCTTAGCTAATGTCTTATCTATTTTACTTAACC
>NW_008359442.1:655153-662739 GCF_000622305.1 Nannospalax galili | reverse complement strand
TTTTTTTTTTTTTTTTTTTGCCCCCATGCCCTCCTTTTTCTCTTCCTTTCTTATGAAACTTTCGGAACATCAAAAATCTAATTTTTTAGTCTCAGAAGAAACCCACTACTGCACTGGATCTTGACTAGTTTTTGTTGATCTTTTTGTTTGCTTCAAAAGACAGCATGTGCTTTTTTCCTTTTACAATGTAAGATTATTTATTAAAAACCCAAAGCTTACCCTTCTTGTTTGCTTTTATAAGATCCTTTAGGGTACCTTTTTCTAACTCCCCATGTTTTTCTTCGTCCCCCGGAATATAAGGAAAAAATGCAAACCAAAGCTTAGATCTGATAATTAAGCACTCATTTGGAAACAATTTGAAAAGGAGTTGATTTAGAATAGTATCTGTGGCAGCATTATAACTGAACCTCAAAAGCACAGCATATACTGGAATACTAAAAAAATAACATTACAGAGATTGGCATGTCCTTATGGTTGTCACAGGCTTATAAGTAGAGTTATACGCTTTATAAGAAAGAACATCAAATGACAGAAACCTTGTGTTTCTGATATTCTTCCTGTAGATAAGTGGTTGACATCTATATACTGAAAAGGCTTTATCCTTAGTCCCATCACACTCTTTAGTGAACAGTTTGCTGACTGTTCTCCTTGAGGGATAAACATACTGCCCTCTGAGAATAATAAACATTATTTTCAGTAACCTTTCATTTTAGGTTTGTCTGAAATCCCCCAACAACAACTAAGACCCTTGACTGGCTGTCTCCATTACACTTCTGCATACATCCTTATTCTGAATTTTTAGTCATATTGTGTCTCCTTTGTATCAACGGTAGGAGTTTCTTTTACTGCATCATAATATCCAGGGGATGGCCCATTGTGTTCCACAACTAGATAGCTGAAGAGGAACTGCACTTTTTTAGTTGTAACCAGCTTTTTTTAAAAAAAAAAACAAAAAACAAAACAAAAAAAAACACCTCTGATCATTCTGAGGTCTTCAAATCTATCCTTTGTTTCCAAATCTGAGAATCCAAACATTCTGGGTAGAACTGACTGTGTTTATGGACTAGAAAGTGAAACTTCATGGTATCTTTAGGCTTCTCGATCAGTGTTTGTACTTCTATGGTCAAATTATTAAGAAATGAGACTTTCTTGACTTCCTGTGTATAGCTTGTACTATCCGTTTCTTTTCCTGGCATTTAAGGGCCACAATTATAATTCCTCTTGAGCACTGGCAGGGCATTTCCCCTAGGCAGTGGTGACACTCCTGGTTCCCTTGTCATAGAAGTGAAGATAAGCAGAGATCTGTACCCTTATGCATTAAAGGACAGTGGGTTCCCTACTGCCTCTACTCTATTTTAAAGCAAAGGCAAAAAAGAAAGAAACAGTCTCTGAATTACTAACAAACAAGCTGCCTCTATGTTTGTTAAAGCACAGTAATCATTTGTGATGTTAATCAGTCTGGCATACTCCTCATGGTGAAACAGTTCAGGAGGGAGATGGTTGTTGTTATGTCTGTATTCACATATGTAATTATACCAGCTAGTGTTCTTATATTGAGATTACTGTGAATTCAAAGGTTTTATATTCATATTATTTTTGATCTTACCTTTTGCTAAGATCCATCAATAATGGCCCACTTTTTAAGAGGTTATAATTGTATCTCTGTCAATAATTTCTGAATTTCCTTTCCCATTATATATGGGTACTTTCTGCTTTGGAAATATGAGAAAAATTATGTGGTAGCTAAGATTTGTGACAATCCCATTCCCCACTTTACAAAGAAGATGAGGGAGCTAGGATTATCAGGTTAGAGGTTATATAGTTCATGAATACATGTTCTTTCACTTTCCTAAATAAATTAGACATTTGATATATTTTATGTAGATATATGATGTAGAAACTAGGATGATCTTAACCAAGGGATCTTAATTCAGGGCACATTTAAGATCACTGTGGGAGCTTTTAGAAGTATACAAATGCTTCTAAATACAAGGGCGGAAGTTACTGGTTCAGAGTTCCCCAAGTGCCTGGTATCAATCCAGATTTGGGGAGGACCACTCAGATAGCCAGAGTAAGTTGTCATACTATTCTTTAATGTCAACCCTGTCAATAACAGAGGGAAGTGT
Source organism: Nannospalax galili (assembly GCF_000622305.1). Taxonomy (NCBI): domain Eukaryota; kingdom Metazoa; phylum Chordata; class Mammalia; order Rodentia; family Spalacidae; genus Nannospalax; species Nannospalax galili. The sequence goes on along the minus strand of NW_008359442.1, from coordinate 660,613 downwards.
AGCATCCCCACTGCAGAGCAGTTCTTGTGTCTCAGCTTGTCATCACATTTTCCTTGGTGTTTGAATCCGTCCGTGTGGATATTTTGTCTTGTCTTGTACCCATCTTTGAACTTCTCATCCTTTCCCTGAAAACTCACAAATCTGTTTGTGGTGAAGGACAAGTAAGATGCTTACTTCTTATTTTTCTTTTTTTAAGGTTGTGTGGAGGAAACTTGGAGATGCTGCAGGTTCGTGTCCTGGAATTAGGCAACATTTGTCAGGAAACCAGTACAAAGGACCCATGTGAGAAGCACTCTTTCAAATAACATTACCACTGCCAGAGAGAGAAGTAAAAGAAGAAAAAGAAAAAAAAAAGTGGACTTCCACAAAATAGGACTCATGGAATAACCCAGAGTGATTGTATATTGCACATGGCTCCCTCTAAATCCTTCAATGCAACTTCCCCATAAAGCTGATATTCTTATGTCTCTTTAGTGTTCACAACAGGCAGTCTCAAGCCAGCTTTGGAAAAAAAATCATCATTTTGGTACTCACGTTTTCATTACAGCTGGAATATTGATTCTCCACATCTATGATTGACACATTGATTAATCTGCATGGTTGGAAGCATTCAGGCTCTTCATGGCTACGATAAAGATGGTTCATTGCATCTCATTTCTGCTGCACTCCATTAAAGATATGCAGAGGTGTGTTCCAGCTTACCAAGCCTGTGAATTTGGAAGCTTCCTCTTCAGTAGGAAAAAGATTACTTCTTCATACATGATTAATTGGATTAACACAAGATAGTATTTAGATTCTAGGGCTTTGTTTGGACTTCTGAGGTGCTACAATATCACATAAATTCTTTTTACCAGCTACAAGGGTGGCAAGCATTTGTAGGGCACTTATCAGAGAGCATCATTGGTTCTAATGGTCAAAATAAATATTTTAATTTTGATGAATTGTTCATAAAGATACATCTTTGGTCATACAACTCTCCATATTTATTGAATGTACCAATTTCAATTAAAAAAGAAGCAAACATAATTTTTCTAAGTGTTCAAGCTGTTAGATGTCTATTTCTAAAATTTAGTTTCTAGATATACTGTATATTTAATAAACTTTATGTAAAATTTAAAATACAGCACTGCATTTATGGGAAAAAGCTTACTTTGCCTACTTATTGCGGCTATAACATTTTATGAAACTAACGCATGCCCATTATTGAGGTTAAAGCTCTTGTTCAGATTGCTTGAGATTTGAAAAAGAGGTGTTCTAGCTTTGCTTAGTTTCTTTCTTATTTTTGGTATAGATATATAATATTAGAATGTGTGTATTGAAAATGCCATGATAAATATTTTGTGTTTATCTAAATGCAATGATAGTTTCTTGTATGAATGTGCAAAAGGCCTGTGACAGAATGCTATGTTTTTACTGCAGTTTAAGATCCTAAAAGTAGGGATGCAACAATTCCCAGGTATCTTATACATTTCTGATTTGACTTATAATAAATATTCTTTGTTGATTTTAAGTGGGCTTATTACACAGTGTATTAATGATCATTGGTGGGGAATGTGAAAGAATTTTGTTGAATTAAAAAATGTGACTGTGATAAAATAACAAGCCCTCTATTTTCTGAAAATATTTATGAATTCATTTACTATAGAATTATCTTTCCAATTATCATAATTGGGTTATAGCTTGTCTCTTTCTTTTAAAATGTTATATTTTTAAAGATTATTACTCTGTAAGAGAAAATTGCTTGCTTTGTTTATACCTTCCCTCGTAGAAGCATTCTTAAATTGTTGTATTCCTACCCACTGAAGACATTTAAAACAAGTTTTTGTGCTTGCAGCAGAGTCTGCAAAAACTAATACAAAGGACACTGGTCTTTCGACAAAATACTTGTGTAAATTTTGATACTGTATTAAAACTATTTTTTTAAAGTTCCACATAAATTGAGTATTAAGTATATGTGTTCATCTTAGCAATGGTAATAAATTATTTAATCTCACAGTATTTCTGTCTGTTTAATGTTTTTCCTTGAGTAGATTTCTAAGTCATTGAATATCACCATGCTTTGTGCAGTGATGGGAATAAAGGCAAGGCGGACAATCAAGTATAAAACACAAACATGTTTTAAATATGCTTACAAATGACTTCATATTCAGAATTTCTTAATTAGCACCATTATCTCTCATAATACCCAGGATGATTATTTAGCGATGGTTAATATTTTTAAATTATGTTATGAAATTCTCACTCTTATACAGATTAAATTTGGAGGTGCACCATAAAGGAAATACTAAAACTTAAAATTTTTTTACACATTTTGGGAAATGTATAATATATACAAATGGCTGAGACACAACTAGGAAAACACACACACACATACACACACATATACACATACACACGCACATGCACACGTGCACACACACAACTCTAAAATCACAAATCCTTCTCAGAAATGAGATAATGCGATAAGGCTTCCTACACTTGGTGTTCACCCACCTTAAACAACAGAGGCTTTTGATCAGATAAGTGGCACCACTCTCCCATAGGATCATTTTTATAAACTTATGATCTAATCTTCCTGCAACAAAGATTAATTTACATATCTTGACAGAGTATTTTTACAAGCCTTGAAGCTGATAGATTGACAATCACAATCTAGCTTTCAGTGAATGAATGCCTTTCACATTTTTAGCATATGCTTAAGACACTGCAGAAAATTCCGATCATGTCATGTGACATTCTGTAAAATACTGAAAGTTTAATTGGGATGCCTGCTCTTCAGTTCGGTGAACACTTAATGAGTGCCTAACTCTGCTATACAGTTTCAGTTTCTAACTTATGGTTCTTGATATCTCAAGACATATGGAGATGAGAAATGTCTCAGGTGTCAGCAGGAGCTGTCTTTATCCTTAATGCCAAAGATACGATTATCTCAAACATCTACTTTGCTTGATTTGGAGAAACAACCTCTTAATTACTACATGCTGTAGTAATCTTCTTGGTACATCATCCTCCTTCCACCTCATGGATAAACTTGCAAACTGGTAAACCTTGGCATTAGTTCCTGTAGAAGACCTGCCTTTGAGATTGCTTATCAAAGCACATTACCAATATGACCTGGGCAACTTTGTGAGGAAATCATATATTAACTACTAAAGAATAAAAACATCTGAGAACCGTCTTTAACTCTAGTTCCAGGGGAATCTGAAGCCCTCTTCTGATCTCTGCAGCATTGCACAACATGGATGGCCTCACATACATGCAAGCAATACACTCATACACATAAAATAAAAATAATAAATAAAATATTTTTAGAAAAGAATAAAAACATCCTGTTAAAGACAGCACAATAGGTTGAACTATGTGGGATTGCCACATTTAGACATCTTCATCTATAAAAATAATTTCTAAATGTCAGATGAGAAACAGATTTTGTGTAAGTGGGGAGAATTAATAAATACAGTGGAAGTTAAAGAAGAATAATCACATTGGCTGGAGGTATGTTAAAACCTACTGTGCTGGATAGTTTTACTCGTCAACTTGACACACCTTGGCAGAGGGAGCCTCAATTGTGGAATTTCCCCTATTGGACTAGCCTGTGGCCATGTCTGTCAGGTATTTTGTTGATTGTTGTGTGATGTGGGATGGTCCAGCCCACTGTGGGTAGTGCTACTCTCAGGCAGATGGTCATGTACTGTGTAAGAAAGCAGGCTGAACACGAGCCAGAGGAGCAAACCAGTAAGCAGCATTCCTCCATGCCCTGTGCTTCAGCTCCTGACTTCAGATTCCTGCCCTAAATTACCACCTTGGGATCCCTGATGAACTGTGACCCTGGAGATGTAAGACAAATAAATCCTTTCCTCCCCAAGTTGATATTTGTCCATGTGTTTTGTCACAGCAAAGGAGAAGCAAACTAGAACACCTGATGACCAATAATAATAGGTAAATAAATTAATTAAATAAATAAATAATAGGTAAATAAACAATGCTTGACTTTTTAGATGGGCAAACTAAGCATGTAAGTTCAGAATTTGACTATGAGTTTGAACAACTTTATTGAGCCTTAGTATCCCTATACACTGAAGAGAGATAACACCTATGTCATTGAGTCATTATAATGCTCTTACTGTCTTATTAATTCTAATGTTCAGTAGACAGTCCATAAGTAATAATAGCAAGTCCATTATGACATAGAAGCTGAGACCTGTAGGATATGGCAGTTTATTACATTTAGCTTGTAGAGGAAAGACATCAGTGCTGAAGGGTCATCTACCCACTATTACATAATGAAGTTCTTTGAAAAATTTTTTGCTGAATTTTGTGACTTTCATTCAATATAATTTGATGGTATTTAGATCCCCTCCCCTATCAACACCTCTTCTTACTGCCCCCTCCCAATTTAATGTACCCCAATTTAATATATATAACATATGATTAACAATAATATAATGGCCTATAGAGTCTGATTTGTATCTCCAAATGTCATTGAGTATGGGTCCACCCACCGGCGCCTGGTTGAACTACCAAGGGTCCCATCCCTGTAACCTATTGTCTCTCCCTCTCCCAGCAGTCATAAGTTGCCAAAAGTTCCTTCGGTTGGGTTGGGTTGGGATATCTTACCCATCTCTCCATGTCTATGCTAAGATTTTGTCTGGTTTGAGCTTAAGAAAATTATGACTGCATAATTATATACTATCAAGATCTATTTGTTATATATCATCTAACCTACCAGTCTTATATTTGGTGATTGTAATATTGTAGTTAAAAGCGGCATTACTTTCACTCCCATCTATGAACAGTGTGATTTAAAACTAAAATCTGGACTAGAGAGATTGCTCAGTGGTTGAGAATACTGGTTGTTCTTGCGGAGACCCTGGGTTGGGTTACAGGCATCTTTATGGTGACTAGCAAGCATCTGTAACTCCAGTTCCAAGGACCTGATGCCCTCTTCTGGCCTCTGTGGGCAGTGCACACACACACACACACACACACAAACACATATGCACATACTTGTGTGTACTTATCTACATGCAGGAAAAACACTCATACACACAATATAAAAATAAAATAATTGCTCCAATTCAATTCTGTATCATTCATATAACTAAAAATATATAAAAATAAAAAATTCTGTTTCACAGTGGCAGAATGAGTATTTGAAATAATTTTTTCTTTTGCCTCAGAGCCTAAAAATGGTTTAAGAGACATTTTAATAAATTCATGGTCCCACAAGATCAGATGAAGTCATGTGCTCCAAGGTCTAGAGATTATAGTGAGTGACCATAAGAGACACAAATCAGTAATGAATAATGAATCCATAACTCCAAGGATGTGATGGAAGATAGTGTTGAACAAAGAAGATTTTTCAAAGAAGGAAGAGTTTGATATGAGTATTGTGGATCCTGAGGTAAGGGATAGTAGCCAGTCATTTTGACTTTGACAAATAACCACCTCTTCGTTGGG
>NW_008359442.1:652315-655109 GCF_000622305.1 Nannospalax galili | reverse complement strand
TATATATATATGCATCACCCTTCCCCTGTGTCACACTGGGTGCTTATAAGTGACAAGGTAGGATACAGTGGCTTGCTGACTGGGTTTTGGCTACAACTTTGCCTCTGGGAACATCATGGTTGTGCTGTCAATTTTGTCCTGGTATAGCATGGTCTGCCTTCTGGCATGCATTGTCACCAAAGCAACATAGAGGAACACCATAGCTTCTGTTGGCATCCATCTACAGTGGTCCCCACTGCCCTGTTCCCATACCTGGTTTGGCACATACTGCTATCAGAATTGATCACGAGTAACAGAGAGGGATCACATCCATTTTGAAAAATCTAGAATCTGTTGGTAGAGAGTTGTTACTTGAAGGATCACTAAGGCAATGACCATCTTATTTCTGGGCCCCCAGTACTGATTAGCTGGACATCAGTGGTGCCTCAGGGCCCTCATTACTACTGGAAGCTTCCAGTGCCAGAAGGTCAGGCTAGTAGCAAGTGCCTGAGGAAATCCTCATTGCTTAACTGAGACCATGACATCATTATTAGGAGCATCACAAAGTGGGTTCTCATATCCACTGCACAGTCCCTGCCTGAACTTCCACACTGTTCCCACTGTTACACAGGCCATAGAGATGGTAAGTCCTTTACGACAGCATACACGAGGGCCAAATTCATCACAGCTGGGAGAGCTAGAGTATTCAGCTAGGATCAAAGCCAACACTGAATAATAAACTGAGGCTTCAAGATATAACTTCAGGAGAAAGCTTCTTATATAAGGCCATTTTTTTTTTATCAATGTGATAGGTCTGATCTGTGAGATGTACAAATCTCTCCACCTGTAATTCCCTGAGAAAGACAGAAAAAATGCAAGGTAATATGATTCTTTCAGAACAAATAACTATCAACAATTTCTCAAGTTATCAAAATAGATGAGATGAGTAAAAATGAACTTAAGAGTCTGATTATATAAGAGGTCAATGAGATCCAAGACAACATAGAAAGACATTTAGAATATGACTGAGGAATTCATCAGAGATGTTTAAAAGTGAAACAAAATGGAGATCTTGGAAGTGAGGTGCTGAATAACTCAAACAATAGATGAGATCAAGGGCATCAGCCCTTGAAAACAGGCTGCTTGAAATAATACAGAATTTTTTTAAAGATAAAAAATAGAGACAGCATTAAATACATGTAGGGCACCATATGAATAAACATCTGTGCTTTTGGAATACTCTACTGTGACTAGAATAGGTTAGGGGAAATTATTCAATGGTGTGATAGCAGAAAAGATCATTTCAATGGCATATTAGTCAAACTGTCAAAAGTACAAGATAAAGCATTTTAAAATCTGCCAGATAAAGGTGGCAAGTCACATTTAAGAGTGGCACAGTAGACTAAGAGCAGTTTGTTTTTAAGGAGAAACCCCAGAGGCCAGAAGGGAATGGAATGACACGTGCCAAGTCCTGAAAGACAATAAGAGCCAGTCAGAATTACTAGATCCAGCAAGGCTGTCCATAAGATATGAAAGGGAAATTAAAACCTTCCTATCTAGCTAAGTCCAAGGAATTCCATGACCACCAGACCGGCCTTACAAAGATACTAAAGGAGCTCCTAGATCCAAAGAAAGATATAACAAAAACATATGAGGTATAAATCCTCCCAGAAGAAAAACAGATTTATAGACAAGAACTAACAAAGAAACAATATCAGAACAGTAGAACATAAAGATTAAAGAGGAGAAAGAAAGAATAAAGCACTTTAAAAACAACCAGAAGACTATCACTGAAAGAGTAGGAGCCACTCCTTTTCAACAGCCTTGAGGACAGATATTCCAAATTCTTACAGTTAAAAGACAGACAGTGGGTACTACCATCCTCAGGCCTCTTGGGGTAAGTCTATAGCGCAGCTCTCGTGCCAGGACTCCCTAAGCCACATTCACCCTTCCATCCCCCTGCCGTTCTATACTCCTAGTTTGGGCCCTGCACCATTCCTAGTCTTGGGTCCCCAGACCAACTTAGTGCCTTCCTTGGGCCTCAGGAGCACTGCTTCTGGATCTGGCTCTGCCCTCACCTCCTTCTACTTCCCTAGTCCTGCAACACCCACCAGCATCTTTCTGGGGCTGACAGCCTCATTCTGGGACTCTGAGGCTTACCTTTCCTCTCCCTGATCCTTTGCATCCAGTACAACCCAGCTACTCAATCCACTCCCTGGGAAATCTTGGGGCTTACCAGCCTCTTTCTGGGGCTGACAGCCTCTTTCTGGGGCTCCGAGGCTTACCTTTACTCTCCCTGATCCTTTGCATCCAGTACAACCCAGCTACTCAATCCACTCCCTGGGAAATCTTGGGGCTTCTTCCCTCCGAATTTGACTTTGCATCCCTGCGTGGCACGGCCACGGCCAGTGTCTCAGGTCAGTGTCACCCAAGTTCCTAAGGCCAAAAGCATTCTTAGAAGATTCCAGACCTAAGGAGAAAGTCTGAAAACTTCTGATACACATTGGAATTGGGTCACCGCGGAATTCCTGAAGACAAAATCAATCCGGCCTCGACAATATGAAATCAAAAGAGAGAACCAGAAGCTTAGATGAACCAACTCTTCATACCCAAAAAGTAAACCACAAAGACACATAAAGCTCAAAAATAAAAGAAGCAGAACTAAACTTGAAGGCCCGAGTATCACACAAGAGTCAGAAACTACAAAAGAAATTCACATGTCAAAATCACAGAGAAAAAATAATAACATGAAAAACCAAAATAACATATCCCCACCAAATACCAGTAATCCTCTAGAGGAGCACAATGAGAATCC
>NW_008359442.1:651805-652032 GCF_000622305.1 Nannospalax galili | reverse complement strand
AAGTCACATATAAAGGAAAACCCATTAGGATCACAGCTGACTTCTCAATGCAAACTATGAAAGCCACAAGAGCCTAGATCAAAGTATTCCCAGTGTTAAATGACCACAGATGCCAACCCAGATTACTATATCCAGCCACAGATGCCAACCCAAATTACTATAAAAGAAAAATCTTCCATGACATAAATAGGCTGAAGGAATTCTTGTCCACAAAACCAGCCCTTCAG
>NW_008359442.1:638393-647028 GCF_000622305.1 Nannospalax galili | reverse complement strand
AGACAGACAGTGGGAAATGGGGTGCAAAATAAATCAATAAAATGCTAACTTCAAGCAACTCATTGTATGAGAAAGGAAACATATGAAATGAAAAATGAAAAATGAAAACATATCCCAAGCAAATGAAAATATAAAGCGTACAAACACATACACACAACCACACACACACAACCACACAACCACACACAGAACCACAGAACCACACACACACTCACACACAACCACACACACACACGTATATACATACATAGATTTGACAAGTACGATTTTAAAACAGAAACTGTAGGGAAACACAAAGAGGGTAACTACATAATGATGAAGAAGACTTAATGATTGCAAATCTATATACACTAAGTGTCAAAGCACCAATTTTATCAAAATGCCAGTATTGGGCCTAAAGGGAGGGAAGGATTCCACTGCAATAATCATGAGATATTTCACACACACACACACACACACACACACACACACACACACACACAATCAAGAAGGAAATGCCAGAGTTCAACTATACTATAGATCAAATACAGATATTTATAGAACATTCTATTCAAATGGCCACAGAAGCTACTTTCATCTTAGTGGCAGAAGGAAATTTCTCTAAATTAGACCATATATTTCCCCACAAAACAAGGCTTAAAAGAAAAATACTGAAATAACATTTTGCATTTCTTCTGATCACAATGGATTAAAAATAGGAGTAAATAACAGAAGACAAATTTGAAAATACATGAATGTGTGGAGACTGAAACAATTTACTTTTAAAAATATTAAGTTTATGTGTGTGAGTGCTTTGCCTGCATGTGTGTAAGTGCACCTGTGTTGTGCAATGCCCACAGAGGTCAGAAGAGGGTGTTGGATCCACTAGACCTGGAGTTACAGATGGTTGTTAGCTGCCATGATGGGGCTGGTAACCAAACTCGGGTTCTTTGTAAGAGCAACCAGTGCTTGAAATGGATGAAATGTCTCTTTAGCCCCACAATTCACTTTTGAAGACATCAAAAGGAAATTTACATTTTCTGGAAACAAAAGCAGATGTACAACATATCAAAACTTGTGAGACAGAGAACAAAAGCAGTCCTGAAAGGGTTAAATTTCTAGTGGTCATAATTCAAAAAGAAAAATATCACGAAACTAAGAACCAAAAAAATCAAAGTTGGTGTAAGGAAGAAATAACTGAATTGGAGATAAAATAAAAATAAAAAAGTTCAATGAAAGAGTTGGTTCTTTGAAAAAATAAACAGTTAGGTAGACTAACTTAGAACTAGAACACGAAGTCAAAATAAACCAAACCAGATGGGAAAATGAGACAGGAGCACAAAGGAACATTAGGTATTGTTATGAAAATTGTATACTAACACAGTAAACAATCTGGAATAACCAGACATATTTCTAGATCATATGTGCAAGGACATGAAAAACCTGCATAGAGCACTTAGATGTAATGAGAGTGAAAAACTGAGAAAAATACCTCCCAGTAACAAAGAGCCTGGAGCCAGACAGCTTCATGTGCCAAATTTACCACACTGTTAACAGTGAATAATTGTTAGTTAAACCCTTCCAAACTCATGCTTTGGAATTAGTATTACCTTGTTACCAATCTGAGAGAGAGAGAGAGAGAGAGAGAGATACAAAAAAGAAAGTATAGGCCCAGAGGAGCATAGTTTCTAATTATTATGAAACAAAATTCAGCATATCAAGTAACTCATTGATCATGATCAAGTTAGTTTTGCCTTAAGATGTGAGAGTTATGTAATACATTCACATATACAAATGCAATAAATCACATAAACAGAATGAGTGATACATGTAACATCATCATCTCAATAGATGTAGCAAAATTACTCTAACATTTAACGTCAATGATAAATTTAAGCCCTTAACAACTTAGATACAGAAGGTCGAACTTCAACAAGAATGAAGGCTACATAGGAAAAACCCATTGCTAACATCATAATGAATGTGGGGAAAGTGGAAAAGAATGGATAACCTCTAGGGCAAGTAACAAAACAGGGATGTCCATTCTCACCAATCTTATTCAATAGAGTACTTGAAGTTTTAGAACAATCATACAAGAGCAAGAAATAAAACTCATGAAAACAGAAAGCAGAAAGTCAAATAATTTCTGTTGGAAGAGAATTTGATTCTCTACATAAGATACCCTAAAGATGCCAACAAAATACAATTAGAACTAATTAATGAATTTGGAAAGATAACTGGCAACATCAACACACAAAACTCAGTAGTGCTTATGTGTACCAAAACAAATTTGTTGAAAAACAAATAGTAAGAACATTCTCAATCACAATAACTACAAATAAAATCTCCTAGAAGAAAAAGTTTGGTTTTTTTGAGACAGGGTCTCACTATGTAGCCATGACTGGCCTTGAACTCACTTTGTAGACCAGGCTGGATTTGAAGTCGCAGTGATCTGCCCGCCTTTGCCTCCCGAGTGTGTGGATTAAAGGCATGTACCACCATGCCCAGCAAAGAAATAAACATAATCAAGCAAGTAAAATAATTCTACAAAAAAATTTACAAAACACAAACGAAACTAAATAAGATACAAAAAAGATGTCTCTGTGTTCATGGTTGGGGGAATTAATACTACTAAGATAACCATATTGTTCAAAATATCCTAAACATTGAAAAAAATCCATCAATATATTGACATTATTCACAGAATTTAAAAATTATCTTAAAATTCATATGGAAGCATCAGAGATCCTTGTGGTGGTTTGAATGGGAGATGCTACCCATAGGCTCAACTATCTGAACCCTTGGTCCCCAGCTGGTGGTGCTGTTTGGAGGAGGTGATGCGAGGTTTAGGAGTTGCAGCCTTGATAGAGAGGCATGTTACTGAGGCCAGGTTTTGATAGATCATAGCCTCATCCCATTTTCAGTTGCTCTCTCTGCTTCTTGTTTGTGACTGAACCTGTGAGGTCTCGGCTTCCTGCCCCTGTTACCATGCCTGCTGCTGGCTTGCCATGTCTCTCTACCACCATGGACTCTCCACGTGGAACTGTAAGTCAAAGTAAACTCTTTTTTACCTTAAGTCTTTTTGGTTATTGTGCTCTATCACTGCAATGGAAAAGTAAGCAAGAAAACCCTGAATAACCAGAAGATTCCATTTTTTAAAATGACAAAAATTCATCAAAGCTAGAGGCATCACAATACCTGATTTCAAGCTATACCATCCAGCTGTAGTAACCAAAAAGTGTGATATTCATGATGACACTTAAAAATTGCAGGCAATGGCACAGAGTATAAGGAACCCTTTAGTTGGATGATAAGTAAATTGGCACAGCTATTATGGAGACGGTTCTCAGGGATACCTCAGAAATGAAACTCAACTAGATATATCACATCATACAGGTGTTATACATAGCTATAAAATGTTTTTAATATGCTTAGACATTTAAACACTTGGTCCTCACATGGTGACTTTGTTCTGCAAAGCTTTAAGACCTTTAAGAGGTGGTGCCTAACTAGAGGAGCTGAGTCTACAGGAGGGGAGCAGGCCTAGAGATTTATAGTCCTACCCTGATTCCTGCCCTATCTCTGCTTCCTGATCTTTCAGTATGTAACAAGCTGTGCTGCAAGTTCCCAACATGGATGGAGCCTTATTCTCCATACTTCCCCATCAGGAGCTGTGTGCTAAAATAAATAATTTTCCCCTAAGTTGTTTCTTGTCAGATATTTTATCACAGCAGTGAGAAAAGAAAACAATGCAGAAAACTGGCAAGAAGTGGCATTGCTGCTGTGATAAATCTAACCACAAGCTTTTGAAACTGGTATACAAGAGAAATGTCAGAGTTTAGAGCTGTGAACTAGAGAGCTCTGTGGGCCATGAGCGGAGCTAAGTGGGTCACTCTGGTGGGGGTTTGGAAGACTAGAATACTGGTAGAAATGGGGGCAGTGACCAATCTCCTGAGGTTCAGAGGACACCAAGGACTCTATTGAGAATTGATCTAAAGGCCTTTCATGTTATATTCTGACAAAGACTGACAGTCACTGAATTCTGACTGTCCTGAAAACTTGAGAGAGGCTAGTTCAAAAGCAATAAAATAATGTATTTGGTGGAGAAAATTTTAATGCAGCATAATATCGAGACTAAGGCATGGTTATTGATCACTGTGTTTACCCAGATTTAGCGTGAAAGAGAATAGAAAGTAGAGAAGATATGAAAAATATGCAGTAGAGTTTAAGGTTAATGATGAAGACTTAGACAAAATAACTATAATTGTTAAAGAGTTTAGTGTCATTAAGGGGAATCTCGGACTGCAACAAGACAATAGGAGACATAACTTGAGGACAAGGCATAACTCCAGGGCATAACACTGAAAATTCATTTGAAAGGGGAGAAACTTAACTGGGAATAGAGATATAGGGGCTCTATGATTGAAAAATAATCCTAGGAAATGTTTCCCAGGTTTAGCCAGGCAGGTGCACAGAGGCCATTACAGCTGTAGAAGGGGTTAGACTATGTGTTGAGCTGGCATCAGAGCTTGTTAGTGTCATACGAATGATACTAGTTTTGCAGACACGCTCAGTGCAAGAATGAGTGGGTCATGGAGGCTTGTGCCACAGTTCCAGAGAGTTGCCAAAGCCAGGCAAACTGATGCAGATTTGGAGTCTCTGCAAGAAGGTTCTGAGGAGCAGTTGTACAAAACTATCAATGTGAAGCCTAAGTTTCAGTGGAGACCCCAGATGTTTGAGATGCTAATGTGGGACATTCACAAAGAAAAGTTGAGTGGAACAATTACAAGAGAAATGTTACAGGTACCAAAGGCAAAAGAGTTGGAGGGGCAAGGCTAGCCCAAACCCATCGAGGCCCAAATGATTCCACCAAGAACCCCAGGTGTCCAGACATTGCATTTCGTTTTTCAATGGTGAGCTATTTCCTCTGCTGAGTTTCAGTCTTGCTTTGTTGTGATCTTTCCTTGCTATGACTCCATTCCATGCTTTTGGAATGAGAATGTTTACTCTGTGCCATTATATGTGGACAGTGTGTAACTTAGACTTTTATTTTATAGGAGCTCAAAGTTAAGAGATTACCTTGACTCTTAGAAGATAGTTATATAAGTTTTAAAATGTAAGAATACGGGGACTCAGAGTTCAGAGTTTACTTTGTCTCTTAGAAGATAGTTTTATAATGTTCAAATTATGAGGCTATGGGGACATTTTAGTCTGAATGCATTTTGCATTGTGTGATAGTCATGCATCTATAGGGACCAGGAGTGAAATTTTATGGCTTGGATACCAAATGTCTGATCAGAATCTTCTGCATATGAAAATTTTTGGTGTCCACTGGGAAGTATTGTTTTTGGAGGCTGTAGAAACTTTGGGAGGTGAGGCCTATCTCGATAAAGTAGGTTGCTGGGGAGGTTCTGGGTTGGGCAAGCCTTGGTGCTTAAAGTCCAGCCCCACCTTTGCTCAAGTCTGTCTCTTGTTCTACAGAAACATAACACGCTGTGCCACAAGCTCCCACCTTTTATGGACACCCATCTACCATGGCTTTTGTGTCATGAAACTGTGAGCTAAAATAAATCCTTTCATATGTTGTTTGTCAGGTATTTTATCACAGTTACAAGAAAAGTACCAATATACTAGTTATGCAAATGATCACAAGCCAAAGAGGTACCTCCTCACCCTTGTGTATTGTGGTGCTATTCCCAATAGTGAAGATATAGTGACAGCTTAGGTATCTGCTGAGAGGAGTGGTTGAAGAAAATATACATGTACATAATGGAGTAAGAATTACACAGCTTTGAAAATAGAATGAAATCCCAGGATTTGGAGCAAAATGCAGAAAGACACACCATATATTCTTTCACATGGAAGCAAAAGAAATATTGACCTGAGATTCAAATAGTGACTCTTAGAGATTGCAAACAGGATGGGAGGGTGTGGTGGTTTGAATTAGAATGTCCCCCATGGGCACTTAGTTCCAAGTTGGTGGTGCTGTTTGGTGAGGATCATGGAACCTTTAGGAGGTATAGCCATGCTGGAGGAAGCAGGTCACTTTGGCGTGCTTTGAGGACACATGGTCTCATCGCACTTACAGTTTGTCTCAGCTGCCTGTCCTGCTTAAAGATATGAACTCTTAGATTTCCATATTGGCAGTCTCCTGCCATACTTCCTTGCCATGGTGGACTCTTATCTCTCTGGAATCGGAAGCCCAAATAAACTCTTCCTTCCATGTGTTGCCTTGGTCATGGTGCTTTATTACAGCAACAGAAAAGTAACTAATACAGAAGTGCAGTTGGAAAAACTTTGGTTGGATTTGTTATACAAGAATGGAAATGTCACAATTTCCATTCATATGTACAACCATTGCATGTTAATGAAGTAGAAAGTATTAATTTACATCTTGGAAGTGAATTATTAGTATAAATATGCTCGGTACAATGGCTACATGACAGAAATCACTGTGCTGAAGAACAGGGAGTGGTCCGAGCTTGGGGTCCAAAATCTTGTTAGAATACATCATAATATTCAAAAAATCTGAAAGTTATAGATTCCACCCAAAAGTTCTCCAAAAGACTTTCCTTTGTTCTTTCCCTTATTCTTCACTTTCCAAGTTTGTTTTTAATTGCCCTGTTTTATGATTTTTAATGTTAAGAATTGACACAAAATCATTTGGAAGTATTTCATGATAAGTAAAATATACTCATTTCCTTAACATTCGTAAATGCTTTTCTAAAACAAAGTCCTCTCATTCTGCATATTGTAGCTCATTGATTTGATTTCTAACTCATAATTTCATTTTTCCTTATGACTTAAAAGACTTGCTTTTCTTGTCCTGGGACCTTTAACTGCCTAGATTCTGCTCTGAAGTGCTAACATACAACATACAGCACCATAATTTCCATGGCAACAAATTCCTATGGTAATCAGGAATACAGTATTATGTAGCAGCAGGAAGCTTCTCAGTTTCTTTGGATTTTTATCCTTTGTACCATTATTGGGCATGAGCCAAACTTCATAAGCTTAATATAGCAATTCTGAAAGGTCTTATAAAATCTGCTTTTCATTTTTAAAAGTCAAGGTAAGTTGGAAACAGGGTTTCTGATAAACTAAATAATAGTTTCTAGGGTAGTTTTTCCTCCTTTACTATCACGGTTTCACAGACTTGGTCTGATGCTTCCATTAAGTAGCAAACCACATCAATTGGCAACTTAGGATTCACCTTCTATTCCTTCTTCCTACACAATCACTCATTTGCATCACCAACATAAGCCTCTTCCACACAACCAATGAGAATCAGGGCAAATGGCTTCCAAACCCAGAGCTGAAGTTTGATCATTTTAAAGTCTGACTCAAAATCTTCCTTGTTAATTGTCTTAGCTTGCTTTCTGTTGCTAGAACAAAATGCCCAAGAATGAATAACGTATAAGAAAATTTGCCTTAATTTGGGTCTAAAGGCTGAACAGCACCAAAACTTTGAGCTGAGACTCATGCCTCACTCCTGGCAGAGAGCAGGAGAGTAAGCAAGCACAGGAGGATGTCACAAAACACAACCCTTTTTCATGGTAACTAATACAGTTAGAGCAACAATTAATTCAGTCCTATGAGGAGCAGTGCAGTCCCACCAAAGGAGCATTAATGCCACAAGAACTTACTAAAGGCCCTCTCAGCACTGCTGTACTCAGGACCAAGTTTATTTTCTTTATAAAGCTTTTTGTATATGTATGTATGTGAGTGGTGTGTGTGTGCATGCATGTGTGAATGTTATGCACATCTGTGTTTAATGGTATGCATGCCTGTGTACATGAACTCAATGAGGCCAGAGATGAGCACTGGGCTCCCTCCTCTATCACTTCTAATCTTAGTACCCTGAGAAGAGGCTGCTCAATGAAACTGGACCTAGGCTAGTGGCCTGCAATCCTCAGCAGTCCTCCTGTTTCTGCTCCCCTACAGCTCGAGTCATACTTGATTTTCATGTGGGAGCTGTGATCTGATTGAAAGTCTTCATGCTTCTGCAGCAAGCACTCTTTGTTTTTTGGTCTTTTTGTGTACAGTTTCTTAAAAATTAATTATTTAATAACAATTTCCAGAGCTAAGATACATCTCTTTCAAAGTTGGCTGTAAATTTTTAAGTATATAGTTGAATTAATACAGTTATACAATTTTGTACTCTGTCTAAACCCTATTAGACATAAAATTAAATGAGGTTTTAAACTTTAAAAAAAGATCTCCATTTCATTATCAAAATACAGTTTCATACAGGAAAATTCATTTTAAATACAACTGACACTAAGATGCACATGCATTTCTAATCTCTATATATCTGATTATTATTAGTCACAGTCGGTTACTTTCTGAGCTCTTTGGCATTAGAGCATGGATATAAAGTCACCAGGTAGATTTCAATGGTAATGTTTTTCACATCTACTAATTATTAAGGAGCAAATTTTTATGCTTTGAAGAATTATTTTTTTAATGTTTTTATTTATACACCCACTACCCAGGTAGCACCCTCCCATAGCCTCCCTCCCCCCCACTAGAGACCTTATACTCTGACATCCCTGCTACTGTCTGCTGTGTTGTCGGCAGCTCCCGCCATTCCCCACTACTTGCCCTTCTGGTGAATCTAGTCAGCCTATCTAGAGGTCTTTGTTTTAGGAGGGTC
>NW_008359442.1:637780-637921 GCF_000622305.1 Nannospalax galili | reverse complement strand
CCCTCCTCTTTATAGACTGGACACTGGTTCAAGTCCATCTCGTGGGGTCTATTCGGCCTCCTTGATCATGAGGACAGGTGACCCACCAGCATTATAGGACATTTTGAGAGGTGCTCATAGTCCCCTGGAACTAGTCGACAT
>NW_008359442.1:635693-636811 GCF_000622305.1 Nannospalax galili | reverse complement strand
CATCCTCTCCAACATTTGGTATCATTTGTTTTCTTGATCTTAGCCAGTCTGACTGGGGTGAGGTGAAATCTTAAAGTGTTTTTAACTTGCATTTCCCTAATTATTAGTGATGTTGAACATCTTTGAAGATGCTTCTTAGCCATCTTTATTTCTTCTTTTGAGAACTCTCTGTTCAGCTCCTTAGCCTATCTTTTAATTGGGTTGCTTCTTGTCTTGGTTCTCTGTTTTTTTGAGTTCATTATATATTCTGGTTATTAAACCTCTGTCAGATGTGTAGCTGGTGAAGATTTTCTCCCATTCTGTGGGTTTTCTCTTTGCTTCCTTGGTTGTTGCCTTTGATGTAGTTTAATGAGGTCCCATTTGTTAATTCTTGCCTTTGTTTCCTGAGCAATTCATGTCTGGTTTAGAAAATCCTTTCCTACACCTATATCTTGTAGGTTGTTCCCAATATTTTCTTCTAATAGTTCCAGAGTATCAGGTTTTATATTAACATCTTTGAGCCATTTGGAACTGACTTTGTTTAGTTTCATTCTTCTACAAAAGGAGGTCCAGTTTTGCCAGCACCATTTGCTGAACATGCTGTCTTTCCTGTAGTTGATGTTCTTGGCCCCTTTGTCAAATATCAGGTGGGTGAAATTGCATTTGCTAGTATTTGGGTCTTCAATTTTGTTCCATTGGTCTATGAGTCTATTTTTGTGCCAGTACCATGTTGTTTTTATGACTATAGCTCTGTAATACAGCTTAAAAATCTGGTATAGCAATCCCCCCGGCATTGCTCCTAGTGCTCAGGGTTGTTTTGGCTATCCGAGGTCTTTTGCGCTTCCATGTGAATCTCAGGATAGTTTTTTCCAATTCCATGAAAAAAGTCATGGGGATTTGGATTGGCATTGCATTGAATCTGTAAATGACTTTTGGTAGGATGGTCATTTTCAAAATATTAATTCTTCCAATCCATGAGCATAGGAGGTCCTTCCATCTTCTGATGTCTCCCTCAGTCTGTTTCTTTAAAGATTTAAAATTTTCATTGTAGAGGTCTTTAATGTCTCTGGTCAGGTTTTTTCCGAGATTAGATAGATAGATAGATAGATAGATAGATAGATAGATAGATAGATAGATAG
>NW_008359442.1:615781-635115 GCF_000622305.1 Nannospalax galili | reverse complement strand
GAATTTTGTCAAAGGCCTTCTCTGCATCTATTGAGATGACTATGTAGTTCTCGTCTTTGAGCCCATTTATTTGATTTATGATGTCTATTGACTTATGTATACTGAGTCATCCCTGCATCTCTGGGATAAAGCCAACTTGCTCATGGTGGATGATCTTTTTTATGTATATCTGTATGCGGTTTGCAAGTATTTTGTTGAGAATTTTTGCATCTATGTTAATTAAGGATATGGATCTATAGTTTTCTTTGTTGGTTGTATCTTTACCTGGCTTTGGTATTAGAGTAATGCTGGCTTCATACAAGGAATTTGGAAGTTCTCCCTCCATTTTTATTTTTTTGAATAAATTAAGTGGTATTGGATGCAGATCTTCTTTAAATGTCTCATAGAATCCTGCTGTAAATAAATCTGGTCCTGAGCTTTTTTTAGTCAGGAGATTTTGTATTACTGTTTCAATTTCCTTTTGTGTTATGGGTCTGTTTAAGCTGTTAATCTCTTCTTGGTTTAGTTTTGGTGGTTCCCATGCCTTTAGATACCCATCCATTTCTTTTAGGTTTTCAAATTTAGTAGCATATATGTTTTTAAAGTATTTGCTTTTAATGTTGTGGATCTTTATTGTGTCTGCTCTGATGTTTACCCTTTCATCTCTGATTTTGTTGTTTTGGAGGTGCTCTTTCTTTCTTTTGGTTAACTGGGCTAGCAGTCTGTTAATCTTGTTTATCTTTTCAGAGAACCAGCTCTTGGAATTGTTGATTCTTTGTATTGTTTAATTTGTTTCAGTTTCATTAATTTCTGCCCTGATTTTTGTTATTTCTTCTTGCCTGCTGGGTTTGGGTTTCGTTTGCTGTTGCTTTTCAAGTGTGTTGAGTTGCAATGTTAAGTCATTTATTTGTGTTCTTTCTGATTTTTTGATGTGGGCACTTAGAGGTATAAACTTCCCTCTTAGGACTGGTTTCAGAGTGTCCCAGAACTATAAACTTCCCTCTTAGGACTACTTTTAATGTGTCCCAGAGGTTGTGTTGTGTTGTGTTGTGTTGTCCTTTTTGTTGTATTCCAGGAATTCTTTTATTTCTTTCTTAATTTCTCCTTTGACCCACTCATTGTTTAGGAGTGTGTTGTTCAATCACTACCAGTTCGTGTAGTGACTAGGGCTTCATCCAGTGTTGATTTTGGGCTTTATTGCTTTGTAGTTCAATAGAATGCATGGAAATATTTCAATATTTTTGTATTTGTTGAGGTTTTTTTTGTTCCCCAGTATATGGTGGATTTTGGAGAAGGTTCCAAGGGGTGCTGAGTAGAAAGTATGTCCTTTGGTGCTTGAGTGGAATACTCGGTAGATGTCTGTTAAGTCCATTTGATATATGGTATTGTTTAATTCTGACGTCCCTCTGTTAATGCTCTGCTCTGTTGACCTATGTAATGGAAATAGTGGGGTATTGAAGTTGTCTACTATTAATGAGTTGGGGTTAATCAGGGTCTAAAGTCCTGTAGTACTTTTTTTATGAAGTTGGGTGCACCAGAGTTTGGTGAATATATGTTTATGAATGTAGGATCTTCTTGATTCATTTTTCCTTTGATCAGAATGAAGTGGCCTTCTTTATCTCTTCTGATTAGTTTTAAAGTCTATTTTGTCAGATACTAGAGTTGCTATGCCTGCTTTTTTCTTAGTTCCATTTGCTTGGTATATTTTTTTCCATCCTTTCAGTTTGAGATAGTGTCTGTCCTTGAAGGTGAGATGGTTTTCTTGCAGACAACAAAAAGATGGATTTTGTTTCTTAATCCATTCATACAGTTTGTGTCTTTTGACTGGGGAGTTCACTCCATTAATATTTAAAGTCATTAATGAAAGATGGGTATTGAATCCTGTCATTTTTATTTCTGTTCACATTCTTGATACAGCTGTACCTTTCCACATTTATACATTCATTGGAATTCTTTCTGCAATCCATTGGGTATAGTCATTCCTTTCTTCAGCTCTTTGTATTGCTCCCAGAACTCTCTGAAGGGCTGGTTTTGTGGACATGAATTCCTTCAGCCTACTTATGTCATGGAAGATTTCCTTTCCCCTTTGACTATAATAGATATTTTGGCTGGGTATAGTTATCTGGGTTGGCATCTGTGGTCATTTAACACTGGGAGTACTTTGGTCCAGGCTCTTCTAGCTTTCACAGTTTGCACTGAAAAGCCAGCTGTAATCCTAATGCGTTTTCCTTAATATGTGACTTGTTGTTTCTCTTTTGCAGCTTTCAGAATTGTCTCTGTTTTGTACGTGCAGTGTTTTTACTATGATGTGCTATTGAGAGTTTCTTTTCTGGTCTTGTCTTTTTAGTGTTCTATATGCTTCTTGTATTTGTATGGGCATGTCTTTCTTTAATTGAAATTTTCTTCCACAATTCTGTTGAAGATCTGGTCCATGCCATTATCTTGGGATTCTTCTCCTTCCTGTATGCCTATAATTCGTAAGTTTGGTCTTTTTATGGTATCACTCAATTCCTGCATATTCCATTCTTGTGATTTCTTAAATTTTTCATAATCTTTGCTTGAGTGGTCCAGTTCATTTTTTTAATTGGCTTACTGAGTGTTTTACTTCCTTCTTCATTTCAGCCTGAGTATTCTTCAATATTTCTAACTCTTCTGAATTCCTTCAGAAGTTTATCCGTATCTTCCTTCAGTTCTTTGATTTCTTTGTTTGTGTGTTCTTTAAATTCACTGAATTCTTGTATCATGTTTACAATTGTTCTTTCGAGCTCCATGTCCTGCATTCTCTAGGGGGTTCTCATTGTACTCCTCTAGAGGACTATTGGTATTTGGCGGGAATTTCTTTTGTAGTTTCTTATTCTTGTGTGAGACTCAGGCATTCAAGTTTAGTTCTGTTCCTTTTTGTGAACTTTATGTGTCTTTGTGGTTTACTTTTGGGGCATGAAAAGCTGGTTCATCTAAGCTTTCGGTTCTCTCTTTTGATTTTATACTGGAGTGCTGGATTGATTTTATCTTTGGGAGTTCCCACTGAGGCCCAATTCAGGTGAGGGTCAGATGTTTTCCGGCTTTCCCTTAAGGTCTGGATCCCTCTAGGAACGATTTTGGCTTCAGGAATTGGGGGTTGGACTGGCCTGGCACCTGGCTCAGGAAAGATGCTGGTCTAGGGCAGCTGGTGGCCATGCCACCAAGAGATGCAAAGGCAGATGGTGTGGGAAGAGGCCCCAAGGCCTCCTGGGGACTGCACTGAGGATCTGGGTTGTTCTGGATGCAAAGGATCAAGAGGAAAGGTCAGCCCCAGCTTCCCAGAAAGAGGCTGTAGGGTGGTACAGGCCCAGGGAAGCAGAGGGAGTTGAGGGCGGGGCCAGGCCCACATGCAGTATCCTGGGGCCCAGAGAAGGCACTCCATTGGTCTGGATAAAAAGGATCAGGGAGCAGTATTGGTTCCCCAGGTGTCCGGGGCCCCAAGACAAGGAATGGGGCAGGGCCCACACTCAGAGGAGAGAACAGCAGCAGAGATGGGAGGGTAAATGGGGCTGGGGGAGTCAGGCAGGGAGGTCACAATGGACTTACCCCCAAGAGAGGCCTGTGGGTAGCAGAGAGGCCTGCAGCTGGTCCTGCAGGCCCAGGGAAGCAGAGGGAGGTGAGGGCAGGGCCAGGCCCAGAAGCAGAGCTCATGAGGCCCAGAGAAGGCACTCTGTTGGTCTGGATGAAAAGGATCAGGAAGCAGTATTGGTTCCCCAGGTATCTGTGGCCCCAAGACAAAAAATGGGGCAGGGCCCAAACTCAGAAGAGAGAATGGCAGCAGAGATGGGAGAGTAAATGGGGCTGGGGGAGTCAAGGCAGGGAGGTCACAATGGACTTACGCCAGAGATAGGCCTGCACATAGGCCTGTGGCCGGTCCTGCAGGTCCATGGAAGCAGAGAGCTGCAGCAGGCACTCTTATCCACTCAGCTATCTCTCCCAAATTTCAACATGAGTTTTTCTGGGGAAAAAACTAAACTATATTCAAGTCATAGTGGTAGTTTCATCCTTCTTACTAATGATTAGTTAAAGAGTCCAGCCTTGAGATGTCTAGTATGTGACAGATATCTCCATTCCAATGTTCATCCCCTGATCATATGTGGCTCATTTCAACACTTAAGTATTTTAATTACACATAGGGAGAGTTTATTGTCCTCTCTTCCTTGCTGGATTGCCAAAGAACAGATGTCTCTGTCCAGCAGCCCTTAAGCTTCCGTTAGAGGAATCATTCTAGTGCAAAAACACATGCACAGAAAAGGACAGAGCCAGGAGAGCAGTGGGGAAAAGGAGCTCAGCTGTCAGTTAACTCTGGCCTGCAGTCTCCTTTACCTTGGAGGTCACAAATAAGAGGCTGAAAGTTGCTTTACTATTTGGAAACTGTTTAATTTGGATGACTATTCTTGATTACCTAAAAATCATAAGCACTAAGGTTGTAAACTCCTTTCTTATAACCAGTATGCATGGTCTTCTGATAGAGCAACAAGCAGGTAATGTTTACTGATGATGGTGTATTATGAAGAATAAGAAAACTCTTAAACAAATGATCCTTTTTCTGCCATCAAAGTGAGGTTTCGCATTACCTTTATAGAGCAAGAGTGACGGGAATAACTGGGACTTCACAACCTTCTTCCTTTTGCATGATTTTATTTTCCATCTGTTTTTCTGCTCCTTTTCTGACCAACCCTTCCATATTCTAATCTATGGGGAAGAAAAGAAAAACATGCTGGTCTCAGTTCAGGGAGAAGAGTGATGAGCTAATATGTCAGAGCCTCCTTTGCTGGGACTAAGAGTGGGAAGACGGTAGCACATATAGGTTAGCGTAGATGTCAGAATCACAGTGGGAAAAGTGGAAGAATACAGGGAATACTAGCGCCTCTAAGAGCAAAGGTGGCCAGGGATGCTAAGGTGGTTATTTCTTTTTACAGCTTTATGCATTCTTTTTATTATGCCCTGGTAGATTATATTCACTGTAAATATGTTCTCTACATTGTTCAAATTTCTTATGCAGGGGCTTTCAGTATTTATGCAAACAAATTTAAACTTCTCTATGTCTTATTTCTCATAATTTTGAATTTTAAGGAAGTCTTCCTATCCTGAAATTATAAAAATAACCTATTTATTCTAAAATTTAAAGTTTTGCTATTTACATATGCATCTTTATTCATCCATAATTTATTTTTGCATATTTGATAAGACAAGGCTCTAATTTTGTTCTTTTCCATATTTTTTCAGACCTGTTCATTGAATGGTTATGGCCATATTCTTCTCATCTGATCTTGAGCTCCACCTGTCTCCTTGACAAATTCTATAAATAAATGTGCTTCTGGATTTCAGGTTTCTGTTCTGGATTTACTTATCCACTTGCAAGCTAGTATTTCACTGACCCAATAACTTGAGTACTTCTTTGTTTCTTGATACTGTATTCTCCAATATTAACTTGTTTCCATGTGATTTCTAGAAAAAAATTATCAATGATTACTAAATGTCCTGCTTGAGAATTTGATAGGAATTTAATTAGATTATCTGCCATCTATTTACCTAAATAAAGTACTGAGTTTTTCTATCTTTATCCAGAAGTTAATCTCCTTTGATAGTACTTTGAGCTTTTTTTATTCATGAGTGGTATGTGCTATTTTTAGTTTTTTTCCTGATACTCTACAATTTTGTTGATATTGTGAATGTGATTTTTGTATCTATTACACTTCTTTGCTAATCTTTTTTTAAATTAAGTAAACCTGAAGAACACGTCTATTCCACTGAGCTTCCAATGCAGTTGATCACATTACTGTTAATGTATTTTTTTCCTACTTCATATGCGTGTTTTGTAATATTGTAGTCAAAATTTTTTGTTCCTATTGATTTTATGTCATGTGATCTTGAACTTCAAACCAGAATTTTGATCTATATAATTGACAAAACAGCTACATACTTTTGTAGAAATTAAATGTTATGTATCAATCATTGCAAACAGTGGTTAATATAAAAATACACTTTCAGTAAATAATGTTAAGACTATTGATTTAATTAATTAGCCTAGGTTGGCCTTCAACTCATGATCCTTTGCCTCAAGTTTCCAAGTGCTGGTATTGGAGGCCTGCACAACACCTGACTTCATTGTTATTGTTATATTATTATGGGCAGATCACATAGTATTATGTATAAGAACATATGATCATAGGCACCAATATATTTTCTTCACTTAGAAAATGCTGCTAAGCCAAAACCATTTTCTGCCATGTGAGTCACTACCTTAAAGAAGATACAGTTTCCTTCACCCAGAAGTAATCAGATGCCAGTAGATCCTAGGCTAAGGTAGTGATTCTAGATAGGCTGACAAACTCTAGTGAATGCACCTACACTGAGAGACATCTAAATGCAAATGCTTGACCAGATAGGACTTAACATACATGACAAAATACCTGAAATCTGGTGAAGGGTGCCATGTGGGGTGAGGAGGGAGGAGGCGCTCCAAATTTAATTAAGATGAATTATATGAAATTCACTCAATAAAAAAAAGTAAATTGAAAAACTTTTGTTCCAGTCACTTATCAGAGAATATAATCTGTCTTTACAAACATCTATCTCATTACAAAAGTCCTTTCCATTGCAGAAAATTCTCCCTATAAAACTTTTGAGGTTGCAAGGTGTCATGTAAATAATTAGATCAGTGGAGTTGACTACGTAAATTTGGCTTATAGACTCCCATCATTCAGTCATACTACATATTTAAATACTATTTTATGAAATAATCATGTTGCTTTGCTGTGAAAAATGTTGCCAAGTTTAGTGTTCATTGATCAAATGGTTCTCATATATAAAGCTCCAAAGGAAAATTTCAGTCTATAATATATCATAAAGGTCTCATATGAGAAATTAGTGGGCTTTTCCCTCTCCTTCCCTGGGTGTATCTTTTATCCAGTTGTCAGGGAGTCCAGAGTCAAATGAGAAATTCAGTCACATAATGGGACTGATCACTGGTATTAATGTCTTTGTACCTGTTGCTTTGTTGTTGGTCCTTATTTTTTTAATATACCTATTTCTATCAGCTATGTAAACATAGCCTTTTGTAAGCTCATTGGATAGTTTTGAAAGTGCTCTGGTATAGACAAATTCAGGAATTAAAAGTGACTCTGAAGTCACAGGAAAAATATTGAGAAAATAGTAAATTGACTACAGTAAAAGCAAACCCAAACCAAAACATTATGTGTATTTCCCATTTTATGATGTGAATAAATCTTTCATGAAAAGATTGGATTGAACAAATTGTATATATTTTAAAGGAATTTAGATTTTCAGTTAAATACATATTTAGAAATTGAATTTAAAACATCTAAACATATCTTCTTTTATGTTTTATTTATTACTTCTATTTTGTTTGTGTGTCTGGGTGTATTGCCTATAGATATGTAAGTGCACCCATGTTGTTACAATGCCCATGGTCAGAAAAGGGTGTCATATTCTCTGGAACTGGAATTACAGATGATTATTAGCCACCATGTGGGTGCTGGGAACCAAACTGGGTCCTGTGAAAGAACAGCCAGTGCTCTTAACTGCTGAGCCATTTCCCCAGCCCCTGAACCATATCTTCTTATAGGGAGGAAAGTCAAACATAGTTTTCATTTTCTCCATGGAAAAACTATTGCTAAAATTTTAACATGAGGTTTTTATAAAGGAGATGCCTTTGCAGACAGTGTATGCTGATTATTTTTTCCTGCACAGAACTCTCTTCAATTCAAAACAAAGATATTAATGTCTTTTATCTGGAGCAAAGTTGTTTTAGCTCCCAAAGGGGATATGGTACAAGCTGAAGGCAAAGTCTCAGGACTACTGAGCATACCTTTTTCCATTTTGTAGCCAGAAATTGGGATCTAAATTGAATAAAATATATTCAGCTCATGGGTGAAGAAAATTGGAACAAAAGATTTTAAGACCAAGGAATTTAAATTGCTTCAGTTTAGTTATCAAAATTCTAGGCAAGTTAGTACAGAAAACTACCTTTGAGCTTTCCATTCATCCTTTTGAATTCCATGCCATAAAATTATTCAGAAAGTACTTGTAACAATTTGGTGTCATTAAGTGACTGAGAGCACTTGCTGCCCCTGCCTTCTCCATTGAAGAGCTTCCAGTGTGGATTGATGTATGAGGTTGTCCTCTGTACTTCATGCTCTAATTAACTGAATGATTTGCTGAGCTCTTCAAAGCAGCCGTGAGAAGAACAGTGGTGATTTGGGCTCATGCCGTGTGCTGTACCCTACTGGTGTTCAAGGAATCGGATTCTTTGAACACCAGTCATTTCTTGGTAGTGCCTAAAGCAGAAGAACATCTAGGATAGCTATGGTCCTCACATGTTGTTGGTGGCTACTGTTCCTGTTGTGTTTCCCTCTGGTCTTTTAAAGACAGTCATTGAACTAGGAGAAAACACACACACACACACACACACACACACACAGAAGAAACTAAAAATTAAGAGAAAAGGGGCCTAGATGAATTGAAAGCTGTCAAGGAGATTTATAATGGGTTTATCAATCATCAGTCAAATTACTAAATCTTAAGAACAATACTTCATTTATTTCTAAAAGAAATTAGAAACATGTAACTAGTTCAGTATCTATTAATTTTGACCCTCTTAGTTCTGTTATTCATGTATCATTCAACAATTATTTGAACATGTGCTGTAAACTGGGTTTGAACTAAATAAAGATGAGGCAGTAGACAACGTATACAGTACTGGAGATGATAAGCTTTGCACAAAAAATTACCTGTAAACTGAATAATATGAAGCAGAAATGAAAAGTATTATAGGAGCTTATATCAAAATGCTTTAGAGTGAGTTTCCCAAAGGGAGACTCAGACAAGTATTATTGTTTCAAAGGAGCAGTGTAGGGAAACTTGAAGAAATGGGGAAGCAGGCCAGGAAAGGGAAGAGGCCATGCAGATCTCTACTGCAAGGGAGATAGAGAGTGTAAATGTATCCTAGAGTTAGTCCTGAGCTGAGGCAGGTAAGATGGACATTTAAAAAAAAAAAAGTCGCTATAAGAACCATCAGTCATGAACCAGTGATAGAAGTTATGGGCCTGGTGGCTGAAAGAATGTGAAGTCCAGAGGTCTCCAGTCTCTGCATAAGTGGCCCTAGTAAGCTGGGGACAGTAGAACAGAGTAGCAGGTCTTGCGCATTGAGGACAAAATTGCATAGAGGGCAAGTAGAGAAGATAAAGGTATGTGAATGGTGGGCATAGTAATCACCAGTTTTAAATTCCTGCCACACTAAGCTGGCCATTCTACTGGTCCAAGAGGTATACACACATGGTAGGATGACCTCGATTTCAATTTGTGACTGTTTTCCTGTGGCCTCATGCTTTTATCAGACTGTGGTTGCTTTAATTACCTATTTGCAACTGAAAACATTTTAAATCATGTTTTTTTTTTTAAAAAAAATCATTTTATATTTATGTTTTGGCTTGTGGACATCTAGTCGTTATTGTATTTATTGACAAGATTATCTTCATTTCCTTTTCCTTGCTCCCTTGTAAGAGGTCAGCTAGTCATACATGTTTATGGGCCCTATTTCCGGGCTTTATACCCTACTCTGTTTTGCCATGTTGCAGTATATTGATCTCTGCCATCTTAAAATTAGCCTTGCAGTTAGACTGTACAGACCACTGTTGGTCTTTGCCTCTCCACATAACAATAATTTTGTTGATATTCACAAAATAATTTCCTCTGATTTTGATTGGGATTGCGTCTAGTTGCAATTCAAGTTGAGAAGAGTTGACATGGTAACAATACTGAGTCTGCCTATCAGTGAATGTAACCGTCCTGTTGTTTATTTAACCGTTTGATACATCTTATAAGAATTTAATTTTCCTCCTCATACACATGTATATTTTTATTATAGTCAAGTAAGTAATTTGGAGGATACTAATATAATTTCAAATTCCACTTGTGCATTGCAGGTAGAATGCTTATTTTATATTAGCTTTGTAATTTTCAAGTTTTAATTGTTTACTAGTTTCAAGAGGTGTTTTTCATGTTTGTTCATTCCTTCATGTTCCCAGTATAGAAAAGTATGTCATCTGTGTATAAAGACAGTCTTCATTTCTTCTTTACCCTCCTGCGCTTTCTTATTGCATTATCTATGACTGTGCATATGACGGTGAGAACAGTGGTGAGAAGAGGCATTTTAAAATTGTGTATATGTGTACAAGACATGTTTCTCTCTCTCTCTCTCTCTCTCTCTCTCTCTCTCTCTCTCTCTCTCTCTCCATGTGAAGACTAGAGATATATCTCCTGGTCTCTCTCCACTTTATTTTTTGAGACAGGCTCTCTAGTTAAGCCTCCAATGCAAGCAGAGTGACTGACCAACAAGCTCCACGATTTTCCCCTGCCCTGTCTCTCAGCATTGAGGTTATAGGTTCTTGCTGCTACACCTGGATTTTTATGTGAGTACTGGGGATCTGAACTCAGGTTTTCATGCACACATAGTAAGTATTTTAATAACTGAGCCATCTCCCCATTCTTAACGTTTTCCCTTGTACTCAATATTATCTTATTGGGAAAGCTTATTTCCCATCGCTTAATATGATGTCAGCAATACAGTTTTTTTGGGGGGGGGTAGATGTTCTTTGTTAACTTGAGAAAGTTAACCTCTTCCTAGCTTACAATGTTAATTTATTTAAGAGGATATAATCATATTTGTTTATGAATTACAATGTGATGGGATACACTGGTTAATGATAAAATTTGAATAGCTTGATTCTTTCACTTTAAACAATTATCATTTCTTTACAATGAATACAGTCGAAATCCCATTTTATAGAACATTTTAGATACACAGTACATCATTGTTAACCATATATCCTCTACCAGAGAATACCAGAATATATTCCAGTTCTATCTGTTGTTCTATCTGACTGTAGCCTTTTATTCATTGTGACTGACTTTTGTCTGTCCCTACCATCCAGTCTCTGGTAACCACTATTCAGCCATTAACATCTATGAGAACATTCTTTTGCCTCCACACATGGATAAGATTAGACCACATTTGTCTTTCAGTGCTTGACTTCCTTCACTTGACATAATGTCCTCCAGGTCCATTCATAAATGCTGTTGAAAATGACAAGATTTCATTCATTTTAGAACTTTAAAATATTAAATTGTGCATTTGTCCCACA
The DNA here is from genome assembly GCF_000622305.1 of Nannospalax galili. Lineage (NCBI taxonomy): Eukaryota > Metazoa > Chordata > Mammalia > Rodentia > Spalacidae > Nannospalax > Nannospalax galili. The sequence goes on along the minus strand of NW_008359442.1, from coordinate 623,947 downwards.
TTTTCTGTTTTAATTTTTTTCTGTAACTTAGCTATTTATGCTGTCTTTGGAGGAACGTCTGTTCAGGTTTTCAGTATATTTTTAAGTTGAATTTTTTATGTTGAGCTGTTGAAGCACCGTAACTTCTGAACATTAACACCTTTCAGGTACATACTTTGCAGGTAGTTATCACTTCTTATTTCTGTTGATTATTATTTTTTTATGCTGAGCTTCCTAGTTTGATGCAAACCTATTTGTCAATTTTGCATAAGTTGTCTCTATTTTGGGGACTGTTGGTGCAGCCTAACATCTTAAAATATTCTCATGTTTTCTTCTAGTAGTTTCATTTCTAATATTTAAGTCTTAAATTCCACTTAGAGTTGATTTTTATATACAGTGTGACATAAGGATTTATATGCCGTCTTCTAAATGTAGATAGCTAACTTCCTAGAATTATTTATTAAAATGACTTTTTCCCATTGTGAGTTTTGGCCTCTTTCACAAAATAAAAATAATATCTGCAGTTATTATGTGGAATTATTTCTGGGCTCCTTGTTTGGGTCCAGTGGTTTTGTTTCTGTTATTTATTTATTTTGAGTGTGTGAGATTTAGTTGCCACAGTTTTGTACTTTGGAAGGCAGGCAATGTAATACTCCTAGTTTTCTTCTTTGATCTCAAAATTGCTTCAGTTATTTGGAATTTTCTTATTTCTGTGGAGAATGACATTGATACTTTGATAAAGTTGCATTGATTTTATGGATTGCTCTGGGTGTTATAACGTTTTGACACCAATAATCTTCTAATCAATTATTGTTAAAGAAGATTGAAGTAATTGGAAGATGTTCTATGTCTTTTATCAGTGTTTCAGAATTTTTACTGTAGAGTTCCTTCACCTTCTTTATTAAATTTAGTCCTCAGCATCTTATATTTTATAACCACTAAAAAGGGACTCTTATGTGTCTTTTGGTAGCTCACTGTCTATAATGGAAATGGTTTGGGTTTTCATGTGCTGAATTTCCATCCTGTAACTTTACTGAATTTATTAGTTTGAACAGTTTTTGGCAAAGTTTTAGGGATTTCTATATCAAGATGATGAACTCTGTAACAGTGACAGTTTGACAACTTTCCAATTTAGATGATGTATCTCTTAACACATTGCTCTGGCTAAGACTTCAGAACATTGTTGAATTTGTTGTGAGTTTTTCTCACAAATGGGTTTTAAATGTTGCCAGATGCCTTTCCTGTGTCTAGTGACACTGTCATGTGATTTTTCTTCTTCTTCATCTCATTGATATGATGAATTGTATTCATTGAATTTTAAATATTGAACTAAATCTGCATACAGGGAATAAACACTTCTTGGTCACATTCTACATTTTCTTTTGACACATGATTGCTTTCTTATTGGCTAATATTTTGTGGATATTTCTGTACTTTTAGTCATCAGAATTATTTTTATCTATTTTACTCTTCTGGCAGTATCATTGCATGGTTTTGGCATTACAGAGAAATATCATAGAATGAGTCAGGAAGTTTTCTCTCTGATTATGCCATCTGGAAGAGATTACAGAAAATAAGTGTAACTTATTCCTTAAATGTTTAGGTGAATTAAACAATGAACAAATCCAGGCCTAGTGCTTTGTGACTTAGGAGATTATTACTCATTGATTCAATTTCTTTTTTTCCATTTCAATTGATATAATTTTTTCCATTTCCTTGGTATCTCATAATTTTTATACCCTTTCTTCTGCTTTTTTTAGACTTATTTTTTTCTTACTTTTCTAGTTTCCTAATTATAAATATCAATGATTCATTTTAGATAGACTTTTATCTTCTTTACGACATATACACTAATCCTATACATTTTCCTCAAAGTGCTTTCTGTGGTATAGCCTACATATTTTGTTAAACTGTATATTTTTGCTGTTGTTTTGATTAAATCTTTTAAATTTTCTTTTGAAATTTCCCTCCTGACCCATGTGTTTTTTAGAAATGTGTCATTCTATGTTCTCTTGAGATACTTTCCGACCCTCTTTTTGTTATTCATTTCTAGTTCAACTCCATTGTGGTTCAGAAATTGTCAGTCATTTGATTGTGTTTAAAGTTATTGAGATGGGTTTTATGGCCTGGACTGGATCTGTCTTGGTGGATGCTCCATGCTAACTTCAGAAGAATGCAAAATTCATTGTTGTTGGTTGCAGCAATCTGCTGATGTCCTTTGTACCCAGGCTATTGACGGTGCTGCCGGATTGAACTATGTTTTTACTGTTGTCTCCCTGCTGGATTCCCTCATATGGAGAATAGATGCCTCATCATCTTGGACTCATCTTTTTCTCCTGGCAATTCTATCAGTTTTACACCATGTATTTTTATTTTGTTTGAGGCAGGATCTCCCTGTAGCACCCCTCCCCCATTCTGAAATTTATTATGTAGGCCAGGGTGGCCTGGGTCTCACAGACTCACAGAGACCTGTCAGCCTCTGCCTTCCAAGTGCTGGGATTAAAGGTGTGTGCCAGCACGCCCAGTATATTGCATCATTTATTGAGATGCAGAACTATTATATCTCTGGGAATGTTGACATGTTTATTGTTATTAATACCCCTCATTATCTCTGATAATCTTCCCTGCTATAAAATCAACTGTGCCTGAAATTAAAAGGCCATTATTACTTCTTTTGACTGCGTTATGGTAGTTTTTTTCCCATTATTTATTTATTTTTTAAAATATTTTTATTTATTATTTTTTTATTTTATGTGTATGAGTGTATTGCTTGCATGTGTGTAAGTGCACCCATGTCGTGCAATGCCCATGGAGGTCAGAAGAAGGAGTCGGAGTCCCCCTGGAACTGGAGTTACAGATGGTTGTTAGCCACCATGTAGTAATTGAACCTGGGTCCTCTGCAAGAGCATTCAGTGCTCTTAACTGCTGAGACATCTCTCCAGCCCCTAAATTTATTATTTTTATTTTATGTGTATGTATGTATTGCCTGCATGTAAGTCAGTGCACCCGTGTTGTGCAATGCCAGGAGGTCAGAAGGGGCTGCTGGATTCCCTGGGACTGGAATTACCGACAGTTGCTAGCTGCCATGTGGGTGTTGGGATTCCAACCCGGATCTTGTGCAAGAGCAACCGCTTGCTTAAGTGTCAGTGTTCTTAATCACTGAGCCATCTCTCCAGACCATGGTCTTGTTTTTTATCCAAACTGACAGTCTCTGCCTTTTATGGAGTACATTAAACCACTACTGTTTAAAGTGATTATTGTTATAATTACATAAATATTTAAATTATTTGCATTTTCTGCCTTTATTTACTGTTTTGATCTCCATTATTTCTTCTGCCTTTGATCATTTTAATTAAGAATTTTATGATTTCCTCTTATCATATCACTTTTACTTAAGCTTACAGAAGCCTATACGAATGCCCAACAATAATTGAATTGTTGTAAAGTTTAATTTACATACACTGTTATTATTTGATACATTTGAAAAAGTAAAAATAGTATTTATGTTACCTTGACTTATATCGCTAACTCTTTTTATGAAGTTTGCATTGCTGATATGTATGACTTGCGTTCTCTGAAGAACTTTCAAATCTTGCTGGTTTGACCCTCTCAAGGTTTGCTTGTATGAGACATTCTTGAAGAATAATTTCAGCGGTATTATTTGGTGTTTAATTTTTATCTCGTGGAACTTTAAATACTTCATTCCATTAGCTTTCTGTTTGTATTGCTCCTAAGAAGTGTTATATGAAATTTTATCTGTTTTTCTATAAAAATCTAGTTTTCCATCATCTTTCATTTCTCTCCTCATTCTCAGTTTCATTGTAGACTTTGTGTTGTACATGATTTTGGCATCCATCTGATTGGTATTCTCTGAGCTTCCTGGATCTGTCTCACATTTGTTTATGGGAAATTCTTGGTCATTTTTGCTTCAGATATTGTTCCATTTCTAGTTCTTACATATTCCTTTACTTTCCCTCCATGTGTTTTCTCTTTGATTTTGATTTCAGATGTTTTTATTGCCATGTCTTCAAGTTTAGAGCTTCTTTCCTCAGTTTTAAAAAGTCTATTAACAAACATGGGCTGGAGACATGGCTCTGTCACATTGATGAAAGCCTAAGACTAAAAGCAGAGAAGGAAATCAGAAAGCAAACGTGAACTATGGAGATGGAGGGATGGCTCAGTGGTTAAGAACACTGGCTACTTTTGCAGAAGACCTGGGTTCGGTTCCCAGAATCCACATGGTGGTGAACAACAGTGTGTATTCACAGTTCCAGGGGATCCGACACCTTCTTCTGTCCTCCTCCTGCATTGCACCCATGGGTACATTTACATATATGCAGGCAAAACACTCATACACATAAAAATAAATAAAAGCATACATCCCCAAAGAATTCTTCAATTTTATTTAGCGTTTTAATCTCTAGCCTGCTTGTTCGATCACTTTTTAAAAAAATTCTCACCTCTCTGCTTCTTTTACCCATATGTTGTTTCACAGTATTTCCTGTTTCCTTCAAAGTGCTTTCCTATTAGTCAGAGAAAAAACAATAAATATCAATCTGATAATTCTATCATTCTTGGTGTAACTGAGCAATGTTCTGATACTAGTTCAATCTCTTCAAAACGTTTTTGCTTTTCAGTCAGCTATGTAATTTTTGTGTGTGGGGGAAGGTAGGTGTAGCACATTGGAAAATGGCCTTCCATGATGCAATGGGATAAAGGACACGTTCTATAGTCCTATGAATCATCTCAGTCTTAATAAGCACTACAAATAGAATGTTCTGGTATCTTGCAAATGACTCCTTTCTCATGACAAAAGCATAAAAAATTTTTCTCTGATGTTTACTGTAAGGATGTTGTAGAACTGGAAATAAAACTTGAAAATGTATGCTCTCTCTTTCCTCTCACGGGGGCCTTCTGAGGGTCTCAGCTCTCAGACGTGTCTATATCAAGCCTCCAGAAATTCACACCTTAGGTTTCTCTGTCTAAGCACTGTTTTCCACGAGGTTTCTGATGTGGGTTTCTTCTTATAAGTTGCAATGTTATGTAATCACCCATCTACCTCTTAAATTTGGGGGATAACAGTTTGCTCTATGATCTCAGTTCTCTCTGAAGGAACTAAGAAGATACAGTGATTGTTCAGTTAGGTTTTTTCTTTATAATGTAGAAGATTGGCAACATCTAAGCTATTAAATATTGGACCAGAAATGCAGACCTCAAGGTAAACTTCTAAATTAGAGTTAATGCTCTGTCTTTCATTTGCCTGTACGTTTTCTGTTTCTCCAGCAGCCGCCTCAGTTCCACCCCTGGAGACACCTTTGACTCCCCTCCCTCACGCTCAACAGATCCATAGCATCCTCTTTAGAGTGTGTTCAGAGCCTGCTACTCCCTACCTTCTCCACAGCTCCTTCTTTGTCTGCTCTCTATGTGGATAACTGAGTCAACTTTCCAACTGGTCTTCTTTCTCCTGCATCTCCTCCCCAGAATGTACTTACTGCACAGAGGCTATAATAATCGAATTGCAACTTAAGTGAGAGGATCTCAGTTCTCATTTCATACCTGCTAATGGCTTCCCATCCGTCCTGCCTGGAGTACAATTTGGAGTCATGATAGAGGCTTGCATGTAGCTTCATCTTCTAATAGTCCCTCTTATTCCTCACTCTGTTTTACTTCACGGACAAACTGGTCTTCTAGCTATTCCTTTATTCAATAGACATGCTTTGGCCTTACATCACTTGCGCTGGCTGCTCTTCTCTCTGGGAATGCTCCTTCCTCAGCTACTTGGGAGCTCCACGACTCACTCCTTCACTCTGTCCTCGATGTCTGCTCAGTAAACCTGCCCTTACCAGCCTCTGTGAGATTTCAGTTCTGTCCCATTCATCTCCTCCTGTTCTTCTTCACTTTTTCTTTTTTCCACAATACTATTCACCGTCTTACTAGCAAAACACCGTTTTATAAAATGTATTATGGTTTATGTATCCCTTTTACTGGAATAAAAGCTCACACATGTGGTGACCTTTTAAAACTCTTGTCAACAATTTGTTGCAAGTACTCAGAATAGCATCTGGAAAGTGGCAGATGCCTCACTGATATTTTACTGATAAACAAATTGCTTGTTGTTATGGTCCTTAAGTAGTTTTTTGTTTTTGTTTTTGTTCTTTTTTTGTTTGTTTCTTTTAAAGCAATTTCAACTACTGAACATTTTAAGTTACTTGGTATAATAAATGTTATAAATGTTAGCAGGATGGCAGGTCTGTAGAACTTGATGGCATAGAATCAGATTAAATCCTTCCAGTATCCAAAAGCAAAGGAAGTAGGTTGATAAGTAACAACAACTCAAAACCCCACGAACTCTATAAATAGCAGTAGCAACAGACAACAAAAGCCCACACAAGTGCTACCATGGTGGGCTTTATTTCCCAAGTGTTCATTTTACATTGTACTGACTTACCAAAAACTATTTCCATGACATGTGCCTGATCTTTATCTTATAAAAAGATCAAAGTCACTCAAATCATAGAAAAACATGAAGCAAACTAGAAAATATTATACCATACATATAATTTATATATACTGAGCATAAATATAAAAAGTCACACATGAGACTACAAATATTTCTTTATTTAAAATTAAGCAGGACTGGAGAGATGGCCCATCAGTTAAGAGCATTGGCTACCCTTATAGGACCCTAACCCAGGTTAGGTTCCCAGTGCCCACAGAGTGGCCACTGTTCCTAATTCCAGTTCCAGGGCACCTGACACCATCTTCTGACCTCTGTGGGTATTGCATGACGTGGGTGCACTTAAACACATGCTGGCAATACACTCATACACATAAAATAATGAAAAGCAATACGTTTTTTAAAATTAAACAGACAGGAGGGCAGTTGCACAAATGCACTCACAGTTGTGACAGCATGTTAAAGACTTACTCAAGCTCAAGCCAGACAAAATCCCAGCACAGATGGGAGGAGGTGAAAGATTCCTCCACTAGCTGAGGAGCTACTGGCATTTGGTAGCTGTTTTTCTAAGGGTTGTGACCCTTGCTCAACTGCAGTCCTGAGCAAGTTCCATACCCCAAAGGATCTGGGCTGCATTTATTTGATTCAATGATGGAGGTGGAGGGGGGGACACGATGTTGGGTGGCTAGGGAGGTGTAAGTAGGTCTGGGAGGAATTTGGGGGTGGAGGATGATCAAAATATATGAAGTTCTCGAAGTATTAAAAATATTTTAAAAGTTAATCAAGATTGGTAGAAATCTCTAGTGTGTTAGGAAAGATTAAAATATATATTCATATTGCAATCAGCACTTGAAACTAAATACTAATTGTTAAGGTTCAGATAGCCCTGCCCCCTCACCAACAGGATCCCTAGGACTTCTCATGCTCCTGAGAAGAGGGAACCAAGCTGATAAGTGCCCTGGTCTTTGAAGTCAAGAGAAGTAGACTTTTCTCCACTGTTTGGCCAACACAACAGGCTTCCCCTTTGATCTCTAAAGAGAGATCAAAGTCCTGCTCTCCCACTTCCTCCCACCCAACTTTAAAAAAATACATCTTCCTGCCTTCTGCAGGAAGCTGAAGCCTCCCTTTTAAAAAGACCCCAGCTCAAGACCCAGGCAGACATTTTCCCTGCCCAGAAGGGAATCTGTCCCATGTGTGCCTTTGCTAATAAACCCTATTTTGATGGAGTTTTAGCTGTGCCTTGGTGCCTCATCATCCATTCGCTTGTTCTCCGCCAACTTTTTACCTATCAGATGGTGCCAAAACCCGGTTCTTACTTCAAGGGACTGCCTGGACTTCTCCAATGCCACTAACTTGGCTTTCAGGTACACTTCTTTTCTCTCTCCTCCTCTCCCCAGCCCTCTGCTTTGCTTTCACCTCTTTCTGGCTCTCCTCACTGGGAACACTCTGCCTTGCCTACTTCTTTTGATCTCCTTTCTCATGATTTTCACCACTTCCGGACAGCACTGTGGTCTCCATGATGGACCTGCTTCATCCTTTCCCTATCTCGGCTCACCACCGGCATCTCACCCTCCCCCCACCCTCCTTTGCCATGGGCCTGCAAGGTCTGCAGTCCTCCACCCTTTTTTCCTGTCTTTATCCTCTTCCACTGCCTTTCTTCCTCACTTTACTAGAGATGATTTCTGATACCATTCAGTCCAACACATGCAAATGCTCTGGATCCATCTCTC
>NW_008359442.1:610839-614998 GCF_000622305.1 Nannospalax galili | reverse complement strand
CCTTTTTCAAGTACAGTTTCTAAAGGGGATTACTTTGAGTTTTAACTTCTTCTATGGTATATTTACTGTTTTTAAAGATGATTGTTTTAAGTTTTTACATTGTTTGACATAATTATGGATATTTTAAAAGGAATTAGGTTTTCACATTATTTGAATGACATCTTTATCTGGTAATTTTAAAGGAATTATTTGGATTTTAACATCTTTTATGTGGTATTTGCTAATTTCTAAAAATGATTATTTTAAATTCCTACTGTTTTACATAGTATATTTGCTAGTTTCTAAAGGGAACTTAAAGTTTCTCCAGCCATTTGCTTTTAAGGTGCAAAGGGAGCTGACACTTTGTGATGACTAGACCTATGAAGCAGATGAAAATTTGCTGTACTCCAGGGCCAAAACCTTACAAGAGACAAGCTACTACCAACACATAGTTACAACAAGGAGAGGTAAAAAGTAATAGTCTAATTGAATGAGAGGCTTGAGATGCCATCTCTACTGATCTTAACTCCTCCCCTTTCTACATTGTGATTCTAAGCCTGTTTTTCTATGGAATAGTTTTATTTCCCTCTCTGATACTCAGATGCTCTTTGTTTGCTTATGCTCCTGCCCCATCATTCCCTGAGTGCTTTCTAGTTATAATGTCAGGGTAATATTAATTATATTCCTAAATTAACACCAAAAATACTTTTTTCAGCCAAAATATTCTCTCTTTAATCTACAACACGGTTCCTGGTACTAAAATATATAAGTTAATTTTAAGTACCTCTCTCCCTATCTCTTTCTCGCTCTCTCTCTCTCCCTCCCTCCCTCTCTACTAAACCACCACCTTTCTGAGGCTCATCTTCCCTCAGCCTCTACTAAACCCCAGGATCAACTTGTTCCACAAACTTCCCTCCCTTCTGGTTCACTGTATTTTTTCCACTTTTCTCCCATCCCATTCCTTGTACTTTTTCTCCATCTGCTGGCTGGTCACATCACGCTCTCATTGCAGGGTTTTCCGCTCCTTTCGCTTGCCTTGAAATCACACGTGTGTCAGAAACCCATTTCCTTTTTCTGGATATAGGATGCCATTTCCAGAGATAGGAACATGCACTACTTCCTGTCCAGGACAGGATCTCGCCTTTCCTCTCCCTGATGATCTAATTGTGGGATACTGCCTTCTGGGACTTGGAAATAACTCAAAAATAACTAAAACCTGCACAAAAATAAAAGAACGCTTTCTTTTAGTGTCTGCTAAGTCCTGACTTGAGCGGGACTCTGCGTCTGCAGGCGCCTGTGTATGAATAAATTCCTCTTGCTTTTGCATCCCGAAACTTGGTTTTGTCCCTGTGTGTTGAGCGCGATTCTTCAAGGGTACTTTCTTCTTTAATATCAAGCCTAATCTACTGGTACCAGGGATGCCTACAAGTCTCTTACAAATTATTTTTGTTTTTGTTTCTTGATGTTATAGAATAAACAATGCATTTCTAGTTCAAACTGAGGTAATAATGCCAAATCTACAGCTAAGGGAGGCAAATAGTCTAAATTACCATACATCCAAGCTTCCTTTGATCTCCTTGCTAATCCCTCCCTCTGGATCCTGTGTTCTTCCTGTCAGGTTCTTCTGGCTAAGACAGCTTCACAGGATCCCAACCCACCAGGGGCCTCCCCGTGGCCCCCTCACCCCTCACCCCTCCACCTCAGCTTTTGATCCTATCATAGCCGATAAACTGCCTCCAATTAGGAGATTAGGGCCCATCCCCAACCTCCTCCTGCTCCCCAGCCTGAGGCAGAGCCAAGTCCTTCCCTTGCTCTCCCCTTGCTATACTCTCCCTGCCTCCCATTCCAGGGCCCAATCCAGCTCTCCTCCTTTCTTCAACTCAAACTCCCTCTCCACACCATGACCTTCCCCATCTCCAGCACTGCTCTAAGTCCATTACCTGCTCTCCTTCCACTAACTCTCCTCTACTTGAGGAAATCCAAAACCTTAAACACCTCCTTGCCAAATATTCCCTAATCTCCCCTATTCTGGCATCTAGCTCAAATAACCTGTTTATCCCTCCTGTATCTAACTTCTACTTTGATTCAAGACCTTACCTCCGATACCCCTGCCCCTGAGTCCCCTTGTGGACAGGACACCCCTCCCATCTCTCCCACTCCAACAGTTATAAAGTTTGAGCTGATGAACTGCCTCTGATTAGGGCCCATCCCCAACCTCCTCCTGCTCCCCAGCCTGAGGCACAGCCAAGTCCTCCCCATGCTCTCCCCTTGCTATACTCTCCCTTGCCTCCCATTCCAGGACCCAACCCAGCTACCCTCCTTTCTCCAACTTGAACTCCCTCTCCATACCACAACCTTTCCCCTCTCCAGTGCCACTCTAAGTCCATCACCTGCTCTCCTTCCACTAACTCTCCTCTACTTGAGGAAATCTAATACCTTCAACACCTCCTTGCCAAATATTCCCTAGTCTCCCCTATTCTGGCTTCTAGCTCAAATAATCTGTTTATCCCTCCTGTATCTAGCTTCTACTTTGATTCCAGACCCTGCCGCCAATACCCCTGCCCCTCCATCCCTTCATGGACAGGACACCCTTCCCATCTCTCCCACTCCAACAGTTATAAAGTCTAAACAGGGTTATAGCACAGTTTTCCTTAATTGATTATGCTGGAGGTTGTAAACATCAATTCGATAATGTTTAACTATGTACCAATTGCTTTTTTCCACCTAAAGCAAGGTTTTGGTAGATCACTCTCTAAACTACATAAGATAAAAGATTTACCTAAAAACATAAAACATAATATGTACACAGGTAATATTAACTTATTACGTTATCTTATGTATATAATTTAGATTCCATGTTCTTTTAATAAGATGATACTACACACTACTTCTGAGTCAAACTACTATCATCTTCATGACTTCAGCTGTGTCCACTAACAAAAATATTCACAATTAAACTTGTTGACTTGAATATCATATTCTTTAATTGAAGGAAGAGGGGTAAACAGCATCATTGGACCCTCACCTGAGTATCCAGCGGCTCTTCCCAGCCAACTGTATGTAATTTGACCCTGATCACATGGTCTCCTGGACTTGGGGAATACTAAAGTATATTATCTGGAACAGGCTAGGAAGGCTTGCTCCATGCTGGGTCAGGGTTTCCAATGTAAATACTCTCAGGTCACTCATATACCTCAGCAACCCCTCAGTCATCTCTGTGAGTAAGCTCAGTAAATTCACTGGTTCCCTATGGGGCACACGGAGATCTCCCCTGTGTGCACCCTGGAAGCGGCGGCGGGTCCCGCGGGCGTCTGCTTCTCTGGTCGCGTCCCGCATCGCTGTCCGCCCCTGAGGTGCTGAAAGTCTGCCGCTGCCGGGGCTTTGCCTGGCAAGTGGGAAAACCATGATAGAGGGGTGAGACGATACAAGAGAGAAACAATGCTTACCTAGTCACGAAAACCAGAGGGAACCATATTATTCCTACAATCTACTGACAAATTATACATAACAGATCAAGAAATATATCTCTAGATAAGGTTTATTTGAGACCAACTGGTCATTACCCAAGATTTATCTGCAAGACACACAGTAATTAAAAATGCCAGAATGGTGGAACTAACCTTCTTGGATGTTTAACAGACATACCTTGAGATCTATACTAATTGGGTCAGAGGGACACAAAGGACACTTTTTGCTCCTTGCCCTCCTAGGTCGATTAGTTCTCAGGGACTATGAGCATCTCGCAAAATGTCCTGTAATGGTGGTGGGTCATCTGACCTCTTGATCAAGGAGGCCAAGAAGACCCCACCAGATGGACTTGAACCAGTGTCCAGTCTATAAAGAGGGGGGTCAACATGGAGGAATCATTTCCTCCATGCTTCCAAGAGAAGCCAACAATGGTCGAGCAGGACCTTTGACTTATCCTCACATGGATGGAGCTGGTAAAAGAAAGGAGCCAGGAGCTCCTCCCAAGCCCATGTGACCCCTGAGGAACAGATCCTCAAATGATCTTAAGAGTAAAAATAAATTGGTTTATTTGGGCCAACAATATGGTCTTAAACGCCCAAAAGGAAAGCATAACTAAAATTAAATTCATCAGTATATTTTAAGGATTCAGGGGATTACACAACCCAGACATTAGATGTGAGTTCTTATGTTATTTAGACAATTATCTGTCATG
>NW_008359442.1:602335-610711 GCF_000622305.1 Nannospalax galili | reverse complement strand
TTAATTCGTTTTCTCTCCCTATCTAAAAGCCTTTGAGAGGTAACTGATACTAATTTAGCCCCTCCAACAGCTATCAAAATGCCTGAAAACAAATCCTGAGTCCATTGTTCTCGAGTTCAGCCCTGGCAGAAGAAGAGAGAGGGAAAAAAAAGAGCTATTACCTTGGTGCTAACCATTGCTCCTTGCCTCTTCAGATATTTTCAGGACCAAATCCAAAAACTAACTCTTACTAATTTTAATCAGTTGTTACTTTCCTTTCCTCCACAAGTACACAAGTGCCTGTCAACCATTGAGGACCCTGTTGAGATGCATGAAGAGGGAACCCCTGCTGTCTGACCAAACCCTAATCCAGCCCCCCTCCATATGGACCCTGTCCAGCAGGAACTAGCAAGACTACAACGGCGCCCCCTATCCTATAACACAAAAGGCTGGAATGTTAAGGTTCAGATAGCCCTGCCCCCTCGTCAACAGTATCCCAAGGTCTTCTCATGCTCCTGAGAAAAGGGAACCTAGCTGATAAGCACCTTGGTCTTTGAAGTCAAGAGAAGCAGACTTTTCTCCACTGTTTTTCCAACACAGCAGGCTTCCCCTTTGATCTCTAAAGAGGACAGGTTTTAACAGTCCTGCTCTCCCACTCCCCACCAACTTTAAAAAAATATACATCTTCCCGCCTTCTGCAGGAAGCAGAAGCCTCCCTTTTAAAAGACCCCAGCTCAAGACCTGGGCAGACATTTTCCCTGCCTGGAAGGGAATCTGTCCCATGTGTTCCTTTGCTAATAAACCCTATTTTGATGGAGTTTTAGCTGTGCCTTGTGCCTCATCATCCATTCGCTCATTCTATGCCAACTTTTTGCCTATCACTAATAACATACAGACACTCCATATGCAAGTGGTAATGTATTGACTGATTTCTTACAGAAAAGATTCCAATCTAGAGTGGAAGATCAATGGAATTCAGTGTGGATTCACTTTAATTCCTATTTCTTTCATAGTCTAAAGGGACTCTTCAGACTGGAGAAGCAACTTACATTTTATTTTGACAGTAATTTGAAGTATAATAAATAATAGGAAGCTCTTACACAATACATGTATGGTTTGGGGCAATCAGTCTGTTGAGAAGCAGAATTTAGCAGGGCCGCTACAGAGCGAGATAAAAGGGAGCTAACAGAAGATGTGAAGCAGTTTCATTGTCTAGAATAATGCCTTCATTCTTCCCTCATTATGCTGCCTTCCCTCTTCTTTTCCACTGCTAAGTCAAGTTTTCTTCACTTTTCAATCTCTTTTCCAAAGTCTTCCTAGTCACCCCTCCTTCACCCCACAGGGTGACTCATTTGCCAATAGTTCATTGGCTAGGATTGGGGCCTGCTGCCCATTTCTCCTGCTTCATGCTGGGTTTTTGTCTTACTGAGTCAGCATAAGTTTTGTGCATGCTGTCAGCATTGCTACAATTTCATATGAGCAAGTTTCCTATGTTCATGCACCAACCCTGGCTCTTACCATCTTTCTGTACCCCCTTCTGCAACGGTCTCTGAGTTGTGGGTGGGTGACCAGATGCCAGTGGGGAAACATACATTGAGGGACACCTGGATTGAAATGCTTGACTAGGTAGGTCTTAACATATATGACAGAATACCTGAAATCTAATGGGCAGGGAGGGCATGAGGCTCAGAAAGTAGGGAGAGGGTTTGATTATGATGTATTATATTAAATGCACAAAAAACAAAATTATTAAAAATGAAAAAAAGTTTGCCTAACATATTGCTATGACTATTCAAACTAATAATGTGGTGTGTGTGTGTGCGTGTATGTGTGTGTGTGTGTGTGTGTGTGTGTGTGTGTGTGTATGTGTAGCAACTATTACTTTTGCTGTTACTGGATGGTATCTTTGCTCATTTAGGTCCAACTTAGATTCTTTTCTGGAAAGCTCTCCTATCCCAAATGTCTGCTGTATGCTCTGAGAAGCTGCACAGCCATCTCTCAAGCTTGCCACCCAATTTGGTGAAGCTGTGTGGGGTTGTAGAACTGAGGGAGGAATTTGGAGCTCTCTTTTGTGTGCTGGTGACTTTCTCCGCTATGCAAAAACTGTGTGCATCAAATTCTAATTTCTCGTAAGTATTTAATCTTTACCCAACTTTTCCCTCTCCTTTTCCACTAACATAAGATTAGTCTCTGGTAGTTGGGACAATGGATAAATGTAACTATGAGATATCACACTATGATTAAGACTTTGTAGAAGCTTCAAGTTTACTCTGACTAATTCTATCCCTTAAAACTCACATTCTTAACTGAGCATGATGAAACACACCTCAGTCCCAACACTCAGGGAGGAAAGGCAGGCAGATCGCATGCTGATAATATCTGAAATCTTCAAGTTTTGGTTCCAAGGTAGATAATTCTCTACTTCCACCCTCACCTCCAATGCCACATAAATGGTTACAGGTAAGTACTTATTATACCAGGGGGTAATATATAATAATGGTTAGGAAGGCTGCCCTGGAGCTAGGTAGAGCTGGACTTTAGATACAACTTTGACAGTTTTCAAGTAGCCTTTGTTACTTATGTAGCACATCTAAGACTAAGTTATAAAATTGATACAAGAGTCAAGCCTGTCTCATTGAATGATACTGATGAGTGTGAAAAACACATGGAAACAATATATGTGTGGAATGACTGGTAAAGTCCCTGCTTCACAACAAAAATAGGTTCTTAAAAGTGCAGGGACAGTCTACCTTTCACATTTTCTTGATAACATTCAAAACACAAAGTAAAACAATAGTGAAAATTGAATCTGGATAGAAAATATTCTCCTGGACACACAAAGCTTTTCCAAAACATTCCCACATAAAGCAGAAAAATCAATACACTGAGACCTTGTCACTAGATATTTAAAACATGTATCTTCCTGCTTTATCCTTAATAAACCAAGTCTCTTACATTTGATTCATCTTATATTTCACTCATTTTTAAATATAAAATGATAAGTAAATGGTTTTTAAGTACATTGTCTTCTATTCAGACTCACAGAACTGTCAGAGAGATGACAAGAATTCATCGAATTTATTCTCCACCCCTTTAACTATAAAACTAGAAGTCAGGCTGAGTCACTCTGCTGAATCACAAAGTGAGCTAAGCCATAATCTACCATACAGGAAATATTGACTTCAAGGTCAGGCTGCACTATGTGAGAACCTGTATGAATTTTCTTAAAGATCTTTCACATGGGAAGGTCATGCCAGTCTTATTTCTAGTCAATCCATCTTCCCACTTTCTCACAATGAGAATTATTTATGCATCGCTTCCACATTGGAAAACTTGAGTTAGAGACAAGCATTCAGTTTGTTTGATTATTTTTAACCATTCTGAGTCCCTAGAAATACTGGTAATATTAATAGGACTATTTTATGTCGTTTTAGAAACAGAAAATAAAGGTGTAGTCCACAAACCAGTGTGTGGATATTGTTGTTCACTCTGCATTTTTAAAAATTCATTTAATAACCACATGATTAGAAGGAGTATTTCATTACAGCTTTAACATATTCAGTAACAATTTCCAGAGCAAAGATACATCTTTTTCAAAAGTCACTGTAAATTTTTAGGTTCACAGTAGAATTAATACAGTTCTACAATATTGAACTCAGAGAGAAACTCATTTTTAATGCTACTAACACTTAGATGTTTACACATGTGTCTCTAATCTCTATGTATCTGATTATTACTAGTCACAGTCAGTTACTTTCTGGATACTTGGCACGTGAGCATGGTCATAAAGTCATGAGGTAGATTTCAATGGTAATGTTTATCACCCCTATTGGTTAACATGAAGTAAGTTTTTATGCTTCCTCCTCAAATGTAACTCAACTCTTTGTTATTTTTTGTCTCTGTAGCATACAGAACATCCCACACAATCTTATTCATCTATATACCCACTTCCCAAATGGCACCCTCCCATAGCCTCCCCCCTCCCACATACTGGAGCCCATATACTCTGTCATCCCTGTTACTGTCCACTGTGTTGTTGACACCCCAGCCATTCCACAGTGGTTGTCCTTCTGCAGAATCTAATCAGCCTATCAAAAGATCCTTGTTTTAGGAAGATCAGCTGTTCCTCATCTAGCAGCAATCAGTTGTCAGTATTCCTTTAGCTAAGATTGGGGTCTGCTGTTCATTTTCCCAGTTCTATGCTGGATTACTGTCTGGGAGTCTCTTGGGCTGCCCTGGCCCACAACTCAAAGGAAGGTATCTCCTGTCTGGCATTGTTTCCTGTTACATATTCTTTAGCTATACATAGGGACTCTTAAAAAATTATACTGATTCTTTTAATATGTTTATATTTCCCTTTTGGGTGTTTAAGACCCTACAGTTGGCCCAGAAAAACCAATTTATTTTTACTCTTAAGGCCGCTTAAGGATCTGTTCTTCAGGGTTCACATGGGCTTGGGAGGAGCCCCTGGCTCCTTTCTTTTACCAGTTC
Organism: Nannospalax galili; assembly: GCF_000622305.1. Taxonomy (NCBI): domain Eukaryota; kingdom Metazoa; phylum Chordata; class Mammalia; order Rodentia; family Spalacidae; genus Nannospalax; species Nannospalax galili. Next base: position 606,241 of record NW_008359442.1, on the reverse strand, counting down.
ATGTATATGAAGATACGTCAAAGGTCCTGCTGGACCATGGCTGGCTTTCCTTGAAAGCCTTGAGGAAATGTTTCATTTGAGTGGATCCTCCTCTTGATCTTAGCCAGTAGACTTGACACTGGTTCAAGTGTATCTGGTGGGGTCTCCACAGCCTCCTTGATCAAAAGGGCAGGTGACTCACCACAGTTACAGGATATTTTGAGAGATGCTCATAGTCCCCTGGAACTTAGTCGAGCTAGGAGGGCAAGGAGCCCAAGCTATCCTTTATGTCCCTCTGATTAAATTAATATAGGCCTCAAAGTATGGTTGTTAAACATCCCAGAAGGTTAGTTCCACCAGCCTGGTACTTTAAATTACCATGTTCCAGGTAGATAAAGCTAGGGCAAAGACCAAATGTTTTCAGTTAAACCTTGCCAGGACAGATATTATATTCCTTGATCTAGTTGTCTATATAATTTGTCAGTAGGTTGTTGGACTAATGTGGTTCCCTCTGGTCTTTTTTTTAACTGTTATTTAAGAAAACTGTTTAATACGGATGAGTTAATATTTCAGTGATTAAAATTTCAGGTCTTAAAAACCTCAAGTGGTGGGATTGTCACAACGTTCTGCAGCAAAGTTCTTCAGATATTTGTCTTTAATCACTACACACACCCAACAAGGAACAGACAGGATGCTCTGTGTGTGTGTGTGTGTGTGTGTGTGTGTTGGGGATGGAAACCAGGGCCTGTACAATTACGGCAAGCTCATCTGGTTTCTTAAAACTAGCTAGGCATTATTTATCTCTCCCATTGTCTATCCCTTCCACAATGGTTTCCCCATATAAGGTGCCCCCATTTTCCCCCTATCTCCCTTAATAATACCCTTCTCCTATGGTCCCAAATCTCTTGAGATTCTTCTTTCCATTGATCCCCTAGGTTCCTTGTATAATCTTCCCTCCTTCCCTTAAAATAACCCCATTTTTACCCATATCCCCTTATTAACCCCTGTTTCTTACTGTTCTTCTCTTTCAGATTCTTTCTTTTTCTTTACCTCCCTGGTTCCTTTTCATTATCCTGGATTCTGTAGTTATGTCTGGATACATACTCCCTCATCAGAATTTGGTACTAGGATCAACACTGAGGGAGAATATACATCTTTTCTCTCTGAATTTGTGTTATTTCACTTAACAGTTTCCAGTTCCTTTCATTTACCTGCAAATTTCATGATTTTGTCTTTCTTTACTGCTGAGTAAAACTCCATCGTATTAATGAGCCATATTTTCATTATCCACTCGTCAGTTGAGAGACACTTTTGCTTCATCTCTTAGCTATTGTGAAAAGAGCAGCAACAAACATGGATGTACAAGTTTCTCTGCAATAGGATGAGTTCTTTCAGTATATGCCAAGGAGTGGTATAACTGGGTCAAATGGTAGGTTCATTTGTAGTTTTTTAAGAGTTCTCCACACTGATTTCCATAGTGGTTGAACCAGTTTTCAGCCCCACCAGCAGTTTCCCCACATCCTCTCCAACATTTGGTATCATTTGTTCTCTTGATCTATGCCAGTCTGACTGGGGTAAGATGAAATCTTAACGTGATTTTAATTTGCATTTCCCTAATTACTAGTGATGTTGAATACCTTTTAAGATGCTTCTTAGTCATCTTTATTCCTTCTTTTGAGAACTCTCTGTTCGGCTCCTTAGTCCATCTTTTAATTGGGTTACTTCCTTTCCTGATTCTTTGTTTTTTGAGTTCTTTATATATTCTGGATGTTAACCCTCTGTCAGATGTGTCGCTGGTGAAGATTTTCTCCCATTCTGTGGGTTTTCTCTTCACTTCCTTGGTTGCTTCTTTTGATGTACAGAAGCTTTTTAGTTTAATGAGGTCCCATTTGTTGATTCTTGACCTTGTTTCCTGAGCAATTGATGTCCGGTTTAGAAAATCCTTTCCTACACCTTTATCTTTTAGGTTTTTGCCAATGTTTTCTTTTAACAGTTTCAGAGTTTTGGGCTTTACACTGAGGTCTTTGATCCATTTGGAGTTGACTTTTGTGCAAGGTGAAAGAGGGGTTTAGTTTCATTCTTCTATAGATCGAGATCCAGTTTTGCCAGCACCATTTGCTGAACATGCTCTCTTTCCTCCAGTGAATGTTCTTAGCCCCTTTGTCAGATATCAGGTGGTCTTCAATTTTGTTCCATTGATCTATGAGTCTATTTTTGTGCTAGTTCCATGTTGTTTTTATGCCTATAGCTGTGTAACACAGTTTAAAATCTGGTATAGTAATCCCTCCAGCATTGCTCTTAGTGCTCAGGGTCACTTTGGCTATCCGAGGTCTTTTGTGCTTCTTTATGACTCTTAGAATGGTATTTTCCAATTCTGTGAAAAAATGTCATGGGGATTTTGATTGGCATTGCATTGAATCTATAAATGGCTTTTGGTAGGATGGTCATTTTCACAATATTAATTCTTCCAATCCATGAGCATGGGAGGTCCTTCTATCTTCTGATGTCTTCCTCAATCCCTTTGTTTAAAGATTTAAATTTTTCATTGTATAGGTCTTTAATGTCTTTGGTCAGGTTTATTCTGAGATATTTTATTTTTATTTTTTTCAGTTATTGTGAAGGGGCATGTTTCCATGGACTCTTTCTCTGATTTCTTGTTATTGGTATATAGAAAGGCTACAGAATTTTGTAATCTTCCACTTTACTGAAAGTGTTAATAATTTCCAGGAGTTTTCTCGTGGCATTTTTGGTATCTCTTAGATATAATATCATATCATCTGCAAAAAAGTATAATTTGATCTCTTCTTTTCCAGTTATTACTCCTTTAATTTCCTGCTCTTGTCTTATTGTTCTTGCAAGAGTTTCAAGTACCATGTTAAAGAGAAGTGGGGATAGTGGACAGCCTTGTCCAGTTCCTGATTTCAATGGGAATGCTTCCAGTTTTTCTCCATTTAATGATGTTGGCTGTGGGTTTGTTATATATGGCTTTAATTACACTGAGGTATGTTCCCTCCAGTCCAATTCAGTCTAGGACTTTGAACATAAATGCGTGTTGAATTTTGTCAAAGGCCTTCTCAGCATCTATTGAGATGACCATGTGGTTCTTGTCTTTGAGCCCATTTATATGATTTATGACATTTATTGACTTACATATATTGAACCATCCCTGCATCTCTGGAATAAAGCCAACTTGATGATGGTGGATGACCTTTTTGATGTATGTCCATAGGCATTTTTCAAGTATTTTGATGAAAATTTTTGCATCTATGTCATTAAGGATATGGGTCTACAGTGATGCTGGAAGGAATTTGAAAGTTCTCTCTCCATTTCTATCTTTTTGAATAAATTAAGTAATATTGGATGTAGATCTTCTTTAAATGTCTGGCAGAATTCTTCTGTAAATCCATCTGGTCCTGGGCTTTTTTCAGTTGGGATATTTTATATTACTCTTTCAATTTCCTTATGCATTATGGGTCAGTCTCTTCTTGGTTTAGTTTTGGTGGTTCCCATGCATTTAGATACCCATCCATTTCTTTTAGATTTTCAAATTTAGTAGCATGTACGTTTTTAAAGTATTCCCTTTTAATGTTGTGGATCTTTATTGTGTCTGCTGTGATGTTTCCCCTTTCATCTCTGATTTTGTTGATTTGGATGTGCTCTTTTTTTCTTTTGGTTAACTGGGCTACTGGTCTGTCAATCTTGTTTATCTTTTCAAAAAACTAGCTCTTGGGTTCATTCTTTGCATTGTTTTCTTTGTTTCATTAATTTCTACTCTGATTTTTGTTATTTCTTCTTGTCTGCTGGGTTTGGGTTTCATTTATTGTTGCTTTTCAAGTGTCTTGAGTTGCAATGTTAAGTCATTTATTTGTGTTCTTTCCTAGTTTTAATGTAAGCAAGCACTTAGAGCTATAAACTTCCCTCTAAGGA
>NW_008359442.1:601888-602250 GCF_000622305.1 Nannospalax galili | reverse complement strand
CCTTTGACCCATTCATCATTCAGGAATGTGTTGTTTAATCTCTATGTGTTCATATGATTACTATTGTTTCTTCTGGTGTTGATTTTAAGCTTTACTGAATTGTGGTCTAATAGAATGCATGGAATTATTTCAACCTTTTTGTATTTGTTGAGGTTTGTTTTGTGCCCCAGTATATGGACAATTTTAGAGATGGTTCCATGGGATGCTGAATAGAAAGTATATTCTTTGGTGCTTGGGCGGAATATTTGGTAGATGTCTGTTAGGTCCATTTGATATATGGTATTGTTTAGTTCAGATGTCTCTTTGTTAATTCTCTGTCCTGTTGAACTATCTGATGTAGAAAATGGGGTATTGAAGTCCCT
>NW_008359442.1:601426-601866 GCF_000622305.1 Nannospalax galili | reverse complement strand
GTTGAGATTAATCTGAGTTTTATAAAGTCCTGTAGTATTGTTTTTATGAAGTTGGGTGCATGAGAGTTTAGTGAATATATGTTCATGATTGTAATATCTTCTTGATTCATTATTCCTTTGATCAAAATGAATGAAATGGCCCTCTTTCTTCTGATTAGTTTTAGTTTAAATTGTATTTTTATCAGATATTAGAATTGCAGCACCTGCTTTTTTCTCTGTACCATTTACTTGGTATATTTTTTCCCATCCCTTTACCTTAATGTAGTGCCTGTCCTTGAATGTGAGATGAGTTTCTTGCAGACACCAAAAAGATGGGTTTTGTTTCTTAATCCATTCAACTAGCCTGTGTCTTTTGACTGGGGAGTTCAATCCATTAATATTTAAGTTATTAATGAAATATGAGTATTGAATCCTGTCATTTTTATTTCTATTACATTCGT
>NW_008359442.1:562406-595093 GCF_000622305.1 Nannospalax galili | reverse complement strand
TCTGGGTGAGAAGGATCAGGAAGCAGTATTGGTTCCCCAGGTGTCTGGGGCCCCAAGACTAGGAATGGCGCAGGGCCCAAACTAGGAGCATAGAATGGTGGGCGGGCGGGGGGGAGGATGGAAGGGTGAATGAGGCTTAGGGAGTCCCGGAACGGAGAGTTGTGCTATAGACTTACCCCAAGAGGCCTGAGGATAGTAGTCGGGTTTTATTTCTTAATCCATTCAATTAGTCTATGTTTTTGACTGGGGAGTTCAGTCCGTCGATATTTAAAGTTATTAATGAAAGATGTGTTTTGAATCCTGTCATTTATTTCTGTTCACATTCTTGATATAGCTGTGTATTTCCACAGTTATACCTTTGTTGAATTTCTTTGTGTAACCCCTTGAGTTTAGTCGTTCCTTTCTTCAGCTCTTTGTATTGCTTCAAAACCTCTCTGAAGGGCTGGTTTTGACATGAATTTGTTCAGCTTATTTATGTCATGGCAGATTTTTCTTTCCCCTTTGACTCTAATAGACATTTTGGTTGGGTAAAGTAATCTGGGTTGGCATCTGTGGTCGTTTAGAACTGGGAATACTTTGGTCCAGGATCTTCTAGCTTTCATAGTTTGTACTGAAGAATCAGCTGTAATCCCGAGGGGTTTTCCTTTATGTGTGACTTTCTTTTTTTTTTGCAGCTTTCAGTGTTGTCTCTTTGTTCTGTATGTTTACTGTTTTTACTATGATGTGCTGTGGAGAGTTTCTTTTCTGGTCCTGTCTGTTTGATGTTGTATATGATTCTTCTATTTGTATGAGCATGTGTTTCTGTAATTTGGGGAAATTTTCTTCTACAATCCTGGTGAAGCTCTGGTCCATACCATCATCTTGAGATTCTTCTCCTTCCTGTATGGCTATGATTTGTAAGTTTGGTCCTTTTATGGTGTCACACAATTCTTGTATATTCCATTCTTGTGTTTTCTTAAATTTTTCATAGTCTTTGCTTGAGTGGTCTAATTCGTCCACTTTATCTTCCAGTCTGGGTGTTCTGTTTTCCATTTAATTCATCCTATTGGTGAGGCATTCCCCTGTGGTTTCTAATTGGCTTACTGAGTGCTTCATTTCGTTCCTCATTTTAGCCTGAGTATTCTTCAATATTTCTCTTTTTGAATTCATTCAGAAGTTTATCCCTATCTTCCTTCAGTTCTTTGATTTCTTTGTGTGTTCTTTAAATTCACTGAATTCTATTATCATGTTTTAATTGTTCTTTTGAGTTCCATGTCCTGTGTTATCTCTAGAGTGTTTTCATTGTACACCTCTAGAGGGCTATTGGTGCTTGGTGGGGTTATATTATTTTGACTTTTCATGTAATTATTTTTTCTCTGTGACTTTGACATATGAATTTCTTTTGTAGTTTCTGACATTGCTTCTGTCTTAAGGAGTTCCCACAGAGGCCCAAGTCAGATGAGGATCTGTTGTTCTCAGGCTTTCTCCTAATGTCTGGATTCCTAGAGAAAGATGCTTCCCTCAAGAATTCTGGGTCTGAGCTGACTTGGGAGCAGGGCCCTGGAAAGATGCTCATCTCAGGAAGCTGGTGTCTGTGCCACCCAGAGAAGCAAAGGTAGGTGGGTTGGGAAGAGGTCCAAAGGGCTCTTGGGGACTCCAGGGAAGAACTGGGTTGGTCTGGATGCAAAGGATCATGAAGCAGTGGGGATTCTGGGCCAAGAGGTCAGTCCAGGAGTCTGGAGTGCCAAGTCAAGAATGGGGCAGTACCCAGGCTAAGAGGGGAGCTTGGAGGGTGAATGAGGCTGGGGGAGTCAAGGCTCGGCAGGCTGCAGGACCCACACAGGAAAGATTCAAGCACCAGGAAGCTGGTGGCTGAGCCAACCAAGGAGGTAAAGGTAGGTGGGGGGAGGACTGGGCCCAGAGGACTCTTGGGGACCACAGGGAGGAACTGGATCTGGATGCAAAGGATCCAGTGGTGGCTCTGGGCTGAGAGGTCAACCCTGGTGTCTGGGGTGCCAAGACAAGAAATGGGCCAGTATCCAGGCTTGGAGGATAGGTGGGGTGAGGGAGCTGGGAGGGTGAATGAGGCTGGGGGGGTTCAAGGCATGGTAAGTGCCACTGGACTACCCAGGAAAGGTGCTGGCACCAGGATGCTGGAAGCTGTGCAGCCAAGGGAAACAAAGGGAAGTGAGGGCAGGCCCAGGCCCAGAGGGATCCTGGGCACTGCAGGAAGGGATAGGGTTGGTTTGGATGCAAAGGATCAGGGAGCAATGGGCATTTCTGTGCCTAGGCATAAGTCCAGGTGTCTGCCATACCAAGGCAAGAAATGGGCCAGTACCCAGGCTAGGAGGAGAGACAGGGTGGGGTAGCTGGGAAGGTGAATGAGGCTGGGGGTTTCAAGGCTTGGTGGGCTTACCCAGGAAAATTACTGCACCAGGACGTGGGGTAGCTGGGAAGGTGAATGAGGCTGGGGGTTTCAAGGCTTGGTGGGCACCACTGAACTTACCCAGGAAAATTACTGCACCAGGATGCTGGAGGCTCTGCAGCCCAGGGAAGCAAAGGCTCACTGCATTTTTACCAAAGGAAGAATTGCTTCAGAGATACTCACCAATTGGATCATGTAGTGTGAAACATTTATGGGTCTTCCAGGCTGGAATCATTCGAAAGTTTCTTCATACAGGACAGATGCTCTCATTAAGTCACCTCTGGCATAGAAGTCAATGCAGGTCCACAATTACCCATGGAGAAAGCATCTGCATTACTTATCCCTAGTGGTGGACCAGGGGGCAAATTAAGTGCAGGCCTGGAAGCAGCTGCAGGGTAGTAATCACCCACCAAAGGTGTATTCCACTTTGTGGAAAATTAGTGGAGAGGGCATTCCAACTAAATTTTGTCTTTAAATGAAATCTTCTTCAAACTGGCAAGCAATTGAAAGTCAGCCATGATCTAGAGGAGAATCCGATAGGACTTCCTTACAACTATAGAACTGTGGCCAGAAAGTTTGTGATCGTCTTAAGTGTACTATAGGCTCAGAAGCAGGTTCAGACACATTTGCAGGGCCCAGTCTTTGGCTCTGCTTGTTAATGTGAGTATTTGGGGACCTTGGACCCCATATAAACATCTTTTCACCTGGACTTAGCTAACTGCATGCTCCAAATGTTACTGTCCAACCAGGGAGACAACCTGCAACCCTGGTCAGAGATGATTGCAAAGATCAACCTCAAGTCCCTCCTATCAGCTAAGTCAAGGTAGTGGTCTCATCAGACCAGGGAGCACAACCAGAAAGACCATTTAGCCATATGAAACAGACAGAAATATAGTCAAATCAGTAAACATGACATCAAGATTGACCTGGCTGAAACACACCTATGTAAATATTCAAAGCTAGCATTCACTTATGAGAGAGAATATGCAATGTATGTCTTTCTGGGTCTGGGTTACCTCACATAGGATGATTGTTTCCAGTTCTATTTATTTACCTATCGATTTCATAAATTATATTTTCTTAACAGCTGAATAATATTCCATTGTGTAAATGTATCATGCTTTCATTCAGCAGTTGATGGCTATCTAAGTTGTTTCCATTTCCTGGCTGTTGTGAAGAGGGCAGCAACAAAAATAGAGGAACAAGTATCCTGATGGGAGATAGAATGCAATGATATAAAGGCCAATATAGGATAGGATGTGTTCAATGGGATGGGGGAAGGGAGGTTAGGGCAGAAGAGAGAATAATATGAGGGATAACCAATGCTAAAGGCCTTTTTAAGAGTTATTTGGAAACCTACTATAAAACTTTTATCAATATATACATATACAATTTAAAAAGAGCTTAAATATAGTTACCCTATAACAAGGGTTAGTGATCTTAAAAGATACCACTGGCTAGGAAATGAGATGCCAAATGTAAGAAATGGACCCCCTTTTTTGAAATTGTTGACCAGAGAGATCCCATACACCCTCAGTCAATACTAGTTACTGCCATTTCACATGGTTACCTATGAAAACTTGATAAGACCGTGTTTTTGAAGACACTATGTATCTGAGTTGCTGAACAAAGAGGGAGAAATCAAGCCAGTCCTGACCTTGACTTCATCTCTGCTGGTTAGCTTTCATAGTACTGGAAGGTGCTATGTATGCTACTGGAAAAGAAAGGTAATCTTCAGCTTCACCCTGTGAACTACAATAACAACTAGATGGACAAAATATGCCCACTGGTGCAATAGTGGTGTGAATGTTATGGGGGCAACCAACTTCCTTCTACTTGGTCTTAAGACTTCTTCACAAGATGGAGTCCTACTTGATACTGTTATCAGGATCAAGAACCTGTGGCTAGACAGGTCATGTGCCATAGGAGAGAACCTACTATATCATTCTGCTCAATAGACATTAAACTGGTTCATAATGACTTTCTGTTATACCCATAGATTAATGTGCTAAAAGTACGCACTGAAGAAAAGGCATTCTTTTCAGTAAATATTGATGGGAAATTTGGATATCCACAAGTAGAATAAAGGCAGATATTATTGAGTTCAGTATAGAGTGGTGGTTACCAGAGGCTAGGAAGGATGGGTGCGTGGGATACCAATGGCTGGTAATGGATACTAAATCACAGTTAAGATCAGAAATTCTATTATGTATGTTGCTGTATACTAAGATGCCTAAAGATAGCAATATGCTGTATGTTTTTGAAAGCTAGAAGATTTTGAAAGTACTCACCATAAATGAACAATACATGCTTGAAGAAATCAACATATTTAAACTGACTTAATCATTGCACTGTACATATATGTATGAAAAAAATTACATGGTACCCTATCAATCTAATTTCATGCATGAGTTAGAATCAAATTAAAAAATAAAATTACCTTAAAAAGATATTCAAATTGAAAAGCAAAGTGCAAATTTTGACACAAAAATCATAATAACTGGGGACGAGGGATAGAAGTAAAGAATTTTTATTCATTAAAAGCAAGTTGTTGGCCAGGCATGGTGGCACACATCATTAATCCCAGTACTTGGGAGACAGAGCCAGGTGTATCTCTGTGTGTTCGAGGCCAGTCTGGTCTTTATATGGAGTTATATCCTAAACAGAGATAAATATTGAGACCCTAAGCAATAAAGGAAACTGTTAGCAGCTTACATAGACAACTAGAAAGACAAAATATATAAATTAATGATAACAGTAACTATAAAGCAAAACCAACGGTGTTGCACATAATATAAAAATATGGCTCAGTGATTAGGAACACTCACAGAGGTCCCAGGTTCAGTTCCCAGCACTCACAAGGTGGTTAACAGCATTTTGAAATTCTATATTTGAAACTCCAGTTCCAGGAGATCTGACACCCTCTTCTGACGTCTGTGATCATTGTACAACATAAGTACACTTATCCAGATTCTGGTAATACACTCATACACATAAAAATAAAATAAAATAATTTTAAAATAAATAAAAGTTTTAACCTGATTTGTAGCTATTTCTTTCCAAGTGAAGCATTCCCTCCTTGAAGAACACAGGAGGCACAGAAGACTCAGGAAACTTAGAAGGCTCAGGAAGCTCCTGAAATGTGGAGGAGTCAGGAAGCCACTCCTCAATGTTATTAAAGCAGTTTAAGCAATTGCAGAGAGAGAAGGCTCTACAAGTGGGTGAACTGCCTGCATGTTTTGTAGGGGGCCCTGGGCATGCAGATTTTATGAATTGTAACTAGGGTGGGCTTTGGGGGTCATGTAGCTGCCTTTGAATCATTCATGTTCCTATAAATAACCCTTCACCCATGCCTCTTCATGTAACTCCAATAAACACTGGTTCTCTAGGCTGGACTTGGGCAGAATTTGTTCTTTGGTCTGTCATCCTACCTGATATAAATGGACTAGGAAAAGTCACATACCAGATGCCACCACAGAAGATAATAAAACCTCAAAGGAAGACAGCAAGAGAGGAAAAAAGAAGGCTCTACCAGTCAGTCCAAAAAAATTTACAAAATAAGAGTAGCATGACTTTTCTTCTACTGAAGTACAATGCACACAGAAGGCCACAACTGACCAGGGTGTGGAGAACAAGAGATGGCAGAGTGTGTGTCGCTGGATAGGACTCCTATATGAAACTTCACCCACCCATTGCTCTGGGACCACTGCAGAAGAGAGGGGAGAAAGAATATAAGAGTCAAGGTTGGTTCATGAACATAGGGAAACTGAGGTTTCAGGCCACTGTAAGTTTGCTCACGTGAACTTGCAACCATGGTGAAAGTATGCATAAGACCCACGCTGACTCAATAAGACAAAAACCCAGCATAGAACTGGGGAAATGGGCAGTAGGCCCTAATCTTAGCTGAGGGACTATTGACAACTGATTACTATTGGGTGAGGGAGAGTAGATCATCTTTAAGGAAGTGTTTCTAGATAAGCTGACTAGATTCCAGTGGATAAAACTTGCACTAAGGGACATCTGGGTACAAATGTCTGACTGGATAGGACTTAATATATATGACAGAATTCATGAATTCCAGTCCAGGGAACTACTGGGGATGCAGATGGGGGAGGGGGTCTAAATTTGGTTAAGAAGTATTATATGAAATGCACACAAATTCAATAAAAATATTAAAAAATAATTATCATGAATATGTGTATTAAATTCTTCAAAAAAGACATAGGAAGTCTGAGTGGATTAAAGTAATGATCCAATCACATGCTGCCTATGAAAGAGACACTTAGAACAACCTGAAATGTACAGTCTGAACGGAAAGGCTGAGGAAGATCTGCTATTTAAATGGAATTGAGAGAGAGAGAGAGAGAGAGAGAGAGAGAGAGAGAGAGAGAGAGAGAGGGAGCGCACAGGGGTGGCTACACATACATTAGAAAAAGCAGACTTTAGGTGGGAAGTTATAAAAAGAGAAGGGAAGGCTATTACCTAATGATAAAGAGTTCAATACATCAAAAAGAAATGAGAATTCCACATACACATGCTCATAGCATTGTAACTCCCAGATCATGGATGACCTGAGGAGTGATGTAGACTGCAACACAGGCATTGGGAGGGACTATAGAAACAATAAACAGGGGATCTAGAGAGGAAAATCAATGAAGACATTTTAAACTTAAACTTTGAAACAAATGGATCTACTAGATATATGGATTCCACCCAACAGGCAATGACTATATAATCTTGTCAGTGTACACTGAACATTACCAAGGAGATTTAAGGCCACAAAACAATATTAAAATATTTATGAAGATTGAAATCATATCAAGTAGCTTTTTAGATTACAATGGCAATAAAGTATAAATAAATAAAAGTAATCTTGGAAGCTATGTACATAAGTGGAAGTTAACTATGCTCCTTAGTAACCTATACATCATAGAATACATGAAAATGTATGTGGAAAAAGAAGAGAGAAATTCAAATGGGAACACAGTATACCTAAACTTATTGAATGCGGTGAGAACGGTTCTAAACAGGATATACAATGCGCAAACACCGATATATAGAACAAACAATGATCAAAAATAATCTGAATTTAAACTTCAAGGAACTTAGTAAAAGAAGGTCAAACTAAGTGAAAAATTAGCAAATAAGAAGAAACTAATGAAGATCAGAGCAGAATCAAGCAAACTAGAGGTGGAAAACAGTAGGATTAATTAAAAAACAAAAAAACAAAAAACACTTCTCTTCAGTTCTGTGGCCCCAGGGTAGGCTGTTCAAGATCCAGGGGATGGTACCCTACACTTATGCACATGCAGGAAACACTACTGAACTCAATGGGTAATTGAAGAGGAACATAATGGAGAGGAAGAAGAGAAAGAGGATGAGGAGGAGGAGGGGAAGATGGAGGAGGAAGAGGACGACGTAGTTGGGAGAGGGATGTCAGGTGTGGGAGGAGTTAGAGGGTTAGCCCTGGTGACATGATCTAAATATATTGTGTTCATATATGAATTTACCAAAGAATAAATAAAACTGTTTTTAAAAACACACAGAGTTATTTGAAAAAACATAGCAGATAAACACTTTTCCAGACTAATTAAAAAAAAGACAATGACTAATTGACACCAGAAATAAAAACGAAGGTATAACAACAGACACATTTGAAATCCAAAGGATGATAAGAAATTAATCTTATAATTTATAAAAAAATTTGATGACCTAGAGTACCTAAAATATTCTTGAGACATACAACCTATCAAGACAGAATTATTAAGAACAACTTGAATAGAATAATAGGTAAAGAGAATAAAAATCAGTAACAAAGTCTACACCAAGACATAAAATGGGTGGCTTTATTGCTGAATTCTACCAAATGTGTGAGGAAGTACTAATTTCACACTATGATTTCGTCAATGGACAGATCACAGAAAAACAGAGAAAGAACAGAGTTGAACTCTACTACAGATCAAATAATCTTTTTTCATTTATTTGTTTTATTATGTGGTGTGTGTTTATACATGCATACTATGGGGCATTAATGGAGGTAAGGTGACAACAACTTGAGGGAGTCAGCTCAGTTCTTTTCACCAGGTTCATGGGTTGGAAGGCTCATACTACCCCAAACCCCCAAACCCACCATATATTCAATACAACCCCCATTCAAAGTACAAATCATCCTCTTCTTAGTATAGAAAGCCATCCTAAAATATATGAAAGTATGATAAACCTCAAATAAGTAAAAGTCTTGAGGAAAATAAAGTTGGAGGCCTAATCATGCTTTTATTTCATGCTATGGAACAACATGTTATTGGCATTAAAAACAGAAACACAGGGCTGGAGAGATGGCTCAGTAATTAAGCATGCTTTCTGCTCTTTCAGAGGAACTCTTCTAGAGTTTGGTTCTCCACACCCACATCAAGCAACTCAAACCCATCTGTAACTCCAGCTCTAGGGGATCTGACACACTCTCCTGTCCTCCGTGGGCACCCACACTACATGTGGCATACATTTACACAGACATGCATGAAAATGGCACATGGAATAATAGACCAGAAGAGAGACCCCAGATGTGCTGCCACATGCTACCACAGGCAACTATTTTTGGTTTTTATCTGTTTTTCTTTTAACAAAACAGACATTAGAGAATGGATAGTCTTTTCAATAAATGATTCTGAGCGATCTGGTTAACACTGTACAGAAAACTGAAGCTCTTTAAGACAGACTCATTTTCTGGGTTGGACTCCCAAAGCACAATAGACATAAATTTTGGTAAAAGGAAGTGCAATCTGGAAAGTGTCTTCACAGCCAAAGGAATATCAACAGAGTGAAGAAGCAGCCTACAGAATGTAAGAAAATGTTTGCCAACTATTCACCTGAAAGAGGGTTTATAACCAGAGTACGTAAAGAAATCTTTACATAAAAGTGATCTAATTAAAATGGATGAGTGTTCTGAGTAGACACTCTTTGCCTATGTAGGGATGTGTGGTGTATGTATGTGTGTTTTCATACATGTGGACACATATGTATGCTCAGGTGTATGTACACATGTACAAGTGTACATGTGTCTTCCTCAGCTGCTCCCCACTCTATATTTTGAGGTACAGTCTCTCAGGAAGGTGGAGCTCACCATTTCAGCTTGCTTGGATACTAGCTTGCTCTGAGGACTACCTGTCTTCACCTCCTACATGGAGAGATCACAGCATGGCCACCACACCCACCAGAACTTTATGTAGGTTCTGGGAATCTAATCTCCAGTCTTGACTCTTGGGTGACAAATGCATTACCAGATGAGCGATATCTCTAGTTCTGAATAGACACCTCTTAAAGTGAAAATACAAATGCCAATGAATATTTGGAAAATTTCTCAGTGTCTTTCTTCATCAGGGAAACCTGATTCAAAAGTATAATGGAATAATATATCACCCCAGTTAGAATGAACATTATAAAACAAATAGTGTTGGTGAGGATATACAGAAAAACGGAGTCTTGTGCATTGTGAATGAGAATGTAAATAAGTATCATCATTATAAAGAGCAGTAAAGACCCTTCTCAAAAAAAAAAAAAAGACTAAAACTAGAACTACCACATGATCTAGCCATCCAAGGGGTACAAATTCAGCATACCAAAAAGATACATGTACACCAAAGTTTATTGTGGCTCTATTCCCAATAGCTAAGCTATGAAATTAGCCTAGGTGTTTATTAACAGAGAATGGATAAATCTGATATATACATAGATACAATGAAATATTACAGAGAAAATATAGTATATACACAGAAGGAATGTTTTTCATCCACAAAGAATTAGCTCATTTCATTTTCAGATGTATCGTATGGGGCTACCATGTTAAATGACAAATGCTAGACACAGAATGACAGGTGCCACACAGTCTTCACTCTGGGAAGCCCCAAACAAGTGAGCATGGAAGCAGAATAGTGATTAGCAGAGATTGGGAAGTGGATATGTGGGATCAGGGAGAACCAAAATGGAAGGCAAGGGGAGGCTGGATTTGATTAGTTCACACTACACACTTGCATGGAAATAACACAGTGAACCTCATTAATACTAAACTGAATATCATTTGTAAAATATATTTTAAAAATCATGCAAGAAGGTTCATATGGCACAGCGATTTTTTCTCCTCACATAATGAAATAGGAGAATATACTTTCTCGGTTAAAAACAAATACTGGCCACAGTGGCATATATTTAGAATCCCAGCACTTGGGAGGTTGAGGCATGAGGATCATGAGTTCAAGACCAACCAGAGTTACATAGTGCAATCCTGCCTAAAAAAGTCAAATAAATAATCTAATGCTTTTCAAACTTTTTGAAAAAAAAACAAAAACAAAGTGAACATTGCTAAATTAATTTTATAAGGCAAATATCCAATATTATGATTATACAAGAATATTACAATATACAAAAATTATAGGACAATACCCCTGATATCCATCAGCAGGAAATATATTAAAAAGAACTGAATTCAAGAATAAGTTAAAACAATTACCCACCATAATCAGGGGAGGTACTTCCAAAAGTGTGAGGATGGTTCAACTTATTCCAATCAATAAAACTTATACATTACATTGATAAAATGAAAGGTCAATATCATAAGATTATTTCATATGATGCAGAAAGGGCATTTCACAAAATACAGTGCCCTTTCATAATAGAAACTGTTTTAGTTACTTTTTGCTGCTGTGATAAAGTACTATATCCAAATCAATATAACTTTATTCGGCTTATAAGCTCAGCATCAAGGGACGCCCAGGAAGGAACTGAACCTGAGACCATGGAAGGAAGTTGCTTACTGGCTTGCTTTTCCTGGCTTGCTCCCTTAGGTGCCTTTTTTACACAGCTCAAGCCAAACTGCCCAGAAGTGGCTCCTCTCACAAGTAGGCAGGACCTTCCTACATCAATTAGCAATTAAGAAAATGCCTCACAGACATGGCTAAGGCCAACTAGATAGAAGAAATTCCTCCACAGGAGTTCTCTCTTTCCAGGTATTCCTAGCTGGTGTCAGGTTGACAAAAACTAAGTAGCACAGCAATTATTAACAGATTAGGTATTAACATGTATCAATCTCCTTTCTATTACTATAAAGGAATACCTGGGGCTTAGTATTATATAAAGAAAAAGAAGTTTTATTTGCCTCACAGTTCTGCAAGCTGAAAATCCAAACTGCCTAGCATTGCCTTTGGCGGGCTATCCTGGCTAAATTAGGTAATTTCAGATGGCCTCTTGAAGGATGTATGTCCTACCGGGGAGAGATCAAATGAGGCTGCTGAAAGCCAGAGATCAGAGTTACCACCACGAAGAACCTCATCACCTAAGACTTGAGTTGTTCCAGAGCTCTATTGTGTCTCATTCCCAAGTCACAGCAGTGACCTAAACTTGACCTAAATCCAGTTACCACCACGAAGAACCTCATCACCTAAGACTTGAGTTGTTCCAGAGCTAAATCTTTGACCTAAACTTCCACAACGTTTTTCCATCAAGCTGTGCCCTACCTCCCAGGGTCAGAGTAAGGCTAACAGTCTTCATCCCCAGCAGCTGAAGTAGTACCACAGTGACCGTCTCACACTGAAGAGGCTGAGAAACTGATAAAGGCTCAGTCTGTGGGACTAGGTACCTCAGCAGTCCCAATCTGGCACTGAAAACCTAGAGGGCTCCCTGGTAGTGCTGGTCCTTAGTCAACAATGGAAACCTAGAAATGCCAATTCTGAGGTCAGTGAAGGAGTCAGTGTAGCAGCAGCAGCAGCAGCATAAATGAATTCCAAGAGGGAAGGCTAAACACGAAAAAGGCAAATAACCTTCCTTCAGCCACACCCCCCCCTTTTTTTTTTTTTTGGTCTTTTTGAGACAGGGTCTCCCTGTAGCTCCAGCTGTCCTGGAATTCACTATGTGGACCAGGCTGGCCTTGAACTCACAGAGATCCTCCTGCCTCTGCCTCCCGAGTGCTGGGATTAAAGGCGTGTGCCACCACGCCCGGCTGGCCACACCCCTTTTTAACTGAGCGGGCTATCAGGAGGTGCTGCCCACGCTGTGGTGGGCGTTCCTACATCCATAAGGCAATTGCTCAATAGAGACTCCTTACTCAAGAGATCCTAATTCGTGGCAAATTAACATTAAAACCAACCATCTCAGACACCAAGGATACATTCTGCCTCCCGAGTGCTGGGATTAAAGGCGTGCGCCACCACGCCCGGCTGGCCACACCCCTTTTTAACTGAGCGGGCTACCAGGAGGTGCTGCCCACGCTGTGGTGGGCGTTCCTACATCAATAAGGCAATTGCTCAATAGAGGCTCCTTACTCAAGAGATCCTAATTCATACAAATTAACATTAAAACCAACCATCTCAGACACCAAGGATACACACAGTTCAGGACGCAAAGAAACATGGCACCATAAAGGGAGGGCAGAAACTCTCTAGTGGCTGATTCCAAAGAGAGGGGAATTTCCAAGTTACCTGAAAATGAATTCAAAATAATGAGCTTAAGGAAACTTTACACACAAAAGAAAATAAAGTCCCCAAAACAGTTCATGATGAGAATGAGGGTATGAATCTGAGTGCAAAATCTCCCACAGCTAAATAATACCAAATAAGGAAGAGTAGTAGGTTAACTTCCCAAGATCTAGATTAAGACTAGAATACCCATTTCACTACTTCTGTTTAATACAGAAGTCCTAGGGAGAGCATTTAGACAAGAAAAAGAAATAAGAACACCTGAGCTGTAAGGAAGAGGTAAAAATGTCCCTGTTTTCAGATGCTGGCATGATCCTATACAATAAAATTTAATTTCTCATGAAAAAGATTTTGAAGTAATAAACAATAAAATTGCAGGATATAACATCAACATAAAATGAGTAGCATTTCTATGTGCTAAAAGTGAACTCTCTGAGAAAAACAAGAAAACATTCCTACTTATAATCACAACTGAAATTAAAAAAAAAAAAAAAAACCATGAAGGATGTAAAAGAGCTCTGGGGGAGAATGTTCAGAAAATAATGGAAGTTGATCACACAAACAAATGGCAAGATATCCTGTGCTCATTGATTAGAGAAGCTATTATTACTAACATGTCTATACTATCCAAAATGATCTACAGACTCACTGCAATCCTTGTCAACATACTAAAGATATTCTTTACAGAGAAATGAGTTCTGAAATGTTTGTTTGAAATAACAAAAATTTCTGGAAAGACAAAGTAATTTTGAGGAAACAACTCCTAAATAGTCTAAAACAAAGTTAAAGTTACCATACTACCTGACTCACAAACTACTAGAAAGTCATACTAAATCATTGCTTAGCATAATTGTAGACTCAGAACAATTAAATAAAAAATGTTCTCCAGAAATAAATTCCTACCTCTATAATCAAGTAGTTCCCTGCAAAAGTATCAAGAAAATTCACTGCGGAAGGAGTAGTATCTGTATAACTGTTTCTAAGAAGAGTAGATCTCCATATGCAAAGGAAAGCTGCAAAACCCTTATCTGACACACTAGAAAACTAACTCACAATGGACTAAAGACTTAAATTTGAAACTTGAGACTATGAAAGTACTCCAAGAAGACCTAGGGATGTACCAAAATAAACAAATCAAATGGTATCCAACTGAAAAGCTTCTGCATAGCAAAGGAAAACAAACAAACAAACAAACAAACAAAAAACCCACCTCAGTGTAGAGACAAGAGACATGATGGCAGATAAGGTTTGCTTTTGTTAGATGTCCCATCTTTGTGACCATGTCTCTCTTAGGAAGCTGTAGTGATTAGATTCCAATAACTTGTTCAAAGTAAGTTCCTATTATAATTTATATTGGTCCTATGTTGTACAAATTTTGATTATGTTAGACTGAATTTGGACTAGTAATATATTCAACTTCAAAATTTGCTCAGGATTCTGGAGAATAAGGGTTTTTCATTTTCCTAAACTTATTAAATTTACCTTTATATATATGTTTGATTTTGTTTGAAGAACTCCACTAAAGATTTGGTTTAGGTAATGTATTTGGTCCATATATAATGATTCATAGTTTGGTTTGGTTCAAATTTATACATGGAGGTTTTTAGGCATATGGTAGATAGCTGTCATCTGTTCTTTTTTTCCTCCAGTTCTTTGATCTGTAACACAAATTCATGGCAAGAAAATGTATAAATCCTTTTGACTAAGCATGTCAGGTTTTATGGTTTTTATAAAACCACAGATTGTATATTGATGCTTTGCAACATCAGTTTTAGAATACATACCTTTAAAATATTTTATAAAATATTTAAAAAATTTCATTCATAAGTATTGTGCTTGCATTTTTCTACCTATTCCAGTCCTCCTCCAATTCCATTCATGCCTCCACTCCCTCACAATTTCTTGACCTCTTCCTAAATTTTTATTATTACATATATATGTATATAATGCACTGAGTCCATGTAGTGTGCTCATGTGTACATATGGTTTGAGCTACCAACTTGGAATTACATAACCTCTCATAGACAGCTGGTCCCTGGATAAAACTGATTCTTTCTCCCTCAGCATCCATGGATTACCTATAGTGCTTCATCTTGAAGTGAGGCCCTGTGAAATTTTCCCATCTGCCTTGGAATGACAACTGGTTTTGCCATTATGTATATCTTGCTTTTTTTTTTTTTTTTAAGATGATGTGCTTCTTTATTTTTACAAAAGAATTTGATTTAGGATGAATATGTGATAATGCAGACACAGACCATCTTTGCAATTTTCAGAGCTGTTAAATATTTTTAAAATTAAAAAAATAATTTATTGAGAATTTCATGCAGGCCTATAAGCATATAAGGTGTTTTGATCAAATTCATGCTGACTCCCTCCCCTCCAACTCCTCCTATATTTCCCCATCACTTTTTTCTGATAACTTCATGTACTCTTTCTTCTGCTTTGCTTATTTATTTATTTATTTATTTATTTATTTATTTCTTTTTGAGATATTTTTAGGATTAGATAAAAGCTCCCAAATACTTTTGACATTTTTGGCCTTTGGAACAGGGTATGTTGCTAAAAGGCAAAAGGACATTTTGACTTTTAGCCAAGAAACTGCCTACTTTTCTTTGGGGCCTTTTTATACAAACTGCCTAGCCAATTCCTACCTCCTATTCTTACCACATCATCCTCTGAAGAGGTTACCCAGCTTGCGGATAGGAAATCAGGACACAGACTTGCTCTGGCTTCTTCCATGCTGAGCAGGGATGCGGGGTGAGGCAATTGGGGTACCCCTTCACTGAGTCTATCTAAAAGACTCCCAAATTGCATAACTTTTATCTGTAGGGGTAAAGAAAGTCCTTGACTTGTGAATAGAAGATTTGAAGGAGAAGTAAAGGCAAGAGTAATTAACATTACAAGTTCTAGGCAGGGAACTATAAAAAAGTCAGATCAGGGCAAATTTCAAATGTTCATATGAGAGTCCATTGGAAATTTCTTGACAAGACCTTCCAAAAGCATTCCTCTATTGGGTTCTTTCTCCTTTTTCTTTTTTCTACCAAGGTTGAACTCGAGTGATGGATTCAGGATTTGCTTTCAGGCATTTTGATGGCTGTTGGAGTGGTTAGAATCAGTATCAGTTTCCTCTCAAAGCCTTTTAGATAGGGGGAGAAAACAAATTTCACCATCATTTTAGAATAAGAGAGCAGGTTGTCTCCCTTAGCTACAGGTGGGCACTACAGTATTTCAGACCCAAATTTGAAGTCTTACATCTGAGCAGCATGTTCTAATTCAGAACAAAATCATCAAAGAGAAATAATTGTCTAGATGATTTTTTATATGTAGTTACGTCTAATGTCTGAGCAGTGTAATTCCTTGAAGTCTTACTTTACTCTTTGGTTATACTTTCCTTTTCATACAGATGGCCCAAATAAATTAATTTATATTTACACTTAAGGTCGTTTGAAGATCTGTTGCTCAGGGGTCATACAGGCTTGGGAGGAACCCCTGGCTCCTTTCTTTAACCAGTTTCATCTATGTGAAGGTAAGTCAAAGGTCCTGCTTGACCATAGCTGGCTTTACTTGGAAGCATGGAGGAAATGTTTCCTTTGAGTTGACTCTCCTCTTTGTAGACTGGACACTGGTTCAAGATCATCTGATGGGGTCTCCATGGCCTCCCTGAACAAGAGGATAGATGACTCACCACAGTTACAGGACATTTTGAGAGCTGTTCCATAGTCCCCTGGAACTTAGTCACCCTTGGAGGGCAAAGGGCAAAAACTGTCCTAGAGTTCCTCTGACCAGATTAGTATAGGCCTCAAAGTATGGCTATTAAACAGCCAATAAGGTTAGTTCCACTAGTCTGGTGCTTTTAATTGCCATACGGTATGTAGCTAAAGCTTGGGTAAAAAAGCCAAATGTTCTCAGATAAACCTTGACTAGATATATATTTTGTTCCTTAAACTAGTTGACTAAACTATGACCTTAGAAAATTTAAGATTCTGTATATTTTTGTTTCGTTCTTTATATATCATAACAAACCTACCTTCATCACTTGCTTAGGCTTTCTCAGTTTTTCTATTTTGGAAAATATCTGTATTCCCTTACCCTTTTAACTTGCTTTACATTCTCATTTTTTGATAATTATAAGACATATTACAAATTATAATTATAATAATATTAACGAATAAACTTTCCATCTGTTGTGAGAATTCTTTCCTTGGGATACTAAGCAATGTGTATTCCCTTTTAAGGTTCTAGTATCAAACCAATGTTTGATTAAAGTTGTACTGGGGAACCAATAAATTTACTGAGCTTACTTGCTGAAATAACTGAGGGGTTGCTGAGGTGTGTGTATGACCTGAGGGTATGCACACTGGAAAGAAAGCCTTTGCCCAGCATGGCTCAAGCCTTCTTTTCCTAGCCTTCCCCAGAATGTATGCTTTAGTCCTCCCCAAACCTAGGAGACCATGTGTTATTAAGGACCAAATTAAATACAGTTGGCTGGGAAGAGTGGCTGGATACTCTGCTGAGGCGCCAATGACCCTTTTTGCCCCTCCTTTAATTAAGGGCACAACCAACAACAAGCTCAATTTTGATGATGTTTAGCAACCAGGCACTGCTGAAGTCATGATGACGGTAGTTATTTCATGGAGAAGAGACTACTGTACAGTATCATGTTATTAAAAGGACATGGAATTTAAAAGGATTTGGGACAGCCTTGGGCATCCTGGTGCCAGGACCTTTACTGTATAAGTCAAGGGGCACCCACTGTGCCTTGACTCCCTCAGCCTCATTCATCCTCCCAGCTCCACTGCCCCATCTCTCCTCTTAGCCTGGGTGCTGACCCAATACTTCTCTTAGCACCCCAGACCACTCAGCCCAAAGCCACCACTGCTTCCTCATCCTTTGCATCCAGACCAACCAGTTCCTCCCTGCGCTCAGCCTCTGGCATCCTGGTACCATCACCATTTCTGGGTAAGTCCAGCAGTGCCCACTCTGCCTTGACTCCCCCAGCCTCATTCACCTTCCCAGCTCCCCTGCCCATCTCTTCTCCTAGCCTGGGTTAGCCTATTTCTTGTCTTGGAACAACAGATACTGGGGCTGACCTCTCAGCCAAAAGCCACCACTGCTTCCTGATCCTTTGCATCCAGACCAACCCAGTTCCTCCCTGCAGTCCCCAGGAGCCCTGTGGGCCTGGTCCTGCCACCACCTACCTTTGCTTCCCTGGGCAGCTCAGCCACCAATTTCCTGGTGCTATCATCTTTCCTGGGTGGGTCCTGCAGCCCATCAGGCCTTGAGTCCCCCAGTCTCATTCACCCTCCAAGCTCCCCTCCTAGCCTGGGTACTGGCCCATTTCCTGTCTTGGCACCCTAGACACCTGGACTGACCTCTTGGTCAAGAATCCCCACTGCTTCCTGATCCTTTCATCCAGACTATACAGCTCCTCCCAGTGGTCCCCAGGAGCCCTCGGGGTCTCGGACCATCACTACCACACTTTGCATCCCTGGGTGGCACAGCCACCAGCTTCCTGAGTCCAGCATCTTTCCTAGGCCCTACTCCCAGGCCAGTCCAGTCCCCAAATTCCTGAGGGTAGCATCTTTCCTGGGGGGATTCAGATCTTAGGAGAAAGCCTGAGAGCATCTGATCCTTACCTGACTTGGGCCTCTGTGGGAACTCCTGAGGATGAAAGCAATTTGGCCACTCTAATAAAAGATCAAAAGAGAGAACCTGAAGACTAGACCAACCAGCTTTTCATGCCCAACAAGTAAACCACAAAGGCACATCAAGTTTACAAAAAGAAGCAGACCTAAACTCAAAAAAGGAAAGCTTGAGATTCACAGAAGAATCAGAAACTACAAACGAAATTCACATGCTAAAGTCAAAGAAAAAAATAATAACATGAAAAACCAAACTAATATATCCCCACAAATTACCAATAATCCTCTAGAGGAGTACAATGTGAATCTCCTAGAGATAACACAGGACATGCAACTAAAAAGAACAATTATAAACCTGAAAAAAGAATTCAGTGAATTTAAAGAACTCACAAAGAAAGAAATCAAAGAACTGAAGGAAGATAGGGATAAATTTCTGAATGAATTCAGAAAAGAGCTAGAAATATTGAAGGTGGGACCCAGACCCTGAGAGCATCTGATCCTCATCTTACTTGAGCCTCTGTGGGAACTCCTGAAGACAAAAGCTGGTGAATGAAATGGAAAACAGAGTATCAAGACTGTAAGACAAAGTGGATGAACTAGACCACTCAAGCAAAGATTATGAAAAATTTAAGAAAGCACAAGAATGGAATATGCACGAATTGTGTGACACCATATAAAGACCAAACTTACGAATCACAGGCATATGGGAAGGAGAAGAATCTCAAGATAATGGTATTGACCAGATATTCAACAGGCTTGTAGAAGAAAATTTCCTAAAATTACAGAAAGACATGCCCATACAAATACAAGAAGCATATAGAACACCAAACAGACAGGACCAGGAAAGAAACTCTGCACAGCACATCATAGTAAAAACACTAAACGTGTAGAACAAAGAGACAATACTGAAAGCTGCAAAAGAAAAACAAATCATGTATAAAGGAAAACCCCTCAGGATTACAGCTGATTTTTCAGTGCAAACTATGAAAACCAGAAGACCCTGGAACAAATTATTCCCAGTTCTAAATGACCAAAGCTGCCAACCCAGATTACTTTACCCAACAAAAATCTCTATTATATTTGAAAGGGAAATAAAACTATTCCATGACATAAATAGGCTTGAAAGAATTCATGTCCACAAAACCAGTCCTCCAGAGAGTGAAGCAGTTCAGAGAGGTGAAGAAAGGAACTGCTATACTCAAGGGGTTACAGAAAGAAATTGAATGAAGTACAACTGTGGAAATGCACAGCTATATCAAGAATGTGAACAGTAATAAAAATGACAGTGTTCAATACACATCTTTCATTAATAACTTAAGATATCAATGGATTGAATTCAACAGTCAAAAGACACAGACTAGTTGAATGGATTAAGAAACAAAGCCCATTTTTTCTTGTCTGCAAAACACTCATCTCACTTTCAAGGAAAGGTGCTACCTTAAGATGAAAGGATGGAGAAAATATGCCAAACAAATGGTACTGAGAAAGGGGAATGAACACTCATCCACTGCTGGTGGGACTGCAAACTTGTTCATCCCCGGTGGAAAGTAGTGTGGAGAACTCTTAAAAAACTACAAATGAACATACCATTTGACCCAGCTATACCACTCCTTGGCATATACCCAAAGAACTCTTCCTATTGCGGAGATACTTGTACACCTGTATTTGTTACTGCTCTTTTCACAATAGCTAAGAGATGGACGCAACCTAAGTGTCCCTCAACTGAAAAGTGGATACTGCAAATGTGGTTCCTTTATATGATGGAGTTCTACTCAGCAGTAAAGAAAGATGAAATCATGAAATTTGCAGGTAAATGGATAGACCTAGAAACTGTTATGCTAAATGAAGTAACACAGACTCAGAAAAAAAATAAACAACAACAACAACAACAAAACCCGACGTATGTTCTCCCTCATGTGTGGATCCTAGCACCAAATCCTGATAAGTGATTATGTATCCAGACATAACTTCAGGAGCCAGGATAATGAAAAGGAACCAGGCAGGTAAAGGAAAAGAAAGAATCTGAAAGGGAAGAACAGTAGGAAGCAGGGGTTAACCAGTGAGATATGGATAAAAACGGGGTTATTTTAAGGGGAGGAGGGAGGGAAGGTTATATAAGAAATCTAGGGGATAAAGGGAAAGAAGGAGCTCAAGAGAGGTGGGATCATAGGAGGAGGGTATTATTAAGGGAGAAATGGGAAAAACAGGGGCATCGTAAATGGGAAAACCATGGTGGAAGGGTTAGACAATGTGACAGATAAATAATGTCTAGCTAGATTTTAAAAACCAGAGGGAACCATAATAGTCCAATAACCTTCTGACAAATTATACATACAATTAGATCAAGGAAAATAATATATGTTGAGGCAAGGTTTATCTGAGAATGTTTGGTCTTATCCAAGCTTTATCTACATGGCACATGGTAATTAAAAGTACCAGATTGGAGGAACTAACCTTCTTGGATATTTAAGAGGCATACTTTGAGGCCTATACTAATTTAGTCAGAGGGACATAAAGGACAGTTTTGGCTCCTTGCCTTATGAGGTCAACTAAGCTCCAGGGGACTATGAGCATCTCTCAAAATGTCTTGTAACTGTGGTGAGTCACCTGTCCTCTTAAACAAGGAGGCTGTGGACACCCCAACAGATGGGGTTGAACTAGTATCCAGTCTACAAAAAAGAGGGTCAACACAGAGGAAGCATTTCTTCCATGCTTCCAAATGAAGCCAGCCATGGTCAATCAGGACCTTTGACTTATCTTCTCATAGATGAAAATGGTAAAAGTAAGGAGCCAGGGTCTTCTCCTAAGCCCATGTAACCCCTGAGGAACAGATCCTCAAACGGCCTTCAGAATAAAAATAAATTGGTTTATCAGAGCCAATTGTAGGGTCTTAAATGCTCAAAAGGAATGAATAGCCAAAGATTAATTAGGTCAATATAATTCTTTAAGAGTCCATATGTATAGGGAAATGCTACATAACAAGAAACAATGCCAGACGAGAGATACCTTCCTTTGGGTTGTTGGCCAGGGTGTCCCAAGAGACTCCCAGACAGTAACCCAGCATAGAACTGGGAAAATGAACAGCAGACCCCAATCTTATATAAAGGAATATTGACAACTGATTGCTGCTAGATGAGGAATAGCTGATCATCCCAAAACAAGGATCTCTATATAGGCTGACAAGATTCAGCAGATGGACAAGCACTGGGGAACGTCTGGGGGCACCAACACAGTGGACAGTAACAGGGATGACAGAATATATGGGCTCCACTCGGGGGGAGGGGGGAGAGCTATGGGAGGGTGCCATTTGGGAAGTGAGTATATAGGTGAATAAGAAGGTTTGGGATATTCTGTATGATATGCACACAAAACATGCAAGAAATTTCTAAAAAGTTATATTTGAGGAGGAAGCATTAAAAATTTACTTCATATTAATTAGTAGAGTTGATAGATGGGCTCCACTCGGGGGGAGGGGGGAGAGCTATGGGAGGGTGCCATTTGGGAAGTGAGTATATAGATGAATAAGAAGGTTTGGGATATTCTGTATGATATGCACACAAAACACGCAAGAAATTTCTAAAAAGTTATATTTGAGGAGAAAGCATTAAAAATTTACTTCATATTAATTAGTAGAGTTGATAAACATTACCACTGAAATCTACCTGAGGGGAGGGGGGAGAGCTATGGGAGGGTGCCATTTGGGAAGTGAGTATATAGATGAATAAGAAGGTTTGGGATATTCTGTATGATATGCACACAAAACACGCAAGAAATTTCTAAAAAGTTATATTTGAGGAGAAAGCATTAAAAATTTACTTCATATTAATTAGTAGAGTTGATAAACATTACCACTGAAATCTACCTGATGACTTTATATCCATACTCAGGTGCCAAGGATCTGGGTGTAACAGACCATGACTAGTAATCATCAGATATGTAGAGATTAGAGATGAATGTGCAAACATCTAATGGTTATTTGCATTAAAAATGAGTCTTTCTATATGAAACAGTATATTCTAAAATGAAATGGAGATCTTTTGTAAAGGTTAAAATCTCATTCAATTTTATGTCTTCATTCAATTTTATGTCTTACAGGGCTTATACTGAGTTCAATATTGTATAACTGTATTAATTCTACTGTGAACCTAAAAATTTACAGCGACTTTGGAAAGAGATGAATCTTTGCTCTGGCAATTGTTATTGGATGTGTTAAAGCTGTAATGAAATGCTTCTTCTAATCATGTGGTTAGTAAGCACATTTTTAGAAAAAGATAAAAGTGAAGAAACAAAAAGGAAATGGTGCTTAGTATCCACATATGAGGGAGAACATATGTCTTTTATTTTTCTGAGTCTGTGTTTCTTCACTTATTATAACAATTTCTAGATCCATGCATTTACCTGCAAATTTCATGATTTCATCTTTCTTTACTGCTGAATAGAACTCCATTCTCTTTTGAGAACTCTCTGTTTAGATCTTTAGCCCCTCATTTAATTGGATCATTTGGTTTCTTGCTTCTTTGTTTTTTGAGTTCTTTATATATTCTGGATGTTAAACCTCTGCAGATGTGTCACTGGTGAAGATTTTTTCCCCACTCTATGGGTTTTCTCATCACATTCTTTTGTGAAAGTGTTTGTGAAAGTGTGATTGTTTCTTTTGCTGTACAGAAGCTTTTTACTTTAATGAGGTCTCACTTGTTTCCTGGCCTTAATTCTTGAGCAACTTCTGTCTGATTTAGAAAATACTTTCCCACAACTATATCTTGTAAGTTACTGCCAATATTTTCTTCTAATAGTTTTAGGGTTTCCAGTTTCACATTGAGGTCTTTGATCCATTTGGAGTTGACTTTTGTGTGAGACTAGGATTTAGTTTCACAGGTGGAGATCCAGTTTTGCCAGCATCATTTGTTGAAGATACTGTCTTTCCTCCATTGTGTGTTCTTGGCACTTTGTCAAATATCAGATGGTTGAAATTGTGTGTACTTGGGTTTTGATCTTCAATGATGTTCCATTGATCTATGTGTCTATTTTTTGCCACTATCATGCTGTTTTTATGACTATAGCTCTGTAGTATACTTTGAGATCTGGTATAGTAATCCCCCAGCACTGCTCTTTGTGCTCAGTGTTGGCTATCCGGGGCCTTTTGTGCTTCCATATGAATTTATGGATTTTTTTCTAATTCTGTGAAGTATGTCATGGGGATTTTGATTGATATTGTACTGGATCTATATAATGCTTTCGGTAGGATGGTCATTTTCACAATATTAATTCTTCTAATCCGTGAGCATGGGAGGTCCTTCCATCTCCTTGTGTCTTCCTCAATATCTTTCTTTAACAATTTAATATTTTCATTGTAGAGATCTTTGGTGTCTTTGGTAAGGTTTAGTCTAAGATATTTTTTTGCAGCAGTTGTGAATGGGAGCGTTTCCCTGTACTCCCTGTACTCTTTCTCCAATTGCTTCTTATTGGTATATAGAAAGGCTACTGATTTTTGTAGATCGATTTTATAACCTGCCACTATATTGACAGTATTGATCAGTTATGGAAGTTTTCTGATGGAACTTTTAGGATCTTTTAGGTATAGTAGCATATCATTTGCAAAAAGGGATATTTTGACCTCTTCTTTTCCAACTAGCACCCCTTTAATTTCCTTCTCCTGTCCTATTGCTCTGGTAAGAGTTCCAAGCACTATGTTGAAAAGGAGTGGAGATAGTGGACATCCTTGTCTGCTTCCTGATGTTAATGGGAATGCTTCCAGTTTATTTCCATTTAGAATGATGTTGGCTGTGGGTTTGTTGTATGTAGCTTTAATTATGTTGCGGTATGTTCCCTCTAGTCCAATTCCTTTTATGACATTGAACATAAATACATGCTGAATTTTGTCAAAAGCCTTCTCTGCATCTCTTGAGATGAGAATGTGGTTTTTGTCTTTGAATCCATTTATATGATTAATGACCTTTATCAACTTGTGTATATTGAGCCATCCTTGCATCTCTGCAATAAAGCCTACTTGATCATCATGAATAAACTTTTTGATGTGTGTTTTTATGTGGTTTGCAAGTATCCTGTTGAGATTTTTTGCATCTTTGTTCATTAAGGATATGGGCCTACCCGGTTTGGGTATTAGAGTGATGCTGGCTTCATAGAAGGAATTTGGGAGTTTTCCCTCTGTTTCTATCATTTTGAATAATTGAAGTAGTATTGGTTGGAGGTCTTCTTTAAATATCTGGTAGAATTCTGCTGTAAATCGACATGGGCCTGGGCTTTTTTTAGTTGGGAGGCTTTGTATTAGTGTTTTGATTTCCTTATATGTTATGGGTCTGTTTAAACTGTGGATCTCTACTTGGTTTAACTTTGGTGGTTCCCATGGTTTTAGATATCCATCCATTTCTTTTAGATTTTCAAATTTAGTAGAGTATAGGTTTTTAAAACATTCTCTTGTAATGATCTGGATCTTTTGGGTATCTGTTGTGATGTTTCCCCTTTCATCTCTGAATTTGTTGATTCAGATCTGCTCTTTCTTTCTTCTGGTTAATGGATCTAGGGCTAGGGTTACCTTGTTTAGCTTTTCAAAGAACCAGCTCTTAGAGTCATTGATTCTTTTTATTGTTTTCTTTGTTTATATTTCATTAAATTCTTCTCTGATTTTTGTTATTTCTTCTCTTCTGCTGGGTTTGGGTTTCATTTGTTCATGCCTTTCCAGCATCTTGAGTTGCAGTGTTAGGTCATTTATTTGGGCTTTTTCTAGTTTTTTAATGTAGGCACTTAGAGCTATATAAATCCCTCTTAGGATTGCTGTTAAAGTGTCCTAGAGGTTGTGTTGTGTTGTATTGTTCTTTTTGTTGAAATCTAGGAATTCTTTTATTTCTTTCCTAATATCTCCTTTGACCCATTCATTGTTTATGAGTATGTTGTTTAATCATCTTGAATTCGTGTAGTGACTAGGGTTTCATCCAGTGTTGATTTTGAGCTTTATTGCCTTTAGGTCCAATAGAATGCATGAAATTATTTCAATTTTTTGTATTTGTTGAGTTTTTTTGTTGCCCAGTATGTGGTCAATTTTTGAAAAAGTCCCATGGGGTGCTGAGTAGAAAGTGTATTCTTTGGTGCCTGGGTGGAATATTCAAAAGATATGTTAGGTCCATTTGATGTGGATATAATTTAATTCAGATGTCTGTTTATTCTTTGTCCAGATGACCTATGTAATGGAGGCAGTGGGGTATTGAAATCCCCTACTATTACTGAGTTGGGGTTAATCTGTGTCTAAAGTCCTATACTGTTGTTTTTATAAATTTAGGTGCACTGGATTTTGGTGCATATATTTTAAGGATTATAATATCTTCTTGGTTAATTGTTCCTTTGATCAGAATGAAGTCACCCTCCTTATCTCTTGTGGTTAATTTTACTTTGAAGTCTATTTTGTTAGGTATTAGAATTGCAACGCTGCTTGTTTCTTTGTGCCATTTGCTTAGAATATTCTTTTCCATCCTTTCACCTTAAAGTAGTGCCTGTCCTTGAGGGTGAGATGGGTTTCTTGCAGACAGCAAAGAGATGGATTTTGTTTCTTAATCCATTCTCTTAAACTGCATGGGATGTAACAAAATGGTATTAGCACATGTGCAGTCAGACCAATTAAGGTTTGGAATCTGATCTTAGCCAAACCACCTGGCCACAGCTGAGGCTGCTAGAAAAGCCAATCATGAATGGCCACATTATCAGGAGATGCAGAAGGACCAACGAGAGGAGACAAATAAACTATATAAGCCCAAGTCCTTCCTGTAATAAACGAGTCTGCAGCACCTCGTCTCCACCCGACTCCCAGTGTCTGTTTGTTGACTCTGTGCCACTGACCCCCTCCCAGCTGGCACCCTGAATCTCCCCTAGGTTGGATCTGCATGGAGACTGCAACAAGACTGTATCTTTTGACTGGGGAGTACACTCTATTGATAGTTAAGGTTATTGTTGAAAGATGTGCATTGGTTGCATCATTTTGATTGCTGTTTGTGTTCTCTGTCTAATTTTGTGTTCCCTCAATTATGCTTTTATTTTCTTTCATTGCCCCTGGCATATAGTTGTTCCTTTCTCTTCCCTTTGTATTACTTCAATATTCTTTGAAGGGATGGTTTTGTGGATATGTATTCTTTCAGGCTTTTCATGTCATAGAAGATTTTTCTTTTTCCTTCAACTATAATAGAATTTTTTTTTTTGCTGAGTAAAGTGTTCTGGGTAGGCATCTATTGCCATTTATAAGTTGAAATTCCTTGGTCCTGGCTCCTCTGACTTTCACAGTTTGCATTGATAAGTGAGCTGTAATTCTGATGGGCTTTCTTTTACATGTGACTTGTTTTTCTTTTGCTGCTTTCAGTATCTTCTCTTTGTTCTGTACATTTAGTGTTTTTACTATGATATGTCCTGGGGAGGTTCTTTTCTGATCCCGTCTATTTTGTGTTCTATGTGTTTCCTGTATTTGTACGGGGATTTCTTTTCTTAATTTCAGTAAATTATCTTCTACAATTCTGTTTAAGATCTGGTCAACACCATTGAGCTGAAATTCTTCACCTTCCTCTATGCCATGACAAATAGATTTGGACTTTTCATAGTGTCCCACATCTGTTGCATATTCCAATCCTATGTTTTTAAAATTTAATTTTCATAATCTTTGCTTCAGTGGTCCAATTCTTCAACTTTATCCTCCAATGTTTATATTCTGTTTTTCATTTCATTCATTCTAACCATGAGGCTTTCCCCTGTTGTTTCAAGTTGGTTTATTGAGTTTTTCACTTCCTTCTTCATTTCTGCCTGAGTTTTCTTCAATGTTTCTATCTCTTTTTTGAATTCATTCAGAATTTTATCCCTATCTTCTTTTACTTCTTTGATTTGTTTGTTCATGTGTTCTTTAAATTCATTGAATTCCTTGATCATGTTTATGATTGTTCTTTTAAATTCAGTATCCTGGGTTATCTCTAGGTGATTCTCCTTGTAGAACTCTTCTATAGGATAGTTGGAGTTTAGTGGGGATGTTTTGTTTAGGCTTTCCATTTTATTATTTAGTTGTAATTTTGTCATATGAATTTCTTTTGTTGTTTGTGATTCTGATATGAGAATTAATTTGAAGTATGCTTTTGTTTGTTGGTCCATGTTTCACGTTCTCTCAGGTTTTATTTTGGAGGGAATTGATGGCTTCAGAACAGCTACCCAGGAGCACCCACAGAAGCCCAAGTCAGGTTCTAATCATGTACACTCAGGCTTCCTTCCAAGGTTTGGACCCCTACTAAGGGAACTCAGAGCAAAATTTGTGATGATCCCTAAGGGAGGCTGATTTTGGACTCTCAGCTGGTCTGCTGAGTTCTCAGCCCTTATGCCAGAGGGAGGCCTGAACAGGCATTCTCTGGTGGTCTGCTGAGATCCCAAATGCTACACAGATGGAGGTCAGAACCCACCCTCTCAGGCTCAGCACCTGCTCAGATTTCAGCCTTATCCTGCTCGGGTTTCAGCCTTTATCCTTCCAAAGCCAGGTCTTCCCTGGGGCCTTGGGAGGGGCTTCACACAGTCCCAGTTAGGGGTTTGAGTAAAGCACAACTAGGGGAAACTCAGCACCACATGGAGGCAGGATCTGGGAGCTCTCAAGCAGTCTCTTGAGTTTCCAGCTCCTATGCCAGAGGGAGGTGGGAACAGTCACTCTCTGGCAGTCTACTATGTATATCTTGTTAAACTAACATATTGTGGATATTTCATCAGTGCACCTTCCCTATCATGTCTAGATTGCATTAACTAGCAGCCTGTGTCTTGTCTGTGTGGCTCTTACAGTCTTTCTGCCCCTCCTTCCTGGATGTTTGCTGGGCTTTAGGTACAGCTGCCTCTCTTTCAAGCACAAACACTGAATTTCTGCTTTTTTGGTTGGGCTTCACAATGAGAAGAGGCAGAACCTTTTCCTATTGTTTAGAATGTTCCATTGGTATTTCCATTGTTAGCATAAGTCAAAAGGTTGAATCTTTCAGATACATAATTCAAAAGCATAAACATGACAACTGAGGGAGCTTTATAGTGTTGGGTCTGTGATAAGCTAGAGATTGAGGACAGCACTGCAGAACAGGGAAGGAACTAAGTTGGAATGTCTACTATTCCTCTTTAACTGGTCCTCATGATGGCAGATGAAGCACCAATGATCTGATGGACTCCAAGAGATTGAGGTAAAGAAGTTCTCATAATCTGATCATCCTGACATCCAAGATGCAACAGTAGGAGGAAACAGAATTCTCTATGTCTTCCAGCTGGGCCAGAAGCCTAGGGGATTTCCTCGTGGAATGCCGTGTCTTCTGAATCAAAACTGATGAAGCAAAAAACGATGCTTGGTCTCAAAGTCGCTCATTTTCTTTAGACACTTCTGGAAACACACCTGGAGCAGAAAAGGCTATTGACTAAGATTAAATCACTGTATAGAAGTTTCCTTTCTTTCACTTATTTTTCATTTTATGACAGTGTCTTTACATATAGGTTAGATTGGCCTTGGATATATAATTTTCTGACTCTTCCTACCAAGTCCTGGAGTTAAAGATATATCCCAACATGCCCAGCAGGTTCTTAGAGGCTCATATGTAACAGAATCACTCTAGGAGGTTATCAAAATGGTTCTCTCATCCAGAAATTCATATTTGGTACCCTTTGTTCCTGGTGTATAAGTATGCACTTTGAGCTCATTATGCTGCTGTTAGTGTATTTTCAGTGTGGGTGAATTTTCCTGAAATCTTTGGTATTATTGGACAAAGAAAAGGGTCCCAGGCTAGAAGTCAGCACTTAGTGTTGGTTTCTTTAAATGTGTGAGCCCTTCTTCTTAGCCACTCTGTTTTCCCTTAAAATTGGTGAGGTATTTTGCAACATTTCTTTCAAATTCTTCAATGTATATCTTATTTTCACTAAAATGTCTGAGTCCCTAAAAGTAAAGGTGGCAGTGTTCATGCAGTGTGTCCAGATCATGGTTGTTCTTGTCATCATTTTGTCCTCCAAATAATGAATTGAACACAACTTGCACAGGAAGTAGACATCTTATCTGCTAGAATAGCTGCCTTAGATTTAGCAAGTCTCTATTACTTATTTCATATTTTCTTCTGCTATTCCTGTGTTGGTAGCATATATTTTATTTCTGTTCTAGAATCGTTCTTCATAATCCTTTTCATTCAGATGTGGCATTATATAGTGAGAAATAGTATAGCACAATTGTTAAACACATAGAATTATTTTGACCATAAAGCTCAAATAAAAATTCCTATATCTGAAATAAACTATCTATATTTTATTCATGGAAAAATGGTTTAACTCACCTAAGTTCAGTTAATTCACTTTTTAAAAATGGGTTAAAATAACAGTAATGAATTAATGCAGTTATTATAGAAAGTGAATAATACTTGTAATAATTCAACATAATGGTTGACATATAACAAAGAACTTAATAAATATTAATTTTAGCATATACCAGAGGTCCTCACCTTGGACTGTATAAAAGAATCACTGGGAATATATTCAGTCAATTCTGTTGATGGTCTACCTGACAAATTATATCAGCATTTCTAAGTGGAGTTTGGCATGGGTATATTTGGAAGGCCCCAGGTGGCCTATGTGTCAGTGTTTGAACACTCTGATATTTGTGTGTAATACATGAAAGGAATTAATCTTTCAGCCTCTCGTGTTTGTATGACTGTTAGAAGTTGTCAGTACAACTCATGTAGACCTCCTCAAAGACATCAGAGAGACCTTTAGTGATCACTTCTCTGTTACTCATTAGTCAAGGCCAAGGCCGTTGTGAGGCAGCAGGAAAACAAAGCATATATTGGTAAGTCTACTTTAACCTGAAGAGGTAATATCATCTGGAATTTTGTGATCTCTGGTTTTGCATCTTTCTGATACAGTGTGTGTGTGTGTGTGTGTGTGTGTGTGTGTGTGTGTGTGTGTGTTTAACCACATACAATGACCAAAAATATTCTATTGGAACTGTAGGTAATATTTAAGGAAGGTGGCATTTTCCTGAGGGTGAGCCAAGTTGGGTTTGGGCCCCTTGTGGTTTCATTATAGGTTTTCACTTGGTTGATGGTCCCTTGATCCATTTCTCCCAGCATAGAAAGGAGCCAGTAATATTGATTAGGTTCTGGGAGAATTTCCTCCAAATGAGGGCCTGAGGGGTCACTGTGACAGCCTTAGCCTCAGGGGAGCCCAATTCTAAACTCTGGTATCTCCTATCCTGATCCTAATGCTATTGTCTGAATAGCTGGAGAAAAGGCCAGACTTCCTCCGTGGCTGTTCATGTCTTGTCACTGTGCTTTGTTAATGTTCACCTCAGAGAGGATATGCACTTGAAGCTGACATGGATTAGAATAGCTGCAATCCTACCATTCCTGTGTGAGTGGAACTGACACTTGCTGAGGTAAGACGACTGCCTATGTAGTGTGTTCTTTTTCCCCCTTGCTCTTTTGAGACATGATAATACTATGTAGCTCAGCTGCCTTCCCTCTGTAGCAGTACAGTGTGCACTACCACATATGTCTATAGTCTCTGTTCTGAATAGCTGTCTAACTTCTTTCTCTGAAGGAAGCTCATAATGTTTCTATCCCAGACTCAATTTTTTTCATTTCATCTTTAAAGATAGTCTTCTAAGTATACAGTTAAAGATGGAGGACAGGGAAATACGATGATTATGTCTATGAAGAGAGTGGAAGAGAGTGTTGTATAGTGGACTGACAGCAAGAGGATAATAAAAGATGTCAAGGAGCAGAGAAGACAACAGAGAGAAACCCGAAAACTAAATGTCTGTCTAGTGAACTGCTTGTTTTGTCCTTCCTAGAAGCCCTATCCTTCCTCCAGCATCTGATATCAGAGATCCTGTGTGTCCTTACTCCTGACTCATGACACCATGATGAGTCCATAGGCACAGACATAACTCACATAAAGTCTATTAGGGGTCTTCCTGGGGTATGATATTGTCAATGAAATAATAGGTGGATGACGTCCAGCGTGGTGGAAAGACTATATCTTAGGTTGAAACAAATATAGAGGCAAGGAAACAGAGAAAGGGGGAAGCCTGACGGTTCTGCTGAGCCTAGACCCAGCCTAAACCTTGTTCTTCCCAAAGACAAGAGAGGTGAGCAGGGTTTCTGTCACAGAAAGCTTCAGCATCAATTATTTCACAATTTTGATAAGAATTAGATCCTCATAGGCAGCAACAATAGAACTCTCTCCCCCCGCCCTAGGCTTATCTTGCATAGGCTGCCTCTCCTAGCAGGAAATGATCCAGCTCCTCTGGAACTGTTCCTTTTGTAAATATTTTCCTATACCCCATTTCTCACATCTATCCTGCCCTGTCAGAGTCATAGCTTCTCAGGTGCATTCCAGATTTTGACCCAGAACACCTAAGTACAGGGCTTGATACCGGCCTTGTCTCTACCCAATTTCATTCTTTTCAGGTGCCGCTGTTCTCAGTTAAACCTGCCTGGGAACTGGAATACGTGTAAAGGTTGAAGGAGAGAAGAATCAGTACTGAGAAATAACTACACATAATGGCCAGAAGTCCTCCTTTACCTGTCCTATTTCCTCTTTGCAGGAAGACATTGTTAGATCCAAGAACTGAAATAATCCGTTAGAGCTATTTCTCAGGAGGCAGAGAAGGTTCTTTAGAAAGAGACATGTTATAGATCGTTGTGGGTAAGTAGTGCTAATTGAATGCTTTCAAAGAATACTGAACACAGGTTTTACAGGCATTTAACCCATCCCTTCACATAAAACCAAACACTGGGTGGATGTGCTCTGTTGCTGGAGATTGAGCAGAAGAGCAACAGTATTCCTTGGCAAATTTTTAAGCAAACTTGGCCAGACAGGACCACAAGTAAATGTTAGGCTAAGAGGTGAATTGTTCTA
Organism: Nannospalax galili; assembly: GCF_000622305.1. Lineage (NCBI taxonomy): Eukaryota > Metazoa > Chordata > Mammalia > Rodentia > Spalacidae > Nannospalax > Nannospalax galili. The sequence goes on along the minus strand of NW_008359442.1, from coordinate 562,685 downwards.
TTATTATTATTATCATTATTATATGTTTTAACCCATCCCTTCACATAAAACAAAACACTGGGTGGATGTGCTCTGTTGCTGGAGATTGAGCAGAAGAGCAACAGTCTAGACAGGCAAATTTTTAAGCAAACTTGGCCACAAGTAAATGTTAGGCTAAGAGGTGAATTGTTCTATTATTATTATTATCATTATTATATGTTTATGAGTGTATTGTCTGCATATATGTAAGTGCATCCATGTCATGCAATACCTATGGAGGTCAGAAGAGGATGTTGAATT
>NW_008359442.1:558932-560618 GCF_000622305.1 Nannospalax galili | reverse complement strand
TCATTAACCATACAAGAAGGGTGTACCCATTAGTTGTAAAGAATGACCACTGATCTCCATCTTCCATTACTTTACAACAACTAATCCATTTCCTATCCCTGTGGTTTTCTCTGTTTTAAATATTTTATTTATTATTTTTTAGAAATATTTTATTTATTTTTTATTTTATGTGTATGATATATTGCCTGCATGTAGGTAAGTGCACCCATATCATGCATTGCCTGTGGAGGACAGAAGAGGCCATTGGATTCCCAGAACTGGAGTTTTGAACAGTTGTAAGCTACCATGTAGGTGTTGGGATTTGAACCCAGGTCTTCTGCAAGAACAACCAGTGTTCTTAACCACTGAGCCATCTCTCCAGCTCTGGTTTTCCCTGTTTTAAACATTTAATACAGAATGAATCATACAATATGAGATATACTGGTACCTAGTTTCTTTTGCTTAGCATGTTGCATTAATATTATAGGTTGCATGAGAAATTCACCCCTTTGAAAGGTTGATTATGTGAATATTCCACATTTAGTTTATGTACTCATCAGTTGATAGGCATTTGAATTATTTCTTTGTTGTCAGTGATGCCTATGCTGATGTGCATATTCGTATACAAGGCTTTGTGTGGACAGAGGTTTTCCTTTATGCGAATGCACCCAGGAGTGGAATTACTAGTATACATAGGACATTTAACCATTTTAGAAAGTGAAATATCTTTTCAAAAACGTATGCAGCACTCCGCATTCCTTTCAGTGATATACTGGACCCAGTTTCTCCATATTGTCATCTGCAGTTGCTGTCATTCACTTTTTTGTTATTGTTATCCTGGTGGAGATGAAGTAGTACTTCACTTTGGCTTGGATTTGCTTTGTCTCTAGTGACTAATGGTGTTGATCATTTTTTCCTGTGGTTGTTTATCTTTTCTGAAGAGCTATTTATCCAAGTCTTTTGTCTAGTTTTAAATAGTCTGTATATTTGTTGTTGAGTTGTAGAGATCCATATATATTGTAGATACTAGTCCTTTATCTGATACATATTTTACAATTTTTGTCTGCCCAGTGGGGTTTTTTTCATTTTATTGTTTCCTTAGAAACAATACCTTATAATAATACCTCACTTACCTCTTTTTGTTTTGCTTCTGGTATCATCATCTCTAAGATATCATTAATGCAGTTTCATGAAGGACTGATCTATGCTTTGTTTTAAGAATTTTACAATTCTCTCTCTCTCTGTGTGTGTGTGTGTGTGTGTGTGTGTGTGTGATTGTTCATGTATGCAGGTGCACATGTGTGGGGTGTGCACACAAGTGCTTGTGGGATGCATAAACATGCATGAGTAGCCAGAAAACAACTTCTGGTCTGAAATATATGCCTCAGGGGCACATACCCCCCAAACTTTATAACCTACTTCAGAAATACTTGGTCATCCACTTCATTGCTGTTCTCTTGACAATAGCTAAGGAATGGAATCAGCTTAGATGTCCATAAACAGATGAATGGATAATGAAAATATGGTACATGTACACAGTGTAATTTTATTCAGCTATAAAGAAAAATAAAAATTTGAAATTTCCAGGCAATGGATGGAACAGGAGAAAAATAGACTGAGCTAACTCAGACCCAGACTCAGAAAGAACACTGAATGTTCTTGATATGTGATCTTACCCTCAAATCTTTTTTTCTTTATTAATTTTTT
>NW_008359442.1:546619-558756 GCF_000622305.1 Nannospalax galili | reverse complement strand
CACTGAACCCTATGCACTCTGCCATACATGCTGAGTCCTATTCATTCAAGTCTTTGCACCCAAGTGTCTTCAGTGTAAATGGAGTCTAGTCCACCCATCCAGTGGTCGTAAGTCATACTCTCCCTACCCAGCAGCAATGCTGGCCTGCCACATATTTTTCACCTCCCCTTTGGGACCTTGTTTCATTGAGATGACATAAGTCCCACACTCAATACCACCACTGCCACAGGCTCACATGAGCAAGCCTCCGGTGGCCTGGAAGCCTCCACCTCCCTGTAATCATGAACCAGCCTTGGTTATTACAGTCTTTCTGCCTCCTCTTCTGCAATGATCCCTGAGCAGTGGGTGGGTGAGGTTTTGAATAGGAGTCCTATCCTACTCTCTACAGCCTTTTAGTCTCTAAAACTTGGTCAGATGTGGCCTTCTGTGTGCGTCACTCTCTGAGGTACGAGGGCGCCTCACTGGTGAGAGGTGAGGGGTGTTCAGATACTCTATGTGCATTTCTCATAGGGTTTCTAGGGCATCATTTTTCCCTATAGGTTTCCTAGCCTCCCAAGATAATTTGGACTATGTGTAGAATCCAGAAAAGTAGAATTCTAGGATGGAGATATTGGGGAGGCATGCCTTAAGGAATAGGGTTATTAGAGTATAGGTGATATGAAAATAGAGAGAAAGGATCCTGGGAACGGAAAAGTTTAAGCAGGGATCGGTTGAAGGAGAAAGTGGAGATAGAACTGAGGGGAACATTAACTAAAATAAACACTACATGTATAAGTCATATGGAAACCCACTACTTCATAAGTCATTTACAAATATAAGATAAGGTTAAGGAAAGGACATCTATCTCCTGAAACATTTGGGATTTCTTTACAATGAAACATCTCAAATCCTTGCTTCTAGCTTTTCTGAAATACACAAGACATGATCACTAGCTATAGTCACCCTCCTGTGCAACAGGACAACATGAGACAAACTGTTCTGATCAAAAGTTTCACAGGCATCACTAAATATTAATTTAAAACAATGTGTTGAACCCCCAAACTCTAACAGTTAAGAGTGTGGTCATAAAGAAGCCATATGCAGTTATAGATCACAAATACATTATTAACATTGCTGTGCATGCACATACATGCATATGTATATGTGTACCTGAGATATCACTAAACTGAAATAAGAATAGTATCAGGAAAAATTGAAGAATATGCCGCCATATCTGGCTTTCAAATCATTCTCCTTAACCTGAACATTACACAGTCTATGCAAATATTGGCGCATCTCATGGTATGCCATAAATATTTAAAATTTATGTGTCAATAAAAAATAATGAAGTATATTTATATAGAAAAATAAAGAAAAACAAAATAAAACAGTTTGGGTAGAGTCTCCAAGAGGAGACTAGGAAAAAAACTGTGGTATCAGAATACCAAGAAAACATAAAAATGGTTACCAGCAATGAACATTTATTACAAAATTCCTGCTTTCCAAGAATCTCTGTGTTTTTCACTTCACTCAGTCATGAGTGATCTACAGCAAGAGTTAGAAACATTAAGTGGGCAAGCGATTCTTTTAAGCAGCCTTTACTACAGATTATTTCTTTCTGGGCTTTGTCAAGCACACAGGTGGAAATATGGGAGTTCTAGGGTTCATAGCTAAGTAGAGAGTAACTATCAATCAATGGGGTGGAAAAGAGCCAAGGAAATGATTTAACTAAAGACCCCAAGCAATACAAAATATCCAGATAACAAAAGCAAGATCAATCTCAATTAAAAAATGAAGGCCTCAGCAATGGTGACAGCATGCACAAGTCCCATACAAGCTCAAACGAGACAAAATACCAGTATAGATATAGGAAAGTGGATAAGAAACAACAACCCAACCTAAGGAAAATTTGGCAATGGATGGCTGCTGGGAGGGGCAGAGACAGTCTCTTTCAGGGATGGAACTCTTTATATGTTAACCAGTCTCCAGTGGATGAACCCACACGGAAGGACATTTGAAGGACACAAATTAGACTCCCTAGGCCTAGATAGATAGATAGATACATAGATACATAGATAGATGATAGATGGATAGATAGATGGATAGATAGATATATCGATAGATGATAGATAGGAAGATAGATAGATGATAGATAGGTAGATAGATGATAGATAGATACATAGATGATAGATAGATAGATAAACAGATAGACAGACAGATTAGAGTACATTAAATTGGGCCTGGAATAAGGGGAGGATGAGGATAGGGGAGGAGATCTAAATACCATCAAATAATATCATATGAAAATCACAATAATTAAATTTTTAAAAAGTTTAAAAAATGAAACCTGTTGTCTGAGACTTAGAGCTAAATCCACTATGGTGTAAATTAGAGGATACCAAGAAAGCTCATTGTTCCTTAGGTTCAAAGTGTAAGGCCATAGAGGGGTGGCAGAGATAAGTCAATAGCAAATATGGGGTTAGAGGGCTTGTTTCTAAGGATATTAAAGATTCCAAACTACTGAGCACTCTCATCAGTCCTACAGTCCCTGAAATTTACCAGTACTGGTGAATGGCTGTGATGTTCTACCAGTTCCTCAGGCCCAAAACTATTTCTCTCAGACTTTCAAATTTTATTTGTAATTTAAAAATACGTTGTGTTTTATTAACTTGTATCAAAGTGTATATATTAATGGGACTCACTGTGATACTTTCAAACATATCTGTAGCATGACTAATCAAATCAAGATTCCTTTTATCTATTCACCCATCCCCTTCCTAAACTCCAGTAATTACCAGTGTACATCCAGATTGACACTGCTTAACTTCTACATATGTGGCAGAACATGTGGTCCTTTATGGATTATTTTACTTAATATATTGTTTTCCAACTGCATTGTTTTGCTGAAAATGATAGGATTTGATTCAATTTTATGAATAACATTCATGTTTCCCATTTCTAATTTTTACAAAAATGTTTTGAAAGATTTATTTTAATTTGTGTGTGTGGTTGTTTTGCCTGTAATATTTTTTAACTTTTACAAAAACTTTATTGAGAATTTCATACATGCATATAAGGTGTTTTGATTAAATCCATGCCCACTCTCTCCCCTCCAACATTCCTCTCCCTGAAGAGGTAACCCTAAAATCTTTTAAGGATTAGATACAATCTCCAAAATACTTTTGACATTTTTGGACTTTGGAACAGAGAATGTTGCTAACAGGCCCAAGGACATTTTGATTTTTAGCCCAGAAACTGCCTACATTTCTTTGGGGTCTTTTTACCCTAACTGCATAGCCAATTCCTACCTCCTATTCTTATCATACCATCCTCTGAAGGGGTTGCCCAAATTGTCAATAGGGACTAGGGACACAGACTGCTCTGGTTTCTTCCATGCTGAACAGGGACACAGGGTGAGGCAACTGGAGTTACCCCTTCAGTGGGTCTATCTAAAGGACTCCAAAATTGCATAACTCTTGTCTCTAAGGAGAAAAGAAAGTCCTTGAATCATGAATAGGAGATGTGAAGAAGTAAAGGCAAGAGTAATCAGCATTACAAGTTCTAGACAGGGAACTAGAAAAAAGTCAGAACAGGGCAATTTTCAAATGTTCATATTAGAGTCCATTGGAGTTTCTTGCCAAGGGCTTCCAAAAGCATCTCTCTATTGGGTTCTTCCTCATCTTTGTTTCGTCTTCCAAGGCTAGACTAGTTGTCTGGGAAGAGTGGCTGGATACTCAGATGAGGGTCCAGTGACCGTGCTTGGCACTCCTTAATGAAGGAGCACAATTGTCAACAAGTCCAATTGTGACTATGTTTAGTGATCAAGTAGATAAAAGTCAACACTTTTTCAAGTTCTTAGTGAAGTCCATGGAAGACTTCCTACAAGTGCAAATGATCTTCTAACTTTGAACCACAGGAGGTCCGTATTCTGTGTTCCCTTCTAGTCCCTACATAGCCCTTCCCAATCCCTTAACAACTTCTACATTCTCCTTGTTGATGTCTGGTGGATCTTCCCTATGGAGGCAAAGTGCTATGTCTTATATCTTCTTACAGTCAGTATGACTTAGAGGTTAGAGAAATGCTTTACCATGGCTGAGGATTTGAGAAAATGGTGTACATTTGCAGATTGTGTGACATTTTTGTTTGAGTGACAAGGCAGAGAGCAAGCTTTGGATGGCTCCCCACATACCAACTGAACAATGAGATTCTGATGGGGTTGTCAATCGAGGCTTATGTCATCCCCTGGATTCTCTTGTCAGATTTAAGCCGATATGCTGATTGACCCCGTGGTAGCCATGTGCACACTGTCAGTTCTCATCAGTCCCATCATCACCAGTGCTTTCTCGTGGCACATGCCAGATCATTCCATTCCTCTGTTCAGACCCCTCCAATGGTTCCCTATGTCCAGAGTATAAGCAAAAGTCCATGTGATCAACTATGGTTGCCTGTGTCAGCCAGCATATAAGCACAAATTCATGTAATCAAATCACCTGCCAAACCATGAATGAACTTCACCACCTCCTCCCCATGCTGAATTCACCTTCAATTGTTGTCCACTGACTGTTCAAGGCAGTTTGACCTCTGCTTGTTCTTTAAATGTGGGAAGCACAATGTCTATCAAGGACACTTACAACTTGTTCCTTTGCTAACAAGCTTTTTCTCCATCTGAGAAAGAGTGGAAGGCTCGACCCCTAGAACAGATTCCTGGCTGGGGGTCTTTTTGTAAATGTTCTAAAAACTTTAAAAATACAACTCTTTTGAGCAAACAAGTAGGCTGCTTGATTGATAACTGTCAGACACTGCCCCTCCAGCCTACCAGGCTGCTGTGGCAGATGCCTGCCACAACTTCCACTGACTACCAGGACCAGGCAGAGAAAGGCCAGATTCTACCATTGCAGCCCACTGTGGCTACTGAGTCCAGTCTGACTGTGGAGAGTCAGGCATCAGTTTCTGAAGGTGCAGCAGCAGCAGCAGCAGCAGCAGCTCCAGTGCCTCCACTTTCACAGGGCGCATGGTAGCTGTCAAACAACTGCTGCTTAGTTGCCTCCTCCAGCTGTCATCAATGACAGCCATGACAAGTTTAAACAATTCACAGTTGCAGACATCTAGAAGCAGCTCTGATGCAGATACAGCTACCCAGAGAAAACTGATGTAGCCACTGAAGCCCGCACAGCCAAGGCTGGTACTCTAATCTCACCTTCACTAAGGATGATTTTGGTGTAGGTATGCTCCATCCACCAGGCAACGCTTGTGATGCTGCATTGGATGGGAAGAGCTCTGGATGACCTGTAGACTACCCAGCCTGCGACCACTGCAGATGCTATAAGCTGCTGCTGCTAGGGATCAAATCACAGCCATCTTCCCTCCTACTGGGGAGGAGCATCTGTACCGCCTGAGGTAGCTGGTGTACATATAGGACTAGCATTATAAACAGAGCTCTACTCAATCTCCTGTCAGGCGGGAGTTTTCTCTCCTGTCACAAACTTCCTGTATTGCAATTATAAGCGCTAATACAAAAGCTCTTGTGGATGGTCTTTTATTGTCTGCTTTCAGCTTTTATTACAAGTGGAGCAGGTTGATTGGTTGCATGGGGTAGACAAACCTCTGGAGCTTTCAGCCTCAGGTACTATCTAGCAGTAGCAAATAAATGTGGTCTAAGAATTCCAGAGAACAGCTGGGTAGAGAGGTTGTGGAGAGTATGAAGGGCAGAAGTGTGAGAAGGCAGGCCGGTGAAAAGCTAACACTACAGAAGGTTGGAGACTGAGAAAGAGCTGAACAGAAGGGCTGTGGACACCAACTGCTAGAAGAATCCGAGAGCCGTTGAGAGAAGCCACCCAGAGTGAGAAGGGCTGAAGACATAAACATCTGCATCTCAGGAACTAGAACACTAGCTGCTGAGTGCTTGGAGACTGACCTTTAAAAGCTCATAGCAACAGGCCTCGGAATTGAAAAGTTACTGTCATCGCTCTTGGGTTTCAAAGACTAAGAGCCACAAAACTCTGGTTCTCCTGAACAGAAGGGCTGTGGACACCAACTGCTAGAAGAATCCGAGAGCCGTTGAAAGAAGCCACCCAGAGTGAGAAGGGCTGAAGACATAAGCATCTGCATCTCAGGAACTGGAACACTAGCTGCTGAGTGCTTGGAGACTGACCTTTAAAAGCTCATAGCAACAGGCCTCGGAATTGAAAAGTTACTGCCATCGCTCTTGGGTTTCAAAGACTAAGAGTCACAAAACTCTGGTTCTCTGGGCTTAGAGCTGTAAGCCCCTGTTTGAAAGCCCAGCTTGAAAGATGCTAGTGCCTAAAGTTCTGAAAAATAAGCCTCCAGCTTTGAGAGCCTAGAATCATAAGCTTCTGGCCTTGGAAGCCTAGGGCCCTGAGTCTGTGATTCTCAAGGATTAGAGTTTGTCTCTGGCTTTGCAAGCCAGGCTTGAGTGCCAAAGGCACGCGAAAGCTCAGGGCTGCTAATAGTAATGGTGCTTTTTGCTTGTTTGTGCTTTCCATCCGAGTAGAACAAAGTGTTTGTGACAATTTGAACAAATCTCTTTCCAGAAAGCTTTGTACAAAATATGCCTTTTCAGCATGCTTCATTTAAAAGTGAATCCAGATTTAAGAAAAAGGAAGAAGGGTGAACAACACAAAAGTGCTCTCTGTTAGAATCTCCAGAGAGGAAACTGGAGAAAGTTGGGTAACAGTTTCAGAAGAGGTGGGTGACAGCTGAAAATCTTTCAGTTCAATAGAAATGCAAAATAGAAAACAAAACAGAACAAGAAAAAGCACAGTCTGTCCCAGAGGGATTAGTGTGGTCTGCAGAGCTCTCCCTTCCCAGTGAGGGAATGACAGGAACTAGGGGTAAGAGAGTCTCAGATAATTAACACTGAACTCTCAGTACCAGACTCTTTAAAGAAGAAAAATGGAGGATAAGTTGACTGTGGAATCAGCAGAAAGAGGAGGGACATTAGTAAACCCTTCCTCCTGGACACTTGACAGGATCATCAGCCAGTCACCATTCTAAAAAGACTCCTGCTGTGTTATCATCTTGGTGCCCCAAAGTCCTGTGAATCATACTCTCTGGGAATCCAGAGCAAGGACAACACACTGAAACCTGTTGAGAAGAGCACTGCTAGACAGTGGGAAATAATCTGAATCAGAACCTCATGTAACACTCGGCCAGGCAGAAAACTGGATGGAGCAGTAGTCTTGCATCCAAGTGGCAAACCAGACATCCAGAAGATTGGACCATTGCTAGAGCCAACATTGGCCACCTGACCCCTGAAGCACTACCCAGAGCTGTCACCAGTGAGTGTGACCCCACCCTTGAAGGACCACACACTGATAGGACCAGAATCTGTGATGTCACTTCCTGAAAGACCACTCCAGAGCGTGAGGGGCGTCTGAGAGCCCAGGTAGGAATGTTGAGAGTTGAAGTTGGAACCCACAAGCAGGTGATAACTTATTCTACATCATCTGGCTTTCTGCCCTTCATGCTTCTTCTATTTCGTCAGTTCAGCAGACCAGCTCTCTCCTGCTCTTTTCTCATCCTCTCCCCCCCCCTCTTCTTTGTCCTTTTCTTTTTTATTGGCTTTTCCAAAGGACATAGGCTGGGCTGGCTTTCATGGTACCTGAGTCTTATCCTCCTGCGATCTGAGACTATTTTAGGTTATCTGATTGCATTTCTTTACCTCTCTTTTTCTTCTGTCTTTAGCCAAATCTGTTTCATCTCCCCTACCTGTCCTTGGTGTGTTCCTCCCATTCTATTTACTTGTCCTGCTTCTACTTTTTCTCTGCCAATCTAATACTAACCACTACTGAGGAATACTGATACCCATAGTAACTCATATCTTAGTATACACAATAATCTCAGTATTCCTTTATTTCTTAAAATGATTGGGATAAAAGAGGTGCTTATTTTGACTTGACTGCTACTTAATTTTCACACCGTCTATACCTGTTGATAATGATAGTTTTTGCACAGATCATTCTACACTCAGAGAAGGAATCATGATTGAGCCTGGTGCTATGAATGTGGAATGAAGCTCTAACTATGACATAAAATTATAGACATACAATTCAAAAGAATGATTTTAATACATTTTAAAAATTTAAAAGGACACAAGCAAACTCCTGAAAGAATTTCAAGAGATCACAAACAGATGAATGATCTAAGGATGCCAATACAAAGTGTGAAAATCGGATTCAGTAAAGAGAAATATTGGAACGACCCTGAAATACTGGCAATGAGACATTCAACAAGTCAAGTGACTCTATGGGAAACCTGGCCAACAGAGCAGATCAAGTGCAGCACAGAATGTCAGGGCTTGAAGATAAGGCGGAGGAAGCGGAACACTCATACAGTGACGAAGAGAAATTAATAATCAGGTATGAACATAAGATCTACCAGATGCCAAGAAAAGACCAAATCTATGAGTCATGGGTGCAGAGGAAGGAGAAGAATTTCATGCTAAAGGTATAGAAAGTATTTTTCAATAAAATCAAGACTGAATATGTCCAAAGTTTAGAAAAAAGGATGCCCATTCAGCTACAAGAGGCATTTAGAACATCAATCAGACAAGATCATAGAAGCTCCCAACATCATATTATAATCAAAACAGCAAGTGTACAGAACAAAATATATTGAAACTGAGAAGAGAGAAATGCTGGCTTGCATGTAAAGCAGGACAATCGAAACAACAGCAAAGTTTTCAAAAGAAACATGAAAAGCCTTGTGATTCAAGCTCTAAAAGACAATAACTGTCATACTGGACTACCTAACCTAGTAAAATTATCTGTCATAAGTGAAGATTAACATATTTTCCATAATAAAAACAGTTTAAAGAAATTCATGACACAAACCAGCTCTACTAAGATCCTTGAAGGAATCCTTTAAGTTGAATAGAAAGATAAGCACATCCATGAAGATACAGGACTGGATAAAGCACACTAGAATATCAGCTGGGTAAACAAGGAAAAACTATAAAAATAAAAGGTATTATTAATGCATAATTTTCAGTAATAACTTAGTAGTCTGAATTCTGCAATTAAAATACACAGACTAGCATATTTGGGGGTGGTTTGAGGTCCATCTGTATACCTAATTGTTGCCTCCAAGATACACATTTCACCATCAAAGACAGACACAACCTTAGGGAGAAAGGATGGAAAAACGTATTCCAAGCAGATGACACTAGGAAACAGGTAGGTGTCACTGTTTTAATATCTGACAGAATAGGCTTCAAAGCAAAATTATTGAGTCAATTTCATGTGACTAAAGGAACAATCCACTAAGAAGACATCATCATAATAAACATATGTATTCTGAGCACAGGTGCACCCAATTTAGTAAGACAAATGCCACTAAATGTAAAATCATAGATTAATCAAAACACAGTAATGGGGCGAACGGGGCAACTTCAGTACTCTACTTTCACCAATAGACAGGTCATCTTGGCAAAAAAATAAAGAAATATCTGAGTGAAATGACATTGTACATCAAATGGACATAGCAGACATTCCAGAATGTTCTGTGAAAATGCTGCAAAATACTCATTCTCAGCAGCCTGTGAAACTTTCTCTAAAACAGATTATATATAGGGCACAAAGCAAGTCATAACAAATATGAGAAAATTGATAATCTTGTTTCCCATCTGACCATAACAGAATAAAATTACAAATTAACATCAAGGAGAGCTACAGAACACACACAAATTCATGGGTCCTGAGCCACATACTACTGAATGATGAGTAGGCAACTGACAAAACCAAGAAGGAAATTTAAAAATTATTAGATTCAAATGAAAATGAAAACACAACATACTAACCTATGGAATACGGTGAAAGTAATCTTAAGAGAGTAGTTTATTATTGCTGCATGTGCCTATATTAATGAGACATATGACACCCCAAACAAGTAATATTGTACCTGAGAGCCTTAGGAAAACAAGAACAAGCCAAACCCAAAGCCAATAGGCAGAAACAAATAATTAAAATCATGGCAGAAATTAATGAAATAATACAAATAATCAATGAATCAAAAAGCTTGTTCTTTAAAAATATTTTAAAAACTAACTGAGCTGGGTGTGGTGGCACATGTCTTTAATCCCAGCACTCGGGAGGCAGAGGCAAGCAGTTCTCTCTGAGTTCAAGGCCAGCCTAGTCTACATAGTCTGTTCCAGGCCAGCTGGGGCTACAGGGAGACCCTGTGTCAACCAAACCAAACCAAGCCAAACCAAACCAAACCAAACCAAAACACCAAAACCCAAAGCCAAACCAAACCAAAACACAAGCTAGTTGAAAGAGAAGATGCAGATTAATAAAATTAGAAATAAAAAAGTAAGACAGGCATTTCAATAGACACCATCAAATTTAGACCACACTCTAGCCAGTCACTGTGGAAGTAAAGAGCACCTGCAATGTGGAGGAATGGCATGTTGCCTTCTACATTTTGGACAAGTGGTTATTAAATTTGGGTGTTTCTTTGTGATTGACCCATGTACAACCTTAGGAGACTAATATGAGCCAGTGTCCACCAGTTTTCCAGTTTTCAATTTCTCCCACGTGAATAAGGGCCATGCAAATTAAGGCCATGAAAACAAAGAGAGTCCTGACTGACCAGAATTCAACCCTGGTTAAATTAAGAACACTAGTCATTCTTCCAGAAGACCCAGGTTCAATTCCCAGCACCAACATAATGTCTAACAATGTCTGTAACTCCAGTTCTAGGAGATCAGATGTCCTCTTCTGACCCCAGTTGCTCAGGAGACAGTGCTAACACATGAAAATGAAATCTTACGAAACTGTTATCTTCTGCACAGCAAAGGAAACCATTAACCCATGTGACCAGTCAGACTAGGGGGAGGGGGAAATATTTTTTTGTAGCTATTTATCTAATAGATTAATATTTAGAATATTAAATAAAAGCTAACAAAACTGAACAAGAATAAATCAAACAACCTAGTCAATAAATGGGTGATGAAATGAGGCTTCACATGGTCAATTAACCTACTCAAGAAAATCCCTCACAGGGATGACCAGAGTCTTGTCTCACAGGTGATTCTAGATCTTTACAAGTTGACAATCAATAGTAACCATCACAGGCACCCTCAATAGCTATGGTGAGAGTGCAAACTAGTCCTACCAGGATGGAAAAAAATATGAAGCTCCTCAAAAACCTGAAAAGTCCATCTACCATGTGACTCAGCCTGTAGCACCTGTGTAGTTCCCCAAAGGACACTAAGTCAACAGATGACAGAGGTGCTTATATCCATGTTTATTGCAGCAATAGCCAAACTATTGAACCAACCTAGACATGAAAAACAGAGGAATGAATGGATAAAATGTGACATTGGAGTTTTCCAGCAGAAAGAAGAGCACAGTTGTGTCTTTTCTGGGAAAAAAGAATGCTAGTGGAAGCAGTCATGTTATCTGAATTCAATTGGTCTCATAAACATAAAAGCAAAATTGTTCAGGGGAATAAAGGGGCCGAACAGAAGTGGGTAGGGGATTGGAGAGGAAGGCCTAGAGGGAAATATACACAACATAATATACTAGTTTGAAATTTTCCTATGTAATATGGTACCATGTATAACAAATAAATATATTGAAAAATGTGAAAAATTAAAAGATAAACATGAAAACCACATTTAGATTTTTAAATGTAATAAGTGAACCCATTTATTAAATATTAAATGTTATACTTATTCATTTATTTTTCTTCCCCTTCTGTGTACATTTACCATCTACAGAAATGTATGTTTTCCCCATTCCACTGAATATTTGATCTCTATGAAATAGGTTTTTAATAAGTGTTTTGCTGGGCAAATATTTATAATTCTTTAAAAAGAACCAGTAAGAGAGACTGATTTAAAAAAAAAGAGAGTGAAGATTATAGATGGACTATAAACTCAACAAGGTAGAGATGGTGGGGGTGAGGAACACTGGAGCATCTATCAGACTTGACACTTCTTCGTCTCTAACTATGCTAAACAGAAGCAGAGGTGTTAGTGGGCAGTGGGACAGCAAGGGGGAGTATGTATGTTGGATAACTTCTATTTTCTCTTTTTTATATGTTTTATTGATTTTATTGATAATTTTTAAAATTTATTATTTTTATTTTGTGTGTATGCATGTATTGCCTGCATGTAGGTAAGTGCACCCATGTCG
>NW_008359442.1:538328-544900 GCF_000622305.1 Nannospalax galili | reverse complement strand
TCCTAAGCTCCCCCCCCCCACTTCTTTTGAGGATCTGGATGCAAACTGTGTAGAAAGTTACTGTGTTGAGGGCCAAGTTGGGGATGGGACTCCCTAGTTGAGGGCCTCTCTCCTTACTAGGATGTTTTTGCTGGGGTGGGTGCTCCAGGTCATCTTATTCCTTGGAGGCCATGTAGATCATGGGGTCCACCACCCTGTTGCTGTAGCCAAATTTGTTGTCATACTGGTAAATAAGCTTGGCAAATAGCCACTGAGGGCAACGCCAGGCCGAGTGTCAAAGTTAGAGGAGTGGATGTTGCTGTTAAAGTAATAGGAGATAACTTGTTCCTCAGAATAGCCCAGGGTGCCATTTAATGTTTCCTATGGTTCCTGCTTCATCATCTTCTTGATGTCACCCAATTTAGCAGCTTTTTCTAGGCAGCAGGCCATGATGGGCAGGTAGGAACACAGAAGGCCATGCCAGGGAGCTTCCCGTTCAACTCTGGGATGTCCTTGCCCATGGCCTTGGCAGTGCCAGTGGCTGCGGGGATAATGTTCTGGCAGCCCCATGACCGTTACAGCACACTTTCCTAGAGAGGTCATATATAGTCTTCTGGATGGCGGTGATGATATGAACTGTGGTCATGAGTGCCTCAGCAATGCTGAAGTTGCCATGGATGACCATGGCCAGGGGGGCTAGCAGTTGGTGGTGCAGGAGGCGTTGCTGACGATCTTGAGTTGTCATACTTCTTGTTGTTCATGCCCATACAAACATGGGGCAGCAGCAGAAGGGGCAGAGATGATGACCCTTTTGGCTCCATCCTTCAGGTGAACCCTGATTTTCTGTTTTCTCCATGGTAGTAAAAACACCAGTAGACTCTATAACATGGTCAGCACCAGCATCACCCTATTTGATGTTGGAAGGATCTCGCGCCTACAAGATGGAGATGATCTTCCCATTGATGACAAGATTCCCACTTTCAGTCTTGACTGGACTGTGGAACTTGTTGTGAGTGGAATCATACTGGAACATATAGACCATGCAGTTCAGGTCAATGAAGGGGTCATTACCACAATATCAACTTTTCCAGAGTTGAAGGTAGCCCTGGTGACCAGGTGCCCAATATGGCCAAATTCATTCACTGGGACCTTCACCATCATCTTTCAGGGATGAAGGTGGCATTGTAGATGTAGCTGCCTCTCAAACAGGGAGGAGCAGAGAGTCTAGCTGAAAATTTCTTAATTTCATTTCTCTTAGAGAAACAAATAATATTCATTGTGTGTATGTACCACACCTTCATTATCCATTTATCAGCTGATAAACATCTAGGATGTTTTCAATTTCTGGCTATTTTCAAAAAGGAAGGCAGCAATGAATATGGATGAACAAATTATTTTAGTTTGCATTTCCTTGATGACTATAGATGTTGAATACTTTTAAGTGTTTTTCAGACATTTTCATTTCATTCTTAGAGAAATCCCTTTTCAGCTCCTTGCCCCATTTTTTAATTGGGTTGTTTTTTGATGTTTAGTTTTTTTTTTTTTTTTAAATTTTAGTTCTTTTTGTATTTCAGATACTAACCCTCTGTCAGAGCGAAAGCTGATAAAGATTTTTTCCCATTCTGTAGGGTGCCTCTTCACTTAACTGATGGTGTTCTTTGATGTGCAGAAGGTTTTTAGTTTCATGTGGTCCCTTATGTCAGTTGTGGAACTTAATGACTGCACTATAGAAGCCCTTTCCTATGCTTACAAGTTCCAATGTGTTCCCTACTTTCTCCTTTATCTAATTCAAGGTATGGGTCCTTGATCCATTTGGTGTTGGTTTGGTGCATGGTGAGAGATAAGGATCTAGTTTCATTCTTCTACATGCCCTTATTCGGTTTGAGCAACACCATTCATTGAATATGCTGACTTCTCTCCAATGCTGATTTTTGACTCCTTTGTCAAAAATCAGGTGGTGTAATGTGTGGATTTAAATCTGGGTCCTTTGATTCCATTGAACAATGTATCTGTTTTTATGTAGTACCATTGGGGCAGGGTTTGACTCAGTTAAAGAACATGAATTTAAGAAGAGTATGTCCACAGGGCCAAGACCACCCTGTGTTTTTCCAAGCTTTGTAAATTCTGTTTCAAGAAGAGTAAACAACAGTCTAAGAGCTTTGATGCCACATACTGTCAATGATGTATTAAAGGTGAAACTCAGATATAATTGGCAATTTCATTTTTATGTTTTCTATAACCAGTAAAATAAAAAGCGATTTATTTTTATTTTATCTCAAATCTTTGCTATAAAATTATTTTGAAGGTTTTCAAGCTTAAATACCATTTTAAACACAAAATTACTTCCATTCTGCATCCAATGGACTATCTAATTAAGGTTATAAAAATTTGCTTTGCATTGCCAATCCACCATCTTCAAATAGAAAAACACACATTTATCCACAAATGAGAAAGCATAGCAAATCAATTTAATTTCTTCAGTATCTGAAAATTCTTTTTTCATGAAAGACTGGATTTGATGAAGTACATACAGATGTATCAAAATATCTCAAAAATCAATATTTATCTTCTTTGAAATCATTTTGGGGTTTTCATATGGTGATAGGTGCAAATTTCTGGTTTTCTATGCCCTCACTGCAAGGCTTTTGGTGGGTGACTATGGAGATGACAGTCGTTCCACTCCAGGGAGCCATACTATTAATATTCTCTGCAACTGTGAATGACTTCATTGTTCAGCCATGTCTGATTCTGACAAAGATTTGTTGACCCTTGCTTTTGCACAGAGTAAAGCCATACATGACAATGAGAAAATACTAATAAATCTCTCTTGCATTCATTTGATATCTTTTCAGGCTGATATGGAGGAGTTTGGCATTGCAGATCTTCTGCTTATTAAATGCAAGTAAAATAAATGTGTTTGCTTTTCAAGATAAATAATAAAGCTGCAAAACAGCCCATGTAAGTCACATCCCTTCTTCATATACCTGCTAACCAGAAAATCAATGGCATGGATTTCCTGCTAGTGAAGATATGATGGATACATATTTACTAACCCTAAATCAAGCAGGTACATAGACCCAAACAGAGCACACATTCTCAGCCATACAGGGAATGTAACGATCACTGAGAATGTTGAAGATGTTTTGGCAGCAGCAAAGTATAAAAACCAAGGAATATGGAATATTCCATGGGGATTTAATTCACTATTTGATAATACAGAAACTAAGCATTTTTCTTACATTATCAATAACTAGCTAGATACTTAATAAATTACTTAAGAGCCTGAGACTTTGAGACTTTGATCTCATAAATGAAGGTAATGTGACCTGCCCAATACAATTGTTTTTCAATTAAATGATCGATATATACAATAATTGTCCAACATTATACCTGACTTGTTTCAAGTATTGCCACTTGTTTCACGCTTCAAAACTTTGTTCATAGACCCAATCATTTATGACCATATTATATACTGCAGATGAGACCAATCATGTCCAATACATTATTTAGGTGATGATGTTCTAGATAAGAATTTCAGCAATGGTGACAGCATGCATAAGACCCATCCAAGCTCAAGCCAGACAAAAACCCAGCATAAAAGTGGGGAAGTTGGTAAGAAATCCCAACCTTATCTGAAGAACTATTGGCATCAGATTACTACTGGGGGAGGAGAGTTGGTTTCCTTTAAGGGTGTGACCCTAGATAGGTTAACCAGGCTCCAGTGTATTGATACACACTGAAGGACATTTGGGAACACAAACGGCTCATTAGGTTTTAATATACATGACAGAGTACATAAAATCTGGAGGGGTGGGGCTGTAAGAGGGATGCAGATAGGGGAAAGGGTCTAAATATGATTAAATAATATTTTATTAAATTTGCAAAAATTTAATAAAAATATTTCATCAATGTGGCCCATAGGAGTTTGGCATCAGATTACTACTGGGGGAGGAGAGTTGGTTTCCTTTAAGGGTGTGGCCCATAGGAGCTGGAGAGATTGCTTAGTGGTTTAGAGCAGTTACTGCTCTTACATAGGACCCTAGTTTAGTTCCCAGCACCCACTTCCGGTGGCTCACAACCGCTTGTAACTCCAGCTCCACAGGGGTCCGATGCCACTGGCCTCTGTGGGCACCTGTACTCATATGTACATACCCACACCAGACACACATTCACATACACAGACACACATCCACGCACCCAGACACACATCACGCACACAGACACACACACAGAGAGAGAGAGGGGAGAGAGAGAGAGAGAGAGAGAGAGAGAGAGAGAGAGAGAGATTTGTTTTAAAAATCTAAAAAACATTACTAATATTTTCTAGGTGAAGACACTGGGTTCAGCATAACTCATAAAGTGACAGAGACAACACACAGCAAAGTGAGGATCTGTCACACCAAAATCAAGTAGTTAAACTAACTAATCATGAGAATTGATCAAGCATATGCTTCTTATTGGCATATAATTACTTAAAATAATGGTTTTCATTATGACATTTCTAGTCCAGTATATAATGTACTTTGATGATCATCTCACCCCTTTTATTAGTCTGTCTTATCTCCTTCTTCCCCATCCTCATTTCTATGAGTCATCCATTTTTGTGTCTTCCCTTTAAATTTGACATATGAGGGAAAATACAAAGCCTGTACATAAAAGACTGATCGTATTTTAACTAAATACAATCTCTATAATTCCTTTAAAAAAGAAAAAGAAAGAAAAAAATGAAAGAGCAAACACCCTCTGGAATCTAGCTCCTCCTCACATGGAGCTCTACTTGTCCCCATTATATAAAGTTAATCAGGCAGTGTATTCTATAAGCCACATAGTCGATTGCACAATCAAAATTTCCCCATCAGTTACCACCATTATTTTCCCACATCCATTATCAAAATTTTAGACAGGACAGCCACACCCCTACTGTTGTGGGGGGTGGGGAGGGTAAGCTGTAAGAGTCCTGGGAGGAGCAAACAAACTCTAGAGAGATACTTATGCCCTGCTTTTCGACTATTGGACTATTGAGATAATAGACTTCAAAAATAAGAATTACCATAGGAGTCTCATACTGAGGAAGGAAAAGCATGGAAATGTGGTACCAGCCAGAGGGGAAACTTGTTTCTTGGAAAAATTTTACATGGTGCTAAAAAGTTACAAGATAGATAGAGAGCTAGAGCTATGAGCACAGACACTCGTGTCAATGACGGCATACCTCTTGCTGTCTGTTTAAACCTAAACTGCATGTCAGGACTCTGAAGATAGACTTGGGGTTTGGGGTCTCACCAGACCTCTTAGGACCACGTCAAATAAATCTCTTTTCTCTGCTTTTGACCATAACTTTCTCCTTAATCAGCCCATTGAAAACAAATATCCAAGTCTTACTCGTTAGTACAGGCTTCAACCTTAACAACTCTGCTAACTTAGAAACACTTGTATCTCTATCTCTTAAACATTGTGGGATTCTTAAACCAAAAATGAAGAATATCTGGCTAATTGAGGAGGGAAAAAAATTGCAGCTAAAAGGCAATTCCAACCAAACACTCAACCTGGCATTAACCAAAAAAGGTGACTATAAACACCAATTGACAATTTGGGATTAGTCCAGAAACACCATAGTTGTTAATAGTTAATCACAACAGCTGCTATTTATTGTCAAGTGAGTACATGCCAGACACTATGAAGTAACTTGCCCAACTAGGTGAAACTGTATCATCTGTATAGCTTCAAAGCGTATACCCCAACCATGAAGCAATGTTTCCTCTGCAATTAGCTACACAGCAAATGGATAGGAAATCCCATACTTCTGCTTCCAACATTGACAAATCTAAATTCTGCCAAGGGAGGGGTGATTTTGTGTACTTGTACTAGCTTATGAATAATTGACAAATACCATCATATTTTATCTGCAGGTGCGCCCCATTCTCTTTAAAGTAGCAAGTATTATAAAGAGCTTCTCTCTGTTTCTACTTCGACCATAGTACAATAACAAATTCATTAATTACCCTAAATCAATCACACAAAAGAAATGATAATCTACAAGTTTTGTACATGTGTCACCTCTGATATAACCAGATAACAACTTGTGATGAGCCTTTACTACACCAATTTTCCACTTCTAGGAGTGATAAAAGTAAATAAATTCATTGTAACCCATGAAAGAAATTTGTAAGAACACAGGCATGGGGCTGGAGAGATGGTTCAGTGGTTAAGAGCATTGAATGCTCTTGCAGAGGACCTGAGTTCGATTCCCAGCACCTACATGGTGGCTCATAACCATTCGTAACTCTAGGCCCAGGAGATCTGATGCCCTTTTCTGTCCTCTGTGGACATTGCACGACATGGGTGCACTTAAATGCATGTAGGCAATACACTCATACTCATAAAATAAAAATAATAAATAGGGCTGGAGAGATGGCTCAGTGGTTAAGAACACTGGTTGTGTTTGCAGAAGACCCGGGTTCAAATCCCAGCACCCATATGGCAGCTAGCAATGGTCCATAACTCCAGTTCCAAGGGATCCAACGGCCTCTTCTGTCCTCCGTGGGCATTGCACAACACGGGTGCACTTACCTACATGCAGGCAATACACTCATACA
>NW_008359442.1:531068-538253 GCF_000622305.1 Nannospalax galili | reverse complement strand
TTTAAAAAAGAACACAGGTACTTGTATGACAGGACGTTGAGGCAGAACCATCAGGCAGGCTAACTGAAATTCAATAAAGAGTTTTACCTTTGGCAAAAAAGATTGTGAGTTGTCAGTCATCTTGGTTCATGTTTAAGAATTTATTGTGAAAATATTTTTAAAATTGAAAAAAATAAACCTGAGAATTCATGTGCTCTGTAAGTATATATGAAATAACCAAAGTGACCACCATTGGCTCTTCTCATTCAGGGACTTTTTTCTAGAATCTTCAATGTGTAGGAAATATTTGAGTTCAGTGTGTCCTTAAAAATCAAGTAGACAAGAAAGGAAGAAAATGAAATAGCAAGACAAAAAAGTCCTACAATTAACATTTTGGTTTAAATATAAGTGTAAACTTTAAGCAAATCAAGAGAAAGCTTTAAGTGAATGTCCTTAAAATGCAGGAAATCACTTCACAGTTTTATTTCATACTGACATTACCATAAGTTGTTTCTTGTCATTACTATGGCTCAGATGTGGTGTTTATCTCCCAAAGGTTCACTGAATTCATCACCTGTTCCTTCAAACATTCACTTTCCAAAAATAAGGCAGAGGGACTGACATGCAAAATGTTAATCCACTAGAATGAATCAGGTGCTCTTGGCCAGATAGGCAGTGGCCACACTTCTGCAGCATATCTAGAGAGTCTACCAAAATTCCCAGTATCAAAAGCAAAATAATATTGTGAACTATGAATCTTTATGTGTTTTCATTAGGGAATTAGTTAAAGACAACACAAGAATTTGTCTAGTCTATCTAAATGTTTCACTTTCTATAAATAGTACAAAGGACAGCATTTTCTACAGGAGCTGAAAAATCAGAGGCTATCTTAATTCATACCAAGGAAAAGGATCTGAGACTAAATCGCAAGTTATAAACATCATAAAGAATGCCACCATATAACTCACAGCCATTTCAGAGTTAAATTAACCTACCACATTCTTGAATGTCCAAGGAAGTGCTGAATTTTAAGCTTCTTTACTCGTAATACAGGAAAGAGCCTAATGGATGAGCCGACATCCATTTGTTGATTTCCTGAAGATCCATTCCCTTACTGAAGCATCAGACAGCACATTTACCACATTAGCTCAGTCCTTCGAAGAATTGCTTTCACTGGGGCACAACTTAGTATAATGTTCTTTGCCTCAACTGAGGTTCAATACAAGAGTCATTAGTTTGATAGTGTTTCTTTATGTTGGGAGAATCTTTTTTCCTAGATGTGCTCTATCTAAAAGACCCAGGAAAGAAATTTCTCTTTTTTTTGTTTCTCTCAAGGAAAAATAATATCCTCACATCTGCCTATTCTCAATTGCCAAATAAAAATCACAAAACTCCTTGCATTTCTGTTTTCTTAATATCTGAAAACTTAAAGCAAAATATTTTTTTGAGTGTTATCTAGTTCTTGTTTTTTGCTTACCAAAGGAAATGTAATCTATTTAATTAGGGTGCAAAATTCTGCTCTTGCAACATACAATGCAGCATACTTCTTAATAATCTGAGTTAGCATTTCTTTAAAACACAACCTGTAGTAGCTAAAAAGAATTAATTTAAAAAAATTTGGTTTGCTGTGGCTATCCAGTAGTGCATTATGGAAATAATAAAAATACTCAAATACAACTTCTTGTTCCTACATTGACATTTTACATGCTATGCCGTCTATAAAGTGACTTGGGAATAATGCATCAGCTATGCAGCTAAGTGGAGACAGATTAAAAAATGTACTACAGGTTCAGGGTAATTCAGATAAAGCTATTTCACTAAGTGTGTAACTGAAGTCATGTTACCTAGTGATTGAATAGGTATTCCTCCACACTAGTCACACACCGGGAAATTAGAGAATACTCTGGACATGCTAGCTATATTCTTCCATGCTCCTCAGGCCTTTTTTTAAACCACAGGATACTGTGGTAATGGTGTGTGACCTATTCGGTTAGAGCTCTTCACTTAACAGGACTGTTTAGAAGAGTCCTGATGATTCTCATTGAATTCCAACTTGAGGATTAGTAATGAGATGACTCAATGATTCATTCTTCATGATAGCCAGTATGAAAATGAATTTGGAAAAAGTAAAAACTACACAGAAGCACATTAGCTCCAAATCACATTTTAATCAAAGCATCAATAGGCATATTTTATATGTTATCATGTTAGATTTATTTACCCTGATAAATTTCCCATGTGTACCACCTATTAAAGTAAGGAGCAGAAGTGCTGGACAGGTGGCTCAGCAGTTAAGAGCACTGACTGCTCTTGCAGAGGACCTGGGTTCAATTCCCAGCACCCACATGGTGGCTATGAACTGTCCTTAACTCCAGTTCCAGGGGAATCCTATGCCCTCTTCTGACCTCCGTGGCACTGCATGACATGGTGCACTCACATACATGTGGGCAATACGCTCATCACATAAAACAAAAATTATAAATAAAATATTGAAAAAACAAATAAAATAGGGAGCAGATAAGGAGGATTAAATATATAATCCTTACATGCTTGTTGTTGAACAGTTCATGACACCAACTATCAAAATCTTTTCAGGTAGACAGCCCTTGAAGTCAAGGCAGAGTAAACAATTCTTTTTTCCTGTCATACATGAAAAATACCTTTTATTTATATATTTGAAATTACTAAATACTACCTGGAGTAGTTACAACAAATTAATGGAAACCCTTATAAACATGGCAGATTGTTCATATTTATTAACTCCTAATTTTTAAGTTCTAATATTACCATTAAGATGAAAAGAGAGCAAGAAAAATACATAAGATACAATGACAAAGCAAACAAAAGCATTAATAAGAGTATCAAGACGATGTATCAATAAAGATATACAAGATGAAATAAGCATATGAGTGGTAACTTTCCTAGTGGAAGAAATATTGGAATATAAAATCCTCCATGTAGGAGAAGGGGATGAAAACAAGTCAGTTCTGGCCACAGAACCCCAGACTTAGCAGTTGGAATGGTTGATATTTGTGTGGATAGATAATGTAGGTAGAAGTATAAAATGGATTTGAGAAAGGAAGAATTTGTCACAAGTTTTCATAAGGAGAATTCAGACCATCATGTCTGTTTCCCGTGGGACACAAACCTGGGAGACAAACATTTGAACTCGGCCACCTTTGGGTATGTGGCTATACAAATTAGCAAAGGAACACCAAGGCATTTGGGGAAAAAAGACACCATTTCTCCTAATAAAACTTTTCAACTTCTTTCTTATGGGTTGCTCACAGAATTCTTACAGCCAATTCTGTATTTGTCTCCTGGGTAGGGGATGCTAATTATTAGCAAGAATTTGGTTTGGAGCTGGAAAGTAGATCTACTATATTGACTTTGTCATGGTGAAATAGCAAGTATTTACTAAGCGGTCTAGAGAAAGAAAAGCTTCTCTTTATGTAACTAGAGCCTCTAAGTACCTCTGAAGCATTACAAGATATTTGAGGGATAGCCCTTAATGAGAACTAGACAAACAAGAAAAAAGCATGTTTGAGATAGAAAGGGATGTTGAAGTTTATTGTTAATGTCACAAGATAGATAATGTAATTTACTATAATCATAATGTAAAAATACTGCTGTTAATGGAAATAAAGAACAAAAAAGAAAATAAATAGGACAAAAGACAACTTAGAGAAGGGTTTGATGCTAAAATTGAAAACATTTTCAGAAAGAGGAAAACAAGAAAATAAAAATACAGGAGAAATTAGAATATTGTAAAATCAATCAAGATATTCCAATATTACTGGTGAGAGTTCTAACACTCAGAAACAAAGCACAGAAAATCCAGAGGATAATAGTTTATTCAAGAAGAATTATGAGAAAAATTTCCATAGGAAAACATATCTTATCACTGAAAAGTTCTTTGAAATGCTCAACACAATGAACAAAGAATACACAAACCAAGATAGTGATGAAAATGAGAAACACTAAAGATAAGGGAACATTCTAACAGCAACCCAGGGGTGGGAAATAGGATAGGTCACAAGCAAAGAAACAATAACCAGCGTGGCATGAGAAGTCTCAAGAAAATGAAGGAATGTTTCAACAGTTGAGTGTAAGGAAAAGTATTCCCAACATAGAACTGGATATAAATCAAATTATTAAGTCTAGTGTGAACTACAGAAATTTTGAGAAAACAGAATTTAAAGATTCTCACTTTCTCAGAAAAACTTGGTACCACAAGCCAATAACTTCTTTTCTTTCTGAGGAACACACTCTGAATTCAGTCCAGATAACAAATCTTAACTGAAAGGCTTCATTGGATTCAGTATTATTGAAGATGAGACACAAAATAGTCCTTTCAGGAGGTGGAGAGATGGCTCAGTGGTTAAGAGCACTGGCTGCTCTTGCAGAGGATCTGGATTCGGTTCCTAGCACCCACATGACAGCTAACAACCATCTGTAACCCCAGTTCCAGGGGAACTGACACCCTCTTCTGACCCCTGTGGGCATTGCACAGCAAGGATGCACTTACATACATGTCGACAATACAGTCATACACATAATATAAAAATTATAAATAAAATATTTAAGAAAATAAAATATTCATTTCAAAAGGAGTAAAACAGGTATCAAGGACTCTCTTCCCCATCCCCCATTTGTAGTTTAGAGTAGGGATTTATAACATTGAGTCCACACATGAGAACCTGTCATAGAACAGAAGGAGGAGCTGAGATCTTTGGGACATTTTTGGAACTACTCAAGTGCATAGATTTCTACTATACTTTGGCATCAGTTGAAAGCCATGGTGCTACTTAATATAGTTTTGTTTTGGTGACTCTGATAACTTTCAGACGAATTCCTATGAACCCAAGAAGATGGCTCTGTCAGATTAGTGAGGCAAATGAAATATTTTCCACGGTAGAGGAGAAAATTAGCAAGATGATAGTTGCAGAAGAGAGTGACCGAGAGAGTGATCAGTTCATGGTGGAGGACAGGTGCCCCTCCACCAAGAAAACAGATCTGAATAACAGATGACCTTGACAGATCACAAGGCTTTATAACCCTTTAGTTGAATGTACACATAAAACAAAATAAGTAAACATACACAGTGCACTCATTAACTTCAAGAGCAGTAAAATGTTTACGGAAACAGTAACTGTCATGAGGTATAATTAAGTCATCATCTGTAAGATTCAAGTAGTGGATCTCAGGGGAAGGAAACGTTTTCCAAAGGATAATTGGATTATGCATATGTGTGTGCATGTGTGCATAAATGTGTGGATGTTTTTTTTCTTTGGGGGAGGGGGAGGAGGATTATCACAACTGGAGTGTGCTACTAGCATCTAGTAGGTAAATGCAAGTGTTGCTGTGAAAAATCCTACAGACCTTTCCAGCAAAGAATTGCCCAGTCTCAAGTGTCCATAGCCCTGAGCAAAGAAACTCTGGGCCATGGTTGTATATTAGAAATTCAGAAAACATTATTTGAACAAATGTTACAATTTTGCGGAAATTTGGAAAAGTTTCACGTGTGTGTTAATGATAGTTAAAGCTTGTCTCTCTTCATGTGGTCAATTTTTGGTGTCTAAAATTTAGTGCTTAAATGCATTACTTAGAGATACTTAGGCAGAGGCCTTTTTAAACAACTAAAAGCGATGAATGCAGTTGGCGTATTACAGCACAGAATGAGAAGAGGTCAGGTTAGGCTCTTTTTATTTTGTTTTGTGTGTGTCACAATTTGCTTAGTACTACTTGAATTTTAGAGTCATATAATTTAAATTATATTTGTAATTAATAGAAAACAGAAGATAATCAGAAAGTATAACAATGTGAATTATCCATTTCTTGCTTCAAAATAACAACACTGTAATCGCTATACTCTGTTAAAAGACCTTGTCAGACAGGTAGATTATCATTGTTTCTTCACTTGTCCCAACTTGATAATTAATCAAGTTTCTCAGCTCTATGGGCATTTTGCTCATGCCTATCCCGTGTCCTTGCTAAAGCCTAAAATAAAACATTGCTCAATGTTGGGTGAACTTTATCCGGAAAGACACAAGCAAACCATTTTCTCATCTCCTACATGGCACCAAGGACAGACTGAAATAATGATCTAAGTATTCCAGAACCTCCTAAAACCACAAATGAGATGTGTGCAGTCAGGGCGGAATTACGCACAGGCAAAAATGAGATGAAGGAAGGAGTGGCTGGAATCTTAGAGGAAGATCTTTTATGAGGGAAGATCAAAGGTTGGTTCCTGTGTCTATTACTAGTAGTCACAGCTGCACTGACAGAGATGGTAATGGGTACTGTGTTTGCAGGACCGCTTTTGACAACAGTAAGTGGTTTAATTGTTAAGCTGGTGCACATTTTTTTTATATTTTCTATATAAAGTACACTCATAAGTAAATACAAACACAACCAAGAATAGGTAAATTGGTGAACAATTCACAAATAAGTGCATATGTTCATAAAGAGAAGAGGGGTTATCTGAAATCATTTGTAATCATAAGGAATAAAAGTTATTACAGGCTGACATTAAAATTGGTGGGTTGGGGAAGTAAGCAATTTAATGCTTATAGGGTTAAACACATACACTTCAGGATTGGAGAGATGAATCAGTGATTAAGAGCACTGGTTGCTCTTGTAGAGGACCCAGATTTGATTTCTGCCGCTGACATGGTGGCTAACAACCATTTATAACTCGAGTTCTGGAGGATCTTACACTCTCTTCTGGCCTCCACAGGCACCAGGCACATACTAACACGTAGACAAATCACTCACATACATAGAATTTTTTAAAAGTCTAAAAAAAGGGGCTGGAGAGATCACTCAGAGGTTAAGAACACTGATTGTTCTTGCAAAAGACCCGGGTTTGAATCCCAGCACCCACATGGCAGGTAACAAGTGTCCGTAACTCAACTCCAAGGGGATCCAACACAAAAGACCCGGGTTTGAATCCCAGCACCCACATGGCAGGTAACAAGTGTCTGTAACTCAACTCCAAGGGGATCCAACACTCTTCTGACCTCCGCAGGCATTGCACGACATGGGTACACTTACTTACATGCAGGTAATACACACATACACACAAAATAAAAATAATAAATAATTTTTAAAGATGTATGGGGCTTGGGGCTAGAGAGATGGCTCAGTGGTTAAGAGCACTGACTGCTCTTGCAGAGGACCCGGGTTCGATTCCCAGCACCCACA
>NW_008359442.1:529014-530958 GCF_000622305.1 Nannospalax galili | reverse complement strand
ATAATAGATGAATGTATTGGGTATCACTATATACCAATAAAGCTCTAGATATATATTCACATGAACATGTTTACAGTATATTTTTATATATATTATTTATTATTTTTGTGTGTGCATGTATGCCTGCATGTACGTAAGTGCACCCATTTAATGTAGTGACTGTGGAGGACAGAAGAGCCTGTCGAATCCCTTGGAACTGGAGTTACCGATAGTTGTTAGCTGCTATGTGGGCACTGGGATTCAAACCCAGGTCTTCTGCAAGAACAGTTAGTGTTCTTAACCACTGAGCCATCTCTCCAGCCCCATGTTTACAGTATATTAAGAAGGGGATACAGTAAATGAAAATGTGTATGAATATATGTGAATTTTACACATGAATATCTACGAGAGAATATGTGTTGTTAGGAAACTGCTTTCCCTGACACTGCTGAAGGCATGCCTGACCATGTTCAATGGTGCAGGTGGTTAAGGATTTGTACCTGGTGAAAGCAGCACAGACATGGTTGTTGAGGCAGATAAAGGAATGTCCCAGACCCCAGACTTGATATAAAAAAGCATTCTAACCCCAGATCATAAGTGCTATTATGCTTAGCTAGTTTCCATTTTAGCAAACAAGTTCTCTGTTTTAAAACAGCATACCAAGAGATCTTGAGGACTCTCTCACAAGATTGTCTGCACTGAGTAATGGTCTTTGTTCTAGTTATATAAGCTAAGGCAATAAATATACAGTGGAACAGGAACTTGGGGCCTCTGTTACCTTAGCAGCAAGCCTCCTACTCCTCCACTCTTGAGATTCTAGTTAAGTGCCTTTCCTTCAGGCTGTGCTGTCCCTCTTGGAGGATTCTCTGAACCCCTGTTGCAATGGATGTAGCAATGTGTTAAAGTTTAATATCATATATCTGAAAAAACATATATAAAAGTATATAGCAATTTCTCTTCCATAAAGGATTATAGGAAATTACTATTTTATCCACACTTTCATAGATTTTTCCTGACATGTTTCTCCTAGCAAAATTTTGTTTATGTAATTCCTCTAAGTGTTAATTATTTGGGGAAATATAAATATCTTTACTCCCCGGAAGGCCCATCATCAAATTTTCTCCTGTTTTCAACTCCAGAATTCCTCTCTCTGCCAAAGGGCATGGGGAAGCATGGTTGGATGTTTTGTAACACTAACAAATCATACACTCAACAGCAAGATCAGTGCTCTGATATCAAGATGATGCTAAGCAATATTCCAGGAATACTTTCATGTACTAATGGTCTTCTCCAAAAACATCACCAATAAAGTGATTATACTTGACTTTTCTGGGACATTGATCATCACAATGCACATTTTATTTTATTTTATTTTATTTTGAGACAGGGTCTCACTATGTAGTCTTAGCTGGCCTGAAACACACAGAGATCTACCTGTCTCTGCCTTCTCAGTGGTGGGATTACAGGCATATGCCATGGCACCCAAAATACATATTTTTTTTTAATTTTAATTTTTTTATTTTTATTTTCTTTTACAATTAAAGTTACAGTTTTAACAATATACAAAATGTTACAGTAATTCAGATTTTTTGGCATAATGATTACAGATTTGATAAATACATTTTATATCTCATAATAGCGATGAAGATTATACAAAAGCTATTAAAACAATTATGAGAATAAATTCTATCGTCACTTAAATATCTAAAGCTATTTTCCTTTGAGTTCTTCCAGAATGATTTGTTCTTATTCTTTACCTTAATTTGAGGGACTTCAAGAAAATACTTGTTTTGTTTTTGTTTTTGTTTTTGTTTTTTTTCATACAGAAGAATTCATTCCAAGGCAACTGACATTGAGACGTTTTCACATGCATTTCTAATCTCTATATACATGACTATCACTGGTCACAGTCGCCCACCTTCTGAGCTCCTCGGCATCTGAGCATGAATACAAACTCGTCAGATA
>NW_008359442.1:522808-523566 GCF_000622305.1 Nannospalax galili | reverse complement strand
CAGGAAGCAGTATTGGTTCCCCAGGTGTCTGGGGCCCCAAGACTAGGAATGGCACAGGGCCCAAACTAGGAGTATAGAATGGTGGGGGGGGGGTTGGATATGGAAGGGTGAATGTGCCTTAGGGTTTCCCGGCCGGAGGGCTGCACTTACCCAATACCCCAAGAGGTCTGAGGATAGTAGTGCAGGCTAGGAGAGTTAGCAGGTAGTGCAGGCCCAGGGAAGCAGAGAGAGGTGAGGGCGGGGCCAGGACCAGAAGCGGTGCTCCTGGGGCCCAAGAAAGGGATTGAGTTGGTCTGGGTGAGAAGGATCAGGAAGCAGTATTGGTTCCCCAGGTGTCTGGGGCCCCAAGACTAGGAATGGCGCAGGGCCCAAACTAGGAGTATAGAACGGCGGGGGGCCCAAAATACATATTTTATACAAGTGATTTTTCTAGGTTCTTGTAACTCTAGCCTATAGGTTATCTCAAGACTCTGTGAAGTTGAAACATTTTACAATATATACTCACATTAGACTCATACCTGAAGCTCATGGAACATTTAAATAATTTACAAATGAATGCAAACTCAACTATTACACTCCTCAATATTCAAAAGTTAGAAGCCAAAGTAATGCATTGTTAAATAAGAAATTTTCTTCCACTTGGACAAATCCAGTTTCATAGCTTTTCAGCCAAAAATTATACAGAAAAGTATGCTTTCATGCAAATAAAGTAATTAAAACATGAAAGAAAATAGAATTCAATCAATGTGCGCATAGCT
>NW_008359442.1:514615-522760 GCF_000622305.1 Nannospalax galili | reverse complement strand
CATAATATAAAATAAAGATAAAATTCACCAATTATTTAAAATATTTTTGCTTTAATTTAATCAAATCACTAAATGCTAAACTATTATGACTTACTTTAGTTCTACTGGGAAGATTGACCAAAGATTTATGATATAAAATGCCATCATAACATTAAGCATTCAAAATTTCAGAATTTCTTAATCAAAAAAGTAAATTAAATATCAATAATATAGTAATGTTGTTACACACTTTTTCTAGGTTCCAAGTAAATGCTGCAAAATTTGTTCTAAATAGAAGTCTTTGTATAATTAAATACTTTTGTAAAGTATTTTAAGAATGAAAAGAAATCAATGAAGAACAACTTTTGTATTTCTTATTTTTTTTTAACTTTTACAAAAACTTTATTGAGAATTTCATACATGCATATAAGGTGTTTTTATCAAATCCATGTCCACTCCCTCCCCTCCAACATTCCTCTCTCTGAAGAGGTAACCCTAAAATCTTTTAAGGATTAGATACAAGCTCCCAAATACTTTTGACATTTTGACACTTTTGGCCTTTAGAAGAGTGTGTTACTAACAGGCCCAAGGACATTTTGACTTTTAGCCCAGAAACTGGCTACATTCTTTGGGGTCTTTTTACCCTAACTGCATAGCCAATTCCTACCTCCTTATCACACTATCCTCTGAAGGGTTTACTGAAATTGCCAATAGGGAATAGGGACACAGACCCCTCTGGCTTCTTCCATGCTGAACAGGGATGCAGGGTGAGGCAACTGGAGTACCCTTTCAGTGAGTCTATCTGAAAGACTCCCAAATTGCATAACTCTTGCCTCTAAGGGGAAAAGAAAGTCCTTGAATCATGAATAGAAGATGTGAAGGAGAAGTAAAGGCAAGAGTAACTAACATTTCAAGTTCTAGACAGGGAACTAGAAAAAAGTCAGAACAGGGCAATTTTCAAATGTTCATATGAGCGTCCATTGGAGTTTCTTGACAAGGTCTTCCAAAAGAATCCCTCTTTGGGGTTCTTCCTCATCTTTGTTTTGTCTTCCAAGGCTGGACTAGTTGGCTGGGAAGAGTGGCTGGATACTCAGGTGAGGGTCCAGTGACACTGCTTGGCACTCCTTAATGAAGGAGCACAATCGTCAACAAGTCCAATTATGACTGTGTTTAGAGATCAGGTACAGCCAAAGTCGTGATGATGGTAGTTATTTCATGCAGAAGGACTGCTATATAGCATCATCTTATTAAAAGGACCTAGAATTTAAAAGGATTTGGTGCTAGGAGCCACATATGAGGAAGAACATATGTTGTTTGTTTTTCTGACTCTGTGTTACTTCACTTAGTATAGTCACATTTTTCAAAACTTCTATTTTTCTTTGCACAGGATACATATAAAATATACTATTTTCTTATTCTTAATAACTTTAGTGATAAAGAACTTTTAAAGATTTCCTCTTTATTTTCTCAGCCAGTGGAGTTATCTAATTATACACTGGAATTATAATATTGAGTTCAGATAATATAATTAAGATGCCAAATGCATTGTGGTACAATAAAGGGATTTTTTTAAACCTATGGCTTTTCATTACTTGTTTTTACATTTGGATTTTTCTAGTGCTTATTAAAATATTTTATTATTCTCTTATAAGAATCTCGAGAATATAATTTACATTATAGAAAAGCTATTATATTAGGAATCTATTATGAGATGTCCTCCTATCAAGGCTAATTATAAAAATATTGTTTGTATTTGAGAATTTATACCTGAGTATTGCATTAACACCATTTCCAAGCCTCCCTCACCCCATACAATTCTACTCCTGCCCCCCCCACTCACTCTCAATTTCATGAACTATTCTTTAATTATTATGGTTACACAGACACACACATACACAACTTATTGAGTCCATTTAATGGTGCACCATTGTACATGTATTTAGGCATGAGGACTTAGGATTTGGTGGCCCATCAGGGAACTCCACTCTGGAGAATACCGATTCTCCCTCTCTCACCTCTTACTACCTCTAGTTCTTCACTTAGAGGTGAGACCTTGTGAATTTTACCTCATCTACATTATCATAACAACAGGTGGTACTATTATGCAGGTCTTGTTTAGGAAACCATATTGTCAAGATCATGGGTGTAGCCTTACTTTCATGTCTAGAAGACTATTTAACAATAGGTATCCTGGTACTCTGGCTCTTACAGTCTTTCTGCCCCCTCTTCTTCAATGTTCTCTGAGCCATAGGTGTAGGGATTGCATTGTGGATGTATCAATTAGGGCAGGACACCTCAGAGTCACTTATTCTCTGCATTTCATCAGTTGTGATCACTGCAATAGCTTTTATCTGTTGGAAAAAGAAGCTTCTTTGATGAGTAGTGACAGCTACAGTTATCTGTAGGAATAATTCTTTAGAGTGTTGTTAGAAATTATACTGGTTTAGGAAAATGACAGCAAGATTCTCCTCTATGTTCCATGATGTCTCCAGCCACTGGTACTTGGCTAGGCTATAGTACCAGTAATGATTTTTTTTTAAAATTATGTGGGCCTTAAATCCAGTCAGACAGATGTTGGTCATCCTCAAGATAAAAGTGCTGTGAATTCACCACTATGGATTTTTTGTTGGGCTGATCATTGTGATTCATAGACTCTACACCTGGGTAGGACTGTTGATTGCTTTCCTCCTTTGGAGCTTGAGTAGTGCCTTTTGATACCATGAGAGCCAGTTGTCAAGGAGGAAGCTTCTAGGTCAGTTCCAGCTTGATTCTTCTAAGTCTTGCATCCAAAGTATGTGATGTTTTTAGCAGTAGGATCTTACCTTCAAGTTCTGGGAGGTAACCAAGGGTAATGGTAATAGCTTATATTGTTTTCAAGTCCTTTTAACTACCCTGTCCAACAACTTGAAGGGATGTTTGTCATGCCTGGTATTTGAATTTTTGTTAGACAGCCTAAGGCTACACAAAGACACACATCACACACACATACATGCACACACACACACAGTATATGTATTTTTTAGGTAAGTTTATAAAATAATGTCTCCCTATGTTTTTCCATATCTCTTTGCTGTTATTAATCACTCTGTCCCTCTTCACCCTCTGTATTACCCTCCTTCTGCTGTTTCCAGTTAAAACATTACCTGTCTCATTTTTCCCATTTCTCCCTTGATAGTACCTGTGTTTTACTATCCTCCTCTCTGGAACCTCTTCTCCTCCATCCTTCTATGGCCCCTGTCTACTCTCCTGGTTTTACGGCTACTTCAGGTTACAAACTCACATTTTAAAATTCCTAGCTAGGATTCATAAATAACAGAATATATAGAGTTTAACTTTCTGCTCTCAGCATTTCTTCAAGTTCCATCAGCTAACCTGAAAATTACATGATTTCATTTTTCTTTATAGACGAGTATTGTGTGTATGTGACCACATTTTCATTACCCATTCAGCAGTTTAAGGCCACATAGGTTGTTTCCATTCCTCAATAATTAAGAAAAAACAGCACTGAGCATGGCTGAGCAAGTACCTCTGAAGTAGGATATCAACTCCTTTTGGTGTATGCCAAGTAGTGGCACAGCTTGGTCATATGGTAGATCTATTTAGTCTTTTGAGACGTCTTCACCTTGATTTCCATAGTGACTGTACCAGTTTGCACTCCCTCTGGCAGTGAATGAGGCCTTCCCTTTTCCACATCCTCACCAGTATTTTTTTGTCAACTCTGCTCTTGATGTTAGCCACTCTTATATAAGATAAAATCTTAAAATAGTTTTAGTTTGCTTTTCCCTAATTACTAAGGTATGTTGAATATGTTTTAAGATATTTCTTAGCCATTTTATTTCGTCTTTTGAGAACTCTGTTCAGATCTGTAGAAAAATTTTAGTTGGCTCATTTGTTTTCTTGATCTTACTTTTGATTTCTTTGTATATTTTGGGTATTGACCCTCTCTCTACTGGATGTATAGCTGCCAAAGCTTTGCTCACATTCTTTGAGCTTTCTCTTTACTAGATTGATTGCTTCCTTTGTTGTACTTAAGCTCTGTAGTTTAATGAGGTCCCATCCCAAAAATTCCACAAGAAAACTTCAAAGAAATGAAGGACACTTTAAGCAAGGTGGTAGGATTTAAATAGCTTCAAAAATAAATTAAAATATCCAGGAATAACTGTAATCAATGCAGTAAGAGATCTCCACAACAAAAGCTTTAAACATTTACAGAAATAGATGGAGGAAGATACTTGAAGGTGGAAAGGCCTCCCATGTTCATGGACTGATAGAATACATCTTCTGAAAATAACCATTCTACCAAAAGTAATTTATAGATTCAGTGCAATTCTAATCAAAATCCCCATGACATTTTTCACAGAAACAGAAAAAAATATCCTACAATTCATTTGGAATCTCAAAAGACCTCAGATAGTCAAAACAATCTCAAGTTAAAAGAACTATGTGGGATGGATTACCATTACAGACTTCAAGGTATCTAATAGAGCTATGGTAATAAAAACAAGCATGGTACTGGCCCAAAAACAGAGATGTAGAATGATGGACAAAATAGAAGGCATAAACATGGGTGCACTTAATTACAGTCACTTGACAACTGACAAAGATGCCAAAAACACACTCTGGAGGAAAGACAGAATCCTCAATAAATGTTTTTGGAAAAATGGGAGGGTGAATGTAGAGAATGAAATTAAATTCATTCTGAGCCTAATTTTAAAGGATTATGTCTAAATATATAAACATATATTGATGATACTTAATTCTGGATTTACCTTCTATCTCTCCTATTTATTCTACTCTGACAAACCAGAGTTTATAATTTAAAGGGATACACATGTTTAGAAAACAGATTTTTTACAGGGTTTCCCTAGTCCAAGTCAGCCTGGAAGTCATGATGTGGACCAGGGTGGCCTTGAAGTCACAGAGATCTGCCTGCCTCTGCTTCTGAAGGGCTGGAATTAAAGGTACATACCACCATACCCAGTGTAGAAAACAGATTTTTAAAAAGATGATTTCCTCCAATCTTGTCTGAAAACTTTAATCAATATTTTTTCTTGATTTCTGACTTTCCTAGTTTCTTTTAAGAATTGAGTCTTCTCTTTTGTCATAGTTAGCTTCAGATGTCAACTTGCCAAACCCGAGAAGAGGGAACTCAAACTGAGGAATTTCCTTTATTGGATCTGCCTGAGGGCATTTCTATGGGGCATTTTGGTAATTGCTAATTGATTTATAAAGGACTAGGCCACTGTGGACAGTGCCATCCATGGCCAGTTGTGTCTGGGCTGTATATGAAAGACAGCTGAGCAAGCCAAAGAAAAGCAAGCCAGTAAGTAGCATTCCTCTGTGGTCTCTGCTTCAGTGCCTGCCTCCAGGTTCTTGCCTCAAGCCCCCTCATACTTTGACTTCCTTGAGATGGATGTCACCTGTTAGATGAAATAAAATCCTCTACCCCAAGTTGCTTTTGGTCATGATGTTTTAATCACAGTAACAGAGAAGTAAGCTGGGACATCCTTAAAGACATTAGAAACAACATTCTAGGTTTTCTTTATAGGAAAAGTAGAAACTTTCTTAGATCAATGAATCAAATGATTCATTATACATAATACAGAAAGCAATTTGCCTGTACAGCAGTATCTGGCATTGCAAAGTAAATAAAACTAAGGTTTGCCTAAAACCCATGAGTGTTCATCAGTTAGGCAATTAAATCAATTACTCATTTTCTCTTCTATGACAACAAATAATTACTAAATTGTGTATTTGTGTGACCATGTTGAAATATCAACTTATCAAAATAAATCAAATTGGTTGAGATGCAGTCAAAACTTTGACTTGTGATTTAAGGCTAAGACGTCTGAAGGGACCATATGCTCTGCTGTAGCTGTTGCTTGGCTATCGTCTCATCTCAAACTAACAGTTCATGGTCAGTTCTTTGGAGTCATTCCTGCATGCCTAGAGAACTTCAAAATACCATTCACCTCTCCACATCTGCTTGGCCACAGTTGAAACATGTCTTACAAATCTAATTTCATATTTAAGGTATTTGTTTTATTTAGTTCACTCTGTCTTCTATTATCTACATTTAGCTTTATTTTTCATACATTTAAAGCTGAGAGTCTCATAAACATTCTTCTACACACATTGTAAATACAAACATATAGTCCTTGCATGTTTATTTCATTTTAAAGCTCACAAAATTCCCTTATTGTAAATATATAAAGAGAAGAAATTTCATTATGTAAGTGTAATTTGAAATAACATTAGTCAAACTTATATCGAGCTCACTCAGTCCTCAAAACAACACTCTAGACAGCAAGGGAACTTATTAAGGAACAGGCACATTAAGTATCTTCCATGTATCAGTCTGCTGTAGTTGCTACAAGAAAATTACACAGGTTGAATGTGATAGCATAAACAAAGAAATTTATTTTTCATCATTCTAAAACCAGAGGGCCAAGATTCCAGTTTATCTGTTTCTGGAAAAGCCTGTCTTCCCAACCTGAACACAGATGACTTCCTGTGCAGATTTTATATGGTGAGAGAGAAAAAGAGAGAATCAAGCTTTCTGTGTTTTTATTTACAGGACACTAAGCATAGTCAGTACCACATTTTAACCTTTATTATTTCCTTTGAAATCCCATCTCCAAATACAGCCTTTCAATGGGTCAGGGTTTCACATATAAATTTTGGTGGGACTCAAGTGTTCCTTCCATAACATCCTGTCCTAGTTTGTTTCTCCATTGCTGTGACAAAACTCTCTGACTAATACCAACTTGGGGAGGAAAGGGTTCATTTGTCTTACATCTCCTGGGTCACAGTTCATCCAGGAGCCCAAGGTAGGAACTCAGGGCAGGAACCTGGAGGAAGGAGCTGGAGCACAGGCCTTGGAGGAATGCTGCTTACTGACTTGCTCCCCTGGCCCCTGCTCAGCCTGCTTTCTTGTGCAACACAGGTCCACCTGCCCAGGGATGGCACTACCCACAGTGGCTGGGTCCTCCCACATCACACAGCAATTAAGAAAGTGCCACACAGACATGGCCACAGGCCAGTTCAATAGAGGTAATTTCCCAATTGAGGCTCCCTCAACCCAGGTGTGTCAAGTTGACATTAAAGCTATCCAGCACAATCCTAATGAAGAGTTGAATTATTCAAATT
Source organism: Nannospalax galili (assembly GCF_000622305.1). Taxonomy (NCBI): domain Eukaryota; kingdom Metazoa; phylum Chordata; class Mammalia; order Rodentia; family Spalacidae; genus Nannospalax; species Nannospalax galili. Next base: position 515,632 of record NW_008359442.1, on the reverse strand, counting down.
CAAACTTCAAAGCTTTCCCAGTTGTTTTCTTTCATAAACACGGTCACAAATGGCTTTATTGAAGATTTTAGAAAGATTTTTAATGTATGTCTTTATTGTATATTTTTATTGTTTCATGCTATATCTTAATCATATTTAGAACATGTTCCCTATGTGCACCTCCCCACAGCCTGTCCACAGAATTTCATGCATTCTGTCATATGTCAAGCCTATCGAGTTAAGTTTGTATACACAGATGTCCCTTGGTGTGAGTTCATCCGCTGGAGCCTGATCACCTATCTAGCATCACCCCTTAAAGAAGACCACCTCTCCTTTGCCCAGCAGTGGTCAGCTGCCAATAGTTCCTCAGCTAAGGTTGGTGCCTCCTGTCCATTTCCCCAGTTCTATGCTGTACACTGGTTTTTGTCTGATCAAATCTGAAGCATCTTGCACTGGAGAGATGGCTGAGTAGTTAAGAACACATACTGCTCTTACAGAGGACTGGATTTTGGTTCTCAGCACCTATGTTGGGTAGCTCACAAATTTCTGTTACTCCAGCTCCTGGAGATCAGTGCCTTCTACTGACTTCACTGTCCATCTGCATCCAAGTGCACATACTGCTCCCCATATACACATATTTTTTAAGTAAAATCTTTTAAAAATCATCATCTAAAATGTAGTAAATCCCCCTTTTCAGCTATAGATGGTGCCTGACTACATTTCTGAGTCTTCAGTATGCTACCACAATTCCTTAACTTCACTGTAACTGTCATCATGGACAACTGCATTTCTGATAATAGAACCATGCAAATGCCTTTATTTTGCCAGATTTTTCATCTTAAAAGCCTATTTTTATGGAGTAGCACATGTTGGTTTTTTCATTTGTGGAGCTCATTTAAGAAAATATAGTTTATTTCCAATATCAAAGATACCAAAGATCTCTACAATGAAAAATTTAAATCTTCAAAGAAAGAGATTGAGGAAGACATCAGAAGATGGAAGGACCTCCCATGTTCATGGATTGGAAGAATTAATATT
>NW_008359442.1:509831-514544 GCF_000622305.1 Nannospalax galili | reverse complement strand
CAATCAAAATCCCCATGACATACTTCACAGAGTTAGAAAAAAATCTTAAAATTCATATGGAAGCACAAAAGACCCTGGATAGCCAAAGCAAGCCTGAGCACAAAGCAATGCTGGAGGGATTATCATACCAGATATTGAACTATAGTACAGAGCTATAGTTAGAAAAATAGCATGGTACTGACACAAAAAATTGACACATAGATCAATGGAACATAATTGAAGACCCAAACATGAGTACATGCAATTTCAGCCATCTGATATTTGACAAAGATGCCAAGAAGACACAATGGAGGAAAGACAGCATCTTCAATAAATGGTGCTGGCAAAACTGGATCTCCACCTGCAGAAGAATGAAACTAGATCCTTATCTTTCATCTTGTACCACAGTCAACTCCAAGTGGATCAAAGACCTCAATGTGAAACCTGAAAATCTGAAACTGTTAGAAGGAAACACTGGCAGTAATCTACAAGATATAGGTGTAAGAAAGTACTTTCTAAATAGGACACCAGTTGCTCAGGAATTAAGGTCAGCAATCAACAAGTGGGACCTCATTAAACTAAAAAGTTTCTGTACAGCAAAAGAAACAAGAAAGTGAAGAGGAAACCCATAGAGTGGGAGAAAATCTTCACCAGTGACACATCTGACATCGTTCAACATCCAGAATATACAAAGAACCCAAACACAAATTAAGAAAACAAATGACCCAATTAAAAGATGGGCTAAATATCTAAACAGAGTGTTCCCAAAAGAAGAAATATAGATGTCAAATAAACATCTTAAAAATGTTCAACAATATTCATAATTAGGGAAATGCAAATTAAAATCACCTTAAGATTTCATCTTACCCCAGTCAGGCTGGATAAGATCAAGAGAACAAATGATACCAAATACTGGAGAGGATGTGGAGAAAGAGGAACACTCATTCATGTTGGTGGGATTTCAGACTCGGGCAACCACTATGGAAAGCAATGAACCTACCATATCACCTGGTTATACCACCCCTTGGAATATACCCACAGGACCCATCCTATTGCAAAGATACTTGTACAGTCATGTTTGTTGCTGCTCTTTTCACAATAGCTAAGAGAAGAAAGCAACCTAAAGTTTCCCTCAACTGATGAGTGAATAAAAATGTGGTACATTTACACAATGGAGTTCTACTCAGCAGTAAAGAAAGATGAAATCATGAAATTTGCAGGTAAATGGATGGATTTAGAAACTCTTATACCAGGTGAAGTAATAGAGACTCAGAAACACGAAAGATGTATGTTCTCCCTCATTTGTGGATCCTACAAGGATAATGAGAGAGTCTAAGAGCCAATGACACTGTGTAGTTGAAACGGTTTGTACTTTGTGCTCTTTTAATAATAATATCAGATAACTTCATTTTCTTTGGTGATTTTGACTTTCTTAATTTTGAAACACATTGTCTAATATAATTGATATTAACATTGATTCTGCAAAGAGAGCTAACTCATGTACAGCAGGTGACATTTCAATGTGATTTTGGAATTTTTATATTCTGAAAAATACACACATGGTACTAGATAAAGCAATATGATTCCATTTTGGCCAAAAGTTACAGTTAATCTTATATTGCTGGAAATACATTATTTTCATTGGTGCAGTAGTGGGACTTTTATCTTGGGGTAATCAATAGCTATCTAATTGGACTTAAGATTGACTCAGTGGGAGGGAAATCATGCTTGGTGCTATAAACATAGTCAAGTACAAATGGCTACAGAAATCAGAGACTCTAAATATAAACCTATTTCTGTTACTTCCCTAGATTAATGCTATTTCTTAGTATATTCTAAATATATATCCTTATGCTTACAAAAAAGTGTGCCTCTCGCTACTCATCAAAGAAGCTTCTTTTTGCAATAGATGATTACAAAGTTCCACAACTGGTTAAATGCAGAGAAGTGACTATGAGGTGCCCAGCCCTAAGTGACACATCTACAATGCAACCTCTACACCCAAGGCTAGAGGAGTATTATGAAGGGGGGGTTGTAAAAGCCAGAGGGCCAAGACACCTCCTGCTACTTAAAGTACTCTAGACATGATAGGAAAACTATACTAATGAAAAGCGCATAGTATGGTATTCTAACATGATCTACATATAATGATAAAGGGGATGGGAGAAATTTTAAGGAGCCTTATCTCAAGATGAAGAGCTACAGGCAATCAATGGATGTTGAGAGACTAGCTCCATGAGAGCTTTATCTAGTCCCAAGTGGGAAGACATAAAAACAAAAGAACACCACTATATAACAATTATACTCAAAGAAGGGGACAAGACATTGAGAGGGAGTGGGGGGAGCAGAGGAGTTGGAGGGGGTTTGAGAGAAATGAAAAGAATGCAAAGACTATTCTCATGTCTAATAGTCATGAAAAAGATATTTTAAAATTTAAATCCCAGAAATTACAAGCACCCCTTTCATATGAATACTGACAAGTTTCCTTTTCTTCAGAATAAGCTATCCATATAGTGTTTTGTGGAATATAAAAGTTGCTATTAAAGAAGTGTGTCCTAAAAGTTGACCAGATGCACTGACATGTGTGTGTACCTTTAAACATCTTTTGAAGACATGCCTGGAGTAAAGAGGTTCAAATATTGATATAGTCATCTCAAACTATGCTAATCTAGTCTTTATTTCTATCACCTTTACCTTTTCAAGTTAATATTTAAAAAATATTTTTTTACTTATTTTTATTGCTTGTGTATGCATGTATTGCCTGCAAGTATGTAGGTGCACCCATGTCATGAAGTATCCATGGAGGTCAGAAAAGGGTGTTGGATCCCCTGAGACTTGAGTTATGGATGGTTGTTAGCTGTCATGGGGGTGCTGGAAACTGAACCTGGATCCTTTGCAAGAATAGCTAGTGCTCTGAACTGCTGAGCCATCTCCATCCCCATCCTTTACCCTTCAAACTTGGTATTTTTCTCCCCAGAGCAACTGGAGTGATTGTTTAAAAGCATAACTTACCTGCTCAATTCTCCTACACAAAGTATTTTTGACACATTTGGATGCCTTGCCCTGGTAGAGAGTCAGGTGGTCTTTAATCCTTTACACGAGGTTTCTTTAGTTCTTCTCTTTCATCTTTTCATCAACTCTGAACTTTTACTCCTTTTCTACAAATCTTGTGGGTACTGGGGATGGAACTCAGGTCAGGCTTGGCAGCAGGCCTCTACATCCTGAGCCATCTAGCCAGCACCTTATCTGGAAAGTTTAAAAGCACATTGACAACAGATTATGCTAGATGAGGAACAGCTGATCCTCCTAAAACAAAGACCTCTAGATAGGCTGACTAGATTCACCAGAAGGGCAAGTAGTGGGGAATGGCTTGGGGTGTCGACAATACAGCAGACAGTAGGAGGGATATCAGAGTATAAGGGCTCTAGTTTGGGTATGGTGCCTATGGGAGGGTGCTATCTGGGAAGTAGGTGTAAAAATAAAAATAAATAAATAAATAATTTTTTTACAAAAAGAAATAAAGGTAGCAAGTGAATACAAAACGAATGACTATTTATTTGAATGGAATACTATGATAGTGATAAAAATACAGAATAAAACTGCCTTCTACCTTTAAAAAAAGATTTAAAAAAAATCAAATGCTTACTCTTAGCCTAAGAACATACCGCTATGGATCCAAAGTCTTTAAAAGAATCTTTTTAAAACTTTACCTCCTGGGAACCCTCTGGGCCTGGTCCTGCCCTCACCTCTCTCTTCTTCCTGGGCCTGCACAACCCGCAGACCTCTCTCCTGGGTAAGTCCAGTGGGCCCTCCCTACCTTGACTCCCCCAGCCTCATTCACCCTCCCATCTCCCCGGCCTGTCACTCCTCCTAGCCTGGGTCCTGTCCCATTCCTTGTCTTGGGGCCACCGACACCTGGGGAACCACCACTGCTTCCTGATCCTTTGCATCCAGACCAACCCAGTTCCTTTTTGGTGCCCAGGAGTAGTCTGGGCCTGGTCCCACCCTCACCTCCCTCTGCTTCCCTGGGCTGCACAACCCACTAGCCTCTCTCCCAGGAGCCCTCTGGGTCTGGTCCCGCCCTCACCTCCCTCTGCTTCCCTGGGCTGCACAACCTGCCAGACTCTTTCCTGGACACTAGGGCTGACCTCTCAGCTTCCTGATCCTTTACATCCAGACCAACCCAGTTCCTGCCTGTAGTCCCCAGGAGCCCCTGGGGTCTCTTCCTGCCTCCATCTCCCTTTGCATCTCTTAGTGGCATGGCTACTAGCTGCCCCAGACCAGCATTTTCCTGGGCCCTGCTCCCAGGGCAGTCCAACCCCCAAATTCCTGAGGACAACATCTTTTCTGGAGGGATCCAGACCTTAGGAGGAAGCCTGAGAGCATCTGGTGCTCATCTGACTTGGGCATCTGTGGGAACTCCTGAAGACAAAAGGAATCTGGCCACTCCAATATAAAATCAAAAGAGAGAACCAGAAGCTTAAAGGAACCAGCTTTCCATGCCCCAAAAGTAAACCAAAAAGGCACATAAAGTTTACAAAAAGAAGCAGACCTAAACTTGAAGGATTGAGTCTCACACGAGAATCATAAGCTACAAAAGAAATTCACATGTCAAAATCACAGAGAAAAAAAATAATAGCATGAAAAACCAAAATAATATATCCCCACCAAATACCCAACAGTCCTCTAGAGGAGTACAATGAGAACCCCTAGAGATAACACAGGACATGGAAC
>NW_008359442.1:497329-509145 GCF_000622305.1 Nannospalax galili | reverse complement strand
AGCAATACAAAGAGCTGAAGAAAGGAATGACTATACCCAAAGGGGTTGTGGGAAGAAATTCAATGAAGGTATAACTGTGAAAGAGTACAGTTATATCAAGAATGTGAACAGAAATAAAAATGACAGGATTCAATACACATCTTTCATTAATAACTTTAAATATTAACATACTGAACTCCCCAGTCAAAAGACACAGACTAGGTCAATGGATTAAGAAACAAAATCCATCTTTTGGTTGTCTGAAAGAAACTCATTTCACTTTCAAGGACAGGCACTATCTTAAGGTGAAAGGATGGAAAAAAATATACCAAGCAAATGGTACTAATAAAAAGCCATGGGTTGATTTCTAATATCTTACAAAATAGACTTTAAACTAAAACTAATCAGAAGAGACAAAGAAGGCCACTTCATTCTGATCAAAGGAACAATAAACCATGAAGATATTAAACCCGTGAACATATGTTCACCAAACACTGGTGTATCCAACTTCATATAAACAATACTACAGGACTTTAAGACCTAGATTACTCCCAACTCATTAATAGTAGGGGACATCAATACCCCACTCTCTCCATTAGATAAGTCAACAGGGCAGAGAATTAACAGAGAAACATCTCTGTTATGAATAGGAATTAAACAATACCATATATCATATGGACCTAACAGACATCTACCAAGTATTCCACCCAAGCACCAAAGGACATACTTTCTATTCAGTGCCCCATGAAACCATATCCAAAATCGACCATACACTGGGGCACAAAACAAACCTCAACAAATACAAAAAGATTGAAATAATTCCATGCATCCTATCAGATCACAATGCAATCAAGCTTAAAATCAACAGTGGAAGAAGCCCTAATTACCACATGAACACATGGAGATTAAACAACATACTCCTGAATGATGAATGGGTCAAAAGAGAAATTAAGAAAGAAATAAAAGTATTCTTGGTACTAAATGAAAAGGACAATACAGCACAACAAAACTTTTGGGACACACTGAAAGCTGTCCTTAGAAGGAAGTTTATAGCTCTAAGTGCCTACATTAAAAAATTGGAAAGAACACAAATAAATGCCTTAACATTGCAACTCAAGACAATTGAAAAGTAACAACAAATGAAACCCAAACCCAGCAGACAAGGAGAAATACAAAAATCAGAGCAGAAATTAATGAAATTGAAACAAAGAAAACAATACAAAGAATCAACAAATCCAAGAGCTGGTTCTTTGAAAAGTTAAACAAGATTGACAGACCACTAGCCCTGTTAACCAAAAGAAAGAAACAACACCTCCAAATCAACATATCAGAGTTGAAAGGGGAAACATCACAACAGACACCAGAAAGATACAGAATATTATAAGTGAATGCTTTAAAAACCAATATGCTACTAAATTTGAAAACCTAAAAGAAATGTATGAATATCTAAAGGCATGGGAACTACCAAAACTAAACCAATAAGAGATTAATAGCTTAAACAAACCCATAACACACAAAAAATTGAAACAGTAATATTAAACCCCCCAACTAAAACAAACCCAGGACCAGATGGATTTACAGTAGAATTCTATCAGACATTTAAAGATCTACTTAATTTATTGAAAAAGATAGAAATGGAAGGAGAAGTCCCAAATTCCTTCTATGAAGCCAGCATCACTCTAATACCAAAGCCATGTAAAGATACAACAAAAAAAGAAAACTATAGCCCAATATCCTTAATGAACATAGATGCAAAAATTCTCAACAAGATACTTGCAAATCACACACAGACACATAACAAAAAGATCATCCACCATAATCAAATTGGCTTTATCCTAGAGACACAGGGATGGTTCAATATATGTAACTCAATAAACATCATAAATCGTATAAATGGGGTCAAAGACAAGAACCACATGGTCATCTCAATAGATGCAGAGAAGGCCTTTGACAAAATTCAACATGCATTTATATTCAAAGTCCTAGAGAGAATTTGACTGGAGGGAACATACCTCAACATAATTTAAACTATATATAACAAACCCACATCCAACATCACTCTAAATGGAGGAAAAACTAAAAGAATTCCCATTGAAACAGGAACTGGACAAGGCTGTCCACTATCTCCAGTTCTCTTTAACATAGTGCTTGAAACTCTTGCAAGAGCAATAAGACAAGAGCAGAAAATTAAAGGAGTAATAATTGGAAAAGGAGAGATCAAATTATCCCATTTTGCAGATGATATAATATTATATCTAAGAGATGCTAAAAATTCCACCACAAAACTCCTAGAAATTATCACATTCAGTAAAGTGGCAGATTAAAAAATTAACCTACAAAAGTCTGTAGCCTTTTTATATACCAATAACAAGCAATCAGAGAAAGAGTACATGGAAACACTCCCCTTCACAATAGCTTCAAAAAAATAATAAAATATCTCAAAATAAACCTGACCAAAGACATTAAAGACCTCTTCAATGAAAACTTTAAATCTTTAATGAAAGGGATTGAGGAAGACATCAGAAGATGGAAGGACCTCCCATGCTCATGGATTGGAAGAATTAAAATTGTGAAAATGACCATTCTACCAAAAACCATTTATAGATTCAATGCAATACCAATCAAAATCCCCATGACATTTTTCACAGCATTGGAAAAAAACATCCTAAGATTCATATGTAAGCACCTTGGATAGTCAAAGCAACCCTGAGCACTAAGAGCAATGCTGGGGGAATTAGTAAACCAGACTTTAAGCTGTATTGCAGAGCTATAGTCATTAAAACAATATGATACTGGCACAAAAATAGACTCATAGATCAATGAAACAAAATTGAAGACCCAAATATGAGTACATGCAATTTTAGCTATGTGATATCTGATAAATGGGCCAAGAACATTCACTGGAGGAAAGACAGCATGTTCAGCAAATGGTGCTGGCAAAACTGGATCTCCACTTGTAGAAGAGTGAAACTAAACCCCTATCTTTCACCCTGCACAAAAGTCAATTCCAAATGGCTCAAAGACCTCACCAGTGTAAACCTAGAGGCCCTGGAAGAATTTAAGAACTTCTCACAGCACAAAGGACTTCTGCAAGAAAGCATTGTGGTACCCGAGCAGCAGGGTGAGAGGATGACCAGCCCCTCCCCCTCGTCCTCTCCATACTGCCCAGGACTCTCTGTGACCCTTGTGTCTCTCTGTGCCTTTTGTGTCTCTTTCTGTCATGTATGCCCTCCCCTCACGAGGACCACGGGTCTTGGCTATGGGACCATCTAAGCTGCAGGTATGATGGGGTCTGGGTCCTCACCAGGGCACCACCTCACCTCTGCCCTTTGTTTCTACAGAAGAGTGTGTTTCTGAACACTATAGTGGTAAGTGACCACCAGAAAGAACACTGGGACAGCCCATCACCCTCATTTCTAGTGCTCAGTGATCCATCTGGTCAAGCTCGGCTCCACCCAGGCAGGAGAGACCTGCTGGCCAGGCAGAAGCGACCACTCCAGGAAGTGGCCCGAAGTGTAATTCCTAGGACATTTGGGGAGTCAGTTCTTCCTTTCCCCAGAGTCCTTCCTAACCTTGGTCTCCTTGTCATTACCTCCCACTCAACACACAAAAGATGCTCAGAGACGCCTGTGGCCAGACCCGCCAGCGACTAGCCAGGTGCGGCGGGGGGAGTGCCATTCTGGGAGTGCGCCCAGAGAGAGCACGCACGCCCCATAGAGAAGAATGAAACAAAACCCCTATTTTTCACCCTGCACAAAAGTCAACTCCAAATGGATCAAAGACCTCAGGGTAAAGCCTGAAACTCTGAAAATGTTAGAAGAAAACATTGGCAAAAACTTGCCAGGCATGGTGGCACACACCTTTAATCCCAGCACTCGGGAGGCAGAGGCAGGCGGATCTCTGAGAGTTCAGCCTGGTCTACATAGTGAGTTCCAGGACAGCTGGAGCTACAGGGAGACCTGCCTTAAAAAGACAAAAAAAACCCAAAAAAACAAAAAACCATAAAAAACAAACAAACAATAAAACCCTACAACATATAGGTATAGGAAAGCATTTTCTAAACCAGACATCAATTGCTCAGGAAACAAGGTCAAGAATCAACAAATGGGACCTCATTAAACTAAAAAGCTTCTGAACATCAAAGGACACAAAGAAGGAAGCAAACAGAAAACCCACAGAATGGGAGAAATTTTCACCAGCAACACATCTGACAGAGGTTTAAGATCCAGATTATATAACGAACTAAAAAAAATAGAGAGAATCAAGAAAGGAAATAACCCAATTAAAAGATGGGCTAAGGAGCTGAACAGAGAGTTCTCAAAAGAAGAAGTAAAGATGGCTAAGAAGCATCTTAAAATATGTTCAACATCACTAGTAATTAGGGAAATGCAACTTAAAATCACTTTAAGATTTCATCTTACCCCAGTCAGACTGGCTAAGATTAAGAGAAGAAATGATACCAAAAGTTGGATGTGGGGAAAGGGGAACACTCATCCACTGCTGGTGGGGCTGAAAACTGGTTCAACCCCCATGGAAAGCAGTGTAGAGAACTCTTAAAAAACTACAAATGAACCTATCATTTGACCCAGTTATACCACTCCTTGGCATATACCCAAAGAACTCATCCTATTGCAGATACACTTGTACATCCATGTTTGTTGCTGCTCTTTTCACAATAGCTAAGAGATAGAAGCATCATAAGTGTCCCTCAATTGATGAGTGGATAATGAAATTGTGGTTCGTTTATCCGATGGAGTTTCATGAAATTTGCAGGTTAAATGGATGGAACTAGAAACTGTTGTACTAAGTGAAGTTAGACAGACTCAAAAAAAAATCAACGTACGTTCTCCCTCATATGTGGATCCTAGAACCAAATATAGGTAAGTGAGTGTGTATCCAGACATAACTACAGGAACCAGGATAATGGAAAGGAACCAAGGAGGTAAAGGAAAAGAAAGAGCCTGAAAGAGAACACCAGTAGGAAATGGGTGTTAGTAAGGGATAAATGGATAAAAATTGGGTTAGTTTAAGAGAGGCAGGTGGGAAGGGTATACAAGAAATCTTGGGGATAAAGGGAAGAAAGTAGCTCAAGGGAGGTAGGACCATAGGAGAAGGGTATTATTAAGGGAGAAAGGGAAAAAATGGGCACCTTAATTGGGGAAACCATGATGGAGGGGTTAGACAATGCAAGAGATGAATAATGCCTAGCTAGTTTTAAAAACCAGCAGGAACCATATTAGCTCAACAACCTACTAACAAATTATACATAGCAGATCAAGAAATATCTGTTTAGATAGGTGTATCTGAGAACAAATTGTCTTTGTCCAAGATTTATCTACATGGCACCCAGTAATTAAAAGTACCAGACTGGTGGAACTAACCTTCTTGGATGTTTAACTAACATACTTTGAGGGCTATAATAATTTGTTCAGAGGGACATAAAGGACAGGTTTTGCTCTTTGCCCTCCTAGGTCGGCTATTGCCCTGGGACTATGAGCATCTCTCAAAATGTCTTGCAGTTGTGGTGGGTCACCTGTCCTCTTGATCAAGGACACTGAGCAGACCACACCAGATGGACTTGAACCAGTGTCCAGTCTACAAAGAGGAAGGCCAACACAGAGGAAACATTTCCTCCATGCTTCCAAGCCAAGCCAGCTATGGTTGAGCAGGACCTTTGACTTATCTTCACATAGGTGGAACTGGTAAAAGAAAGGAGCCAGGGGCTCCTCCCAAGCCCATGTGACCCCTGAGGAACAGATCCTGAAACAGCCTTAAGAGTAAAAATAAATTGATTTATCTGGACCAACTGTATTGCCTTAAATACCCAAAAGGAAAGTATAAACAAAGATTAAAGGGACCAATATAATTTTTTAAGAGTCCATATGTGTAGCTAAAGGTTATATAACAAGCAACAGTGCCAGATCGGAGATACCTTCGTTTGTGTTGTTGGCCAGGGTGGCCAAAGGGACTCCCAGATAGTTCCCCAGCATAGAACTGAGAAAATGAACACCAGACCCTAATCTTATGTAAAGGAATATTGAGAACTTATTGCTGCTAGATGAGGAACAGCTGACCTTCCTAAAACAAAGACCTCTAGATAGGCTGACTAGATTCCTTGAATGGACAAGTAGTGGGGAACAGCTGGGGGTGATGATATAACAGCAGACAGTAGCAGGGATATCAGAGTATAAGGGCTCTAGTCGCGGGAGGGAGGCTATGGGAGGGTGCCATATGGGAAGTGGATGTAAAGTTGAATAAGATGGTTTGGGGTGTTCTGTGTGATAGACCCCCCCTGACACACACACATACATACACACACACACGACTCAACAAATTTAAAAAAATGAATATTTGTGGAGGAAACATAAAAATTTTTGTCATGTTGATTGGTGGAGGTGATAAACATTACCATTGAAATCTACACGATGACTTCATAGACATACAGGTGCCAAGGATCTGAGTGCAACCAATTATGACTAGTAATAATCAGATACATACAGATTAGAGATGCATGCGCCAACATCTCAGTGTTAGTAGCAAAAACAATGAGTCTTTCTGTAAGAAACAGTATATTTTTAAATGAAATGGAGATCTTTTTTAAAGGTTAAAAACTCATTCAATTTTATGTCTTACAGGGCTTATACTGTGTTCAGTATTGTATAACTGTACTAATTTAACTGTGAACCTAAAAATGTTATAGCCACTTCTGAAAGAGATGTATCTTTGCTCTGGAAACTGTTAATGAGTATGTTAAAGCTGTAATGAAATACTTCTTCTAAAAATAAAAAAATTAAAAAAAAACAAAACAAACAAACAAAAACTTTGCCTCCTAAAAACATAAAAATCATAATGTCTAGTTTGGCGTTTAAAAAAGATACCAAAACCTCTGAATAAGAGTGATGGCACAGGGTACCTGCAAGCCACCAGAGGCCAGAAGAGAGCATCCCCTGGAACAGGAGTTACAGACTTTGTTAGCCACCATGTGGATGCTAGGAATTGAACCTGGGTCACCCTGGTTCTTCTGCAAGAGCAGTCACTGCTTTTAACCACTGAGTCACCTCTCCAGTCCCTCATAGACATAAAATTTTAAAAGTTATATAACAGTTATAAATAGAAGTTTATGTGATTAAGTTTGCCTTCAACTTAAAAAATTAATCATTGATGGTAGGAAATATGCTTCATGTTTGCAAATTTCTGAAACCCAATGTATTTAACAGAAAACAAAGTTACAGAAGAGTGTGGGGCATATACCTATATTCCCAGAACTCACGAGGCTGAAGCAGGAAAATTCTGGGCTTGAAGTCAGCCTGGGCTAGAGAGTAAGACCCTCTCTTACAAGTCCTTTATTACATATGGGCATGGCACAGATTACTTCCCTTAAGCTAATGAAATTGTGGAAAAGCATAAACTCTCCTGTCTTCTCTGCACACAGAAGCAATTCCATGATTTGTGAATTTAGGAACAGGAAAAATGCTACATCATTGGGCATTGAGCTACTAAGTGCATGCAAACATGGGGATCCTCGAGAATTTTCATCTGCTTCAAAATAATTTCTCTTAAAGACATATTATCTATGAAAAGTAAAATTCTTCTAGTTCCAACAGTTTAGATTTACTTATTTTCAGATGAACAAAACAGTGAAAATTCCCAGTCTTAGAAAAAAAATTCTGCTAGTGTGAACCACAGGAAAGTTTAATAAGTCTTTCATACCTACTTTTTCCCTGAAGAGATTCAGCACAATTATTGCTAGGATTTGCCCTAGATTTTTAGTCATCTGCTGTAGGAGACAAATAACACTGTCAATGGAGTTAATTAAAGCATGTGTTAATAAACTACAGCCTAGTAAAATAAGAAGTGGCCGATCGTTTTCATTATGTCTCACTGACATCAATTGCATTTATTTTTAAATTGCATTTATTTTTAAATATGTGTAACCAAATTTGACAGTGTCCCTCATTTCCATTTGGTTTTTCCCCCCAAGGAAACCCATTAACTTATGTCTTGATGTTTCTCAGCATGTCCGTCCAAGGAGCTATAAAGATTAAGCTTCCATGTCAAGACCTAATAATGTTTCCACGGGTTATATTTCCAGGACAGAGCATTTACCCTTAATATTCTCTTGTTATTGCAGAGGCGGGAGTCTATCTTTTACCTTCTGTTTTTTGCCCTCACCTGTAGTTATTGAATTTGCTAAAAACTAAAAATAGTATTCTACATAAGAATTTCAACCGTTATGTCTTAGAAAGAACCTCCTTTGTGAACAGTCAACTCCTCTGTTAATTGGTCTAAATGGCACATTACCTCATATATACCAAAATATTAGAACATTAAAATTGAAATAATTCTTTGCCAATATATGGGGTCATTTATATGATCATTATTTAAGAAAACTGAGTTCTGTTTATTCAAAATTCTCCATCCGAATGCTACAACATAGCACAAAGGCAGTGAAATGAGTCTCCAGCTGCGAAATGAAAAGTCAAATCACCACGCCCAAGTCCAGAGCTACTGTAATCGGGAAAAATGCTCTGCCTTATCTCATACCTCAGGCATCAAATTTCCCATTAATTTAATTTTTCATTTGCATGTAGTATTTGCACATATTCATGGAGCACAGTGTGATAGTTCAGGGTGTCCACATAATAGGAAATGATAATATTTGAAAAATTACCATTTCTACTTTTGAAACATTTATCATCTCCAAGAACTTTCAAACTCCTCTATTTTTCTAAAATACCTAATAAATTATTGTAGATTATAGCTACCCTTCTGTGTATTTGTTTTTGTCAAAACACCAGCTTCTTCATTTCCTTCTTGACCTCTAAGACTGTTCCCACTGCCAGCTGCTTCCATCCCCTCACGCCAGCACCTTACTGGTGCTTCTCTTGCTTTACTACCCAATGTGTCCCCTCCTCCCTTCCCACTGTGTCAGTGAGCAGGCACAGTTCTTAACGGACACGTGAAGGCCACTCTGTTGTTCCTGTTTACCCAAGTCTAATTTAAGCAATCTTTGCACATGTACTAAATATCTATTATAGATCCAGCTCTCCATCACCCTCACCAGTTCCTCACTTGATTCACACCCACCTGTGACCCAGGTGTCTACACATTCCCCCGTTGATTCATGTCTCCATTCCCTTTGTCACCACTCATAGCACTGATGTGGGTACCACATGCCAGATGCTCAACAAAACACAGTTTTAGTTATTCAAGTTCTTTATCCTTCTCCTTTCTCCTTATGCTCAATGATTGAATTTTAAGAATTCTATCGTTGAGCATAAGTCATAGTACCTTGGAAACAGCAACCTGCCAACAGTGTTACAGACCAATGACTTCCTCCTATCTTACTATCAGCATCGTAAGAGGCAGTATAAGGAAGCCAGGGTAAAGGAGAAAACCTGGTTAATGAATAATGCCTATGAGCTTTAAAATGTTCATCAAATTGGTGGGAGTTGGTCATCAGAGACTGTTTCTCTGTTGAGGATAATAGATGGGAAAGAAATCAAAACACCAAAGGCCTTGTAGAAAGCAGGTACGAAGTTCTAGGGCCAAGATTTCCAATTTCTTTAAACGAATGGTAAACTGACTATTCACCTGGGAAATGTCTCTAAGAAAAAAAGATTTGGAAGTCATATAAGGCAAATCTTTACATTAAAATGACACTGCTTATGAAATAAGATACTAACAAGACCAATCCTGTTGTAGGTTACATTATAATTAGCAAGAAGAAAATACTGGCAGTAACTTACAAGATATAAGTGTAGGAAAGGATTTTCTAAATCAGACAGCACTTACTTAGGAATTAAAGCCAGTAATCAACAAGTGGGACCTCATTAAACTAAAGAGCTTCTGTACAGTGAAAGAAACAGTCAAAAAGTGAAGAAGAACCCCACAGAATGGGAAAAATCTTCACCAGTGACACATCTGACAGGGATTTAACATCCAGAATATATAAAGAACTCAAAAAACAAAGAATCAAGAAACAAAACAACCCAATTAAAAGATGGACTAAAGATCTAAAAAGAGTTCTCAAATGAAGAAATAAAGGTGGCTAAGAAACACCTCAAAAAGTGTTCAACATTGTTAGTAATTAGGGAAATGCAAATTAAAACTACCCTAAGGTATCACCTTACCCCAATCAGACTGGCTAGGAGCAAGAGAACAAATGATACCAAATGCTGGTGAAGATGTGGAGGAAGGGAAACACTCATTCACTGTTGTGAGGATTGCAAACTCATGCAACCTCTATAGGAAACACTGTGGAGAACTCTTAAAAAAATAAAATGAACATATCATATGGTCGACCCGGTTATACCACTCCTTGGCATATACACAAAGGACTCATCCTATTGTAGAGACACTTATACAACCATGTTTGTTGCTGCTCTTTTCACAATAGCTAAGAGATGGAAGCAACCTAAGTGCCCCTCAGTTGACAAGTGGTTAACAAAAATGAGGTATATTTACACAATGGAGTTCTATTCAGGAGTAAAGGAAGATGTATCATGAAATTTGCTGGTAAACGGATGGGTCTAGAAACTGTTGTGCTAAGTGAAGTAACAGACTCAGAAAAACAAACGACTTATGTTTTCCCTCATATGTGGATCCTAGCACCAAATCCTTTTAAATTCCAGGACCTTTTAATAAGATGATGCTGTACAGCAGTCCCATCTGCATGAAATAACTACCATCAAGATGACTTTGGCTGAGTCTGATCCCTAAACATCTTCACAATTAGGCTTGTTGATGTTTGTGCTCATTCATTAAAGGAGGGCCAAGCAGGATCATTGGACCTCACTGCATGTCCAGCCACTGTTCCCAGCCAAGTGAATGTAATTTGGCCCTAATCACACATGGCCTCCTGGATTTGGGGAGGGCTAAAGTGTACAATCTGGGGAAGGCTAGGAAGAGAAGGCATGACCCATGCTGGGTAAAGGCTTTCCAGTGTGCACATCCTCAAGTCATACATACACCTCAGCAACCCCTCAGTTATCTTGGTAAGTTCAATAGATTCATTAGTTCCCCAGTAAAACTTTAATCAAACATTGGCTTGACACTAGAACATTGAAAGGGAATAAGTATTGCTTAGCATCCCTAGGAAAAGAAGTCTTAACAACAGAAGGAAAATTTATTTGTTAATGCTATTGTGTCTCATAATTATTAAAAAAAAGAAAACGAGAATGTAAAAGATGTTAAAAGGATATGGGAATGGAGATATTTTCTGAAATAGACAGAAAATATGAGAAAGCCTAAGCAAGCGATGAAGGACTGTTTAGGTATGTAGTGGGAAAACCATGATAAAGGGGTGAGGCGATACAAGAGAGAAACAATGCCTAGCTAGTCACGAAGACCAGAGGGAACCATATTATTCCTACAATCTACTGACAAATTATACATAACAAATCAAGAAATATATCTCTAGATAAGGTTTATTTGAGACCAACTGGTCATTACCCAAGCTTTATCTACATAACACATGATAATTAAAACTACCAGACTGGTGGAACTAACCTTATTAGATGTTTAACAGCCATAGTTTGAGGCCTATACTAATATGTTCAGAGAGATGTAAAGGACAGTTTTTGTCCCTTGCCTTCCAATGTTGACTAAGTTCCAGAACATCTCTCAAACTGTCCTGTAAATGTGGTGAGTCACCTGTCCTCTTGTTCAGGGAGGTCATGGAGACCCCACTAGATGGACTTGAACCAGTGTCCAGTCTACAAAGAGGAGGGTCAACTCAGAGGAAACACGTCCTCCATGCTTCCAAGTGAAGCCAGCCACCATCGAGCAGGACCTTTGACTTATCTTCACATAGATAGAACTGGTAAAAGAAAGGA
>NW_008359442.1:496721-497220 GCF_000622305.1 Nannospalax galili | reverse complement strand
AAAGTTATTTAGACAATTATTTCTCATTGATGATTTTGTTCCTAACCAGAAAGTGCTGCTCAGATGTAAGACTTCAAATCTTGGTCTCCAATACAGTAGTGCCCACCTGTAGCTAAGGGAGACAACCAGCTATTGTTCTAAAATGATGGATAAATTTACTTTCTTCCCCTATTTAGAAGCCTTTGAGAGGGAACTGATGCTGATTCTAACCACTCCACCAGCTATCAAAATACCTGAAAGCAAATCCTGAATCCACCACTCTAGAGTGTCCAGCCTTGGAAGACAAAACAAAAGTGAGGAGGAACCTAATAGGGAGATGCTTTCGAAAGCCCTTGTTCAGAAATTCCAATGAACTCTCATAAGAACATTTGAAAATTGCCCTGTTCTGACTTTTTTCTATTTCCCTGTCTAGAACTTGGAATGCTGATTACTCTTGCCTTTACTTCTCCTTCACATCTCCTATTCACCAGTCAAGGACTTTCTTTTCCTCCTAGAGATA
>NW_008359442.1:492022-496674 GCF_000622305.1 Nannospalax galili | reverse complement strand
CTCTATTAGCAATTTGGGTAACCTCTTCAGAGGATGCTGTGATAAGAATAGGAGGTAGGAATTGGCTAGGCAGTTAGGGTTAAAAGACCCCAAAGAAAAGTATCCAATTTCTTGGCTAAAACTCACAATGTCCTTGGGCCTCTTAGCAACCTACTCTCTTCCAAAGGCCAATAATATCGAAAATATTTGGGAGCTTTTATCTAATCCTTAAAAAAATTTAGGGTTACCTCTTCAGAAGGGGGAATGTTAGAGTAGCCAAAAGCCCCACAAAAAATTAAATAAGAAAAAAGAGTACATCAAGTTATCAGAAAAAAAGTGGTGGGGAGATATGGGAGGAGTTGGAGGGGAGGGAGTAGACATGGATTTGATCAAAACACCTTATATGCATATATGAAATTCTCCACAAATTACTTATTTAAAAAAATGAGTTTTGTGCATTTCACGTAATAGATCTTAGTCAAATTTAGACCTCTTCCCCGTCTGTGACCCCCCCCAAACCCTCCCCCTACCAGATTTCATGCGGTCTGTCATATATGTTAAGCCCTAGTCAGTTAAGCATTTTTACCCAGGTGTCCCTCAGTGCAAGTTCTTCTACTAGAATCCAGTCAGCCTATCTAGGGTAACTCCCTTAGAGAAGATCTATTCTCCCTCGCTGAGCAGTAATCAGTTGTCAGTAGTTTGGGGACTAGGGTTGGAGTCTGCTGTTCACTTCCCTTGTTCTATGCTGGGTTTTGTCTGATTGAATTGGCATGGGTCTTGTTCATGCTGTCACCATTGTTGCAAGTTCATATGAGCAAGTTCCCAGAGGTCGAAAGCCTGTTTCCTTATGATCATGTACCAAACCTGGCTGTTACAATCTTTCCACCCCCTCTTCTGCAATGGTCCCTGAGCTGTGGGTGGGTGAAGTTTAATATAGGAGCCCTATCCACGAATACACACTCTGTTGTCTCTTAATCTCTAAAACTTAGTCAGTTGTGGCCTTCTGTGTACAATGTACTCTGCTGTATGAGGAAGCTTCACTGGTAAGAAATGAGGCATGTATTAATATTCTTTCTATACCCTGTTCTGCTGTATTCCATGAGTCACTGTAAATGTGTCACTTAGGGCTGGGAATCTCTTAGATATATTTTCCATGTGTGAGCAGTAGTTGAACTCTGTAATAGCTTCCTCAGGGTGGTAGGCAAGTCTAAGGCAGGCAGATCAGGAGGCAAAGGGCAATGTGGGTGTGGGGATATCCTGTGGAGGGTCTAACAAACTATGCTAGAAGATAAAGCTAGTCTTGGTCAAGAAGCTAGTCAAGAGGTCTGAGGGAGAAGAGCAGGAGCAGGCCTGAGCCTAAGGCTACAAGAGGGACAGTGAGGGGAGAGAGTGGAGCTGCTCAGGCTGCAAGGAAATCCTCTTGTAATTTTCTGCTAAAGCATTTCTCAAAAGACTAGAGGACTCATGGTCTCTATGTTTAGTGTCATTAGTCACTTGCTATGTCAGTTGAAATATGAATTTTCCAAGAATTGTATATGCGTTATCATTTTACAAGGGACAAATTCAAACAGAAAAGAGAATACCAGAATGACCTTCGGCATGATGTATATCTTTTAAAAATGAGACAATTCAATGCTGAAAAAAGAAAATTTACTGTAATCGTAGTCGTCCCAGTCTAGCTCTGTTTTATCCAGTACTCCAAGCCATTTAAGGAACTAATATGAAAACAGTAGTTGTAGTTACACTCACAAAGTTGATAACTACCTTCAAATGTAACCAGTGTAGAAAGGCCAAAGCACAAAACTATAAAACTATTATTAAAGAAGATATGGACACTGAGGCTTCTCAATCTAGTCTGCTTTGCCTCCAAGTTGTATGGAACCTTTTTTTCATTTTGCCCACTGTCCTTTCATTCTTTTCTCCTCCATTTCTATCAAAAATATCTCATGATTTAGAGAAATCCCTACGTCTCTCCTACCCCTAGACAAATGTAATTTCTTACTATACGCTAAATACGGCTCCTTATATTTACAGACAAGTATGCCAGTCACCACTCATCGAAAAAGCTTCTTTTGCAACAGAGAGAGACTACTGCAGATTTCTAGTCACACACACAGAAGAAGTGGCTGTGAGATGCCCAACTCTAAGTGACACATCTACAGTGGAACTTCAACACCTAAGGCTCACAGAAAATAGTGGAACACAGGGCAAAGAGACGACTAATGCGTCTCTCAACTCTTATCAGTGAAGCTTGCCCATGCAACAGGGTGTGATGAACACAAAAGGCCACAACTGGCCAAAGTGTACAGAAAAAAGAGACTGCAGAATGTGCATCTCTGAACAGGACTCCTATATTAAACTTCACCCACTCAAAGTTCAGGGACCATTGTGGAAGAGGGGATGGAAAGATTGTAAAAGCCAGGGGAGGAGGTACATTACCATAAGGAAACAGAGTCTTACAGGTGCATGGGAACTTTCTCATATGAATTTAAAGCAATGGTGACAGTATGTATAAGATCAGACCCATGCAATCTCAAACAGACAAAAACAGCATAGAATCGAGGAAATTGGCAGGAAGCCACACTTTGGAGAGGAACTATTCGCAGCTGATCACTGGTGGGTAAGGGAGAGTTGATCTTTGAGTGAGTAACACTAGACAGGCTGAACAGGCTCCAGTGGATGAACTCACACCCTCAACACAAAGGGACAGCCAGGTACATAAACTTGACTCGATAGACCTTAACATATGACAAAATGCACGAAGCCTTGTGGGCAGGATATGGGGGGTGGTGCAGACAGGGTGGAGGGCTAAATATGATTGATATGTTTTATGAAATCGACAAAAATTCAATAGAAAATGTCTCAGGGGAAAATTTCACTAATTAATCACTATCATTCCTATCTCAGTATAAATTTGAATCAAGATGTCTCCTACTCCAAAGACATGTATTTGTAGACGCCCAAATCATTATACAAAGAAAAATACCCCCTGTTGCCCTGAGGAGCTAATACCTACACCAGGGACCAGGTGGAAGTTTCCTTTTTTTTTAAATACTAAATGGGAAGATGTGTACTTTAAATCTTAAAAAAGAAAATAGCATTTTTTCCCAAACACTGGTTACAATGAAAAATATGTTATTACTCTCTGTCTCAGCAAAACTCTGCTGGAGACCTACATTCTGTGAGACCACTGCACAGGTAGTCTGAGAGAATAGAAACAACTTGAATAAAAATGAAAAATATAACCCCTGGGCCTGGTCTCCTCTTTGTGAGGGCCAGTGAAACTCCCAGGTGTTGGATGTTTTGTTGAAATACATGTACTACCAGCAAGGGAGGATGAGAAAACTTTACTTAGTCACTACAGCTTTGAGAAGGCTAGAAGTGTTTTTGACCTTTTCTGTGAGATTACACTAACAGTTCTTTTAAATTACGTCTTTGAAATGTGACAAAAACTTGCATTATACAAACTCTTTCTGCTGTCAGTTACTGAATGATTATGTCCCAGATTATAACTGACAGTTATTTTGTTTCTCTATATGTGGAACATTGTTCTATGCAAAAGAATTCAGTGCCCTTTCCACTTAGAAACCACATGAAGACTATTTGGACAGAGATGAAATTTATTTACCAAGTAGCTTAGTGGCTTAGTGGTATTAATCATTTACTTGATTTGGTTTACGTGTTAGTTGATGTGAAGATGAAATTACACTTGGGGATGTAAGAAAAATAAAGACATGGTATTTTACTCTTCAATCTTTTATGACCAAGTAGAATTAAATACCATACCACTGGGTAAAACCTTGTGGTTTACCACTTTATCACTCTATACCAGTACCCAGCGTGATCCCCACCTCATGAAACTCTTAGCTATCACAAGTTGAACGCCGAACATCCAGAGGTTGACATTAGGCCTAGTAAAGAGACAATTTGATCATATTTATGTAGCACATGCAAATGTCTTTTTGTATTCAAACAAGCATACTCACACAAATAGTTGTACACTGTCGTCTGTAAATCACAATGTGAAGACATCTGCAGATAAAACACACATGGAAAATGACTTTTCTGTCCTACAAATGTGGTGGACATTTATGACATGGATTTAATCTGACTTTTTCCTATATACAGTTTAGAAAGGCAGCTGTGGGTCCAGAGCAAATCCTTTAGAAACAGGTTTAAAATAGGGAGCTCTGTCTCTTAAAGATACAAATACAATAATTTGAAAACAATGCATTTCACTCAAAAAAGTCAAGTTTATAACACTTTAGTTGTATGAATGTGGTTACCTTTTAGTTTCTCCATTGATAAATGTCTGGAGATTAATGACAATTTCAGACAAGAAAAATGGGGCCTTCTGCTTCTTCAAAGAATATATAAATTTCTGTATAAGAGGAAAAAAAAAGCCAAATCAATGTTTACAGTCCAGCAGGCTGCTGCTGAGTTTTATCTGGTTAACTTAAAGGGGCCAATATAATTTTTTAAGAGTCCACATGTATAGCTAAAGGCTACATAACAAGCAACAATGCCAGATAGGAGATACCTTCTTTAGAGTTGTTGGCCAGGGTGGCCAAAGGGATGCCCAGATAGTAACCGAGCATAGAACTGGGAAAATGAACAGCAGACCCCAATCTTATCTAAAGAAATATTGACAACTGATTACTGCTAGATGAGGA
>NW_008359442.1:450639-491626 GCF_000622305.1 Nannospalax galili | reverse complement strand
TGTACTGTTGCTCTGGAGTGTGTTACTGAATATATTAAAGCTGTAATGAAATGCTTCTTCTAATCATGTAGTTATTAAAAATTTAAAAAAAGTGCTCAAAAGCACAACTGATTTTTGAAGTGAAACTTCACATGATACACATTATTGTCATATGTTTATGAAATTTGATATAATGGAATACAGAAATTAAACCATTGATTAAATTAGTTGGGCCTAGGAAGTAGTTTCTTGGTCTTATCTGATTTAAATTTGTAATGAAATGCTTCTTCTAATCATGTAGTTATTAAAAATTTAAAAAAAGTGCTCAAAAGCACAACTGATTTTTGAAGTGAAACTTCACATGATACACATTATTGTCATATGTTTATGAAATTTGATATAATGGAATACAGAAATTAAACCATTGATTAAATTAGTTGGGCCTAGGAAGTAGTTTCTTGGTCTTATCTGATTTAAATTTGTAATTAAATAGTTTTCCAGAGACTTTCACTTTGCTACTACAGACTAAATGACAATACGTGGGATTTTATCATTTAGAGTTTATTTTCTTGACCCATCTCTGGAAAAATATATACCAAGAATGAATTTGGATTTGAGTTTATTTATAACATAAAATTCATGTAAATCACTTGAAAGAACAGTCATCTTTACTCATCAAAGAGAAGCTTTTTAGAACAGCATACATTTGCGAGGTAGCAAAAGATAATTTCCTCTTTATCAAAACAGCCTCCTATCCTCTCATCCTCTCATTCAACTTAACATTTTCTGAACAGCAGTAATTTTATTCAGTATGAACAGGAGAAAGTGTGGCAGGATAGTCATAACATAGTTTGACTAGTGTAATAATCACAAACGTGTGGAATGCTAGGGGGAAAAGCGTGACTAAATCTGCCTACGTTGGGAATAAGGGAATAGAGAGAAAAAAACAACAAGGCTCTGTGAGATGCATTGTGCAGAGGAGTGAGCATTCTCCATTGACTTAGAAAAGAGAGAATACTACAGTTCATGAGTCAGCATATACCCAGAGCCCAGCATGATTTAGAAGTGTTTCTGCTGCGATGTGAACACTGTTCACAATGATAAGAGATAAGGAAGAGTAAGTGACTCTCGCTGCCCTGGGCAGATCCTTTACAAGGTTGCAAGGAGAATTTATTTTTGTCCATTGGACAGGTGTTAAGATACTCTTTACATATGAATAATGGTAATCTTCATTTAAATGATTCTATGACTGGCTAAGTACACTGGGGGAAGGAAGGCCAGGTTATAGCAGTTATGTGCTACTATGACAGTAGGACCATAAACCAGACACAAGGAAAGGTGAATTGTGGATGAGAGGCAAGTTACAGGATTGATGTGCTAAGAAACTATAGTACATATTGATGCTATCAGTAAGTTGAGGGAGCCCCACCCAGAGTGCCACATGTTACTGGGAAAACTGAGGTTCCCCTCTCAGGTTCTTGGCCTTGTTAATCAAAAGATTTTAAGAACAGACTCTGAAGAAAGCTCAAGGACTACGTTATTAGAGTTTAAAAGAAAAACTCCAGGACAGACAAGCTGTAAATCTTGGCAGCTGCTTGGAAGAGGAAGATGGAGAAGAGGAAGAGAGATAGTCATGCATTTGTAAGAAGCACATGGCAGAGACTGGGGGATAAGTCAGAAAAAGTGAGAAAGCCCGATTGTCTGGGAAAGTGTGCTTAGAAAAGACACAGAAGAAAGGAAAAGTTAGGCTTTTCTGAGTAATTCAGACAAGCAGGCAGATTTACAGACCTGCATGGCTGCTGTTCTGTAAGCAACTATACAGAGGGAAGGGAATTCTGAGTAGGAAACAACAACATTATCTCCTTAAGGGAATAATTCTTCATCCCATCTTTTTAGCATGGCTTAAGATGAATCAGTCTTCCTGAGGAGTGGTTCCTTGTCAGGTAATTGGCCAGCCCATCTGGATGAACTCTTGAGAGAGGAGAAAAATCTACCCAGAGGTAGACTCCATTCATTTGACCAGAAGGAAATAGCTTTCTGTCAATGGGCTTCCAATGTTAATGTGGCAATGGCTTATTCGATAGATGACATTTAAAAAATGCTGGAATGAAATGCATTTCTAAAGCTATAAAAGGTATAAGAGAATGGATTTGTCATATGAGAGTAGTGATGACATAATAGGATAAAATGCTGCCTATCATTTGGAATCTGTGATTATGGTCTTGAAAAGTCACAACTACCTATTATATACCTATTTCTGTCATCTCTTTATCAATGTAACTATTGATCTTTTTATTATCTATCTACCTGAACTATCATCTGTTTGTCATATATCTGCCTATCATCTATCTATCATCCTCTATCTTTCTATCTTCATCTATCATCTATCTGAAAGAACTAGCGTCTAAATAAAACACGTGGCAACCAGTTGCACTCCCCATTTCCCCTTTTGCATTGTTTTTTGGAGGTTCACTAACCCTTTAGAGTTTTTTACGATTTTGTGACTAGCTGATGTCATTTGACATACTCCTCTCTCCTTTTATTATCTGTGAATTGGTAGCTGATTCATGCCTATAAAGGAAAGAATGTTTGTGGCCACTCAATCACCTCACACGTTGAACACGCTGCCCCCCAGTGCAGTCATATTTGAAGATGGGACATATCGGGATGTAACAAAGTCTAAACAAGGTCTCAAAAATAAGACCCTGACTAGGCAATATTTGTGTTGCTGCAAGAAAAATCAGAGAAACTGTTCTTACTGCTCAAACCCCGCCCCCCGCCCCAACTTTCTGTGTATCCAAGATGAAAGACCAGATGAGGGCTCAGCAGAATGGCAACTTCTTATAAACTGGGCAAAGAGTCCACAACAGAAACCACAGTAGTCACGGTCTTGAGTAAGACTACAAATAAGGAGAAAGTAAATCTCTGTTGCTTAAATTATCCAGTCTGTGGTATTTTGTTACAGCAGCTTTTGCTGATTCAGATACTTGCCTCATGTGTAGTAATATATACTCTTTTCAGAAGCACAACTGGATGGTTGCTGCCCCCCAGTGGTTGTGCAATGCCTGCAGAGGTCAGAAGAAGGTGTCAGATTCCCCTGGAACTGGAGTTAACAGATGGTTATTAGCTGCCATATGGGTGTTGGGAACCGAACCAGGGTCCTCTGAAAGAGCAGCCAGTGTTCTTAACCGCTGAGCCATCTCTCCAGCCCAAAGCTAGATTCTTTATAAAAGGAACACATGAACATTCTTGCCAAGGTTTTCAAGTCAGATTCAAAACCAAAGAGTGGTGTTTAACCTTGACAATCTCAGGCCTGTATTTCTATTCAGAATTAATATTGCTGCTTATTTGCTTTATCATATAATATAGAATTAACAGTGTCAGAAAAGAAAAGTCATCCAAATTTAGTTCACCAGTTTTATATAATATTAACTCAACATTGTCAGAATGAATTTCCTACATCCAAAGATTATTATAAAGTTATTATTTAATAATCAAATAAGTAAAAACCAGAGATGATCAGATGAGAAAATAACAAGAAGACAGCAGTCTGAATGCCAAGGAGAAAGAGGCATCAGAAGAAACTGCCAGCACAATGCTTTTGAACTGCTAGAGGCTAGAATCGTGCAAAGATAGTTTATATTGTTTAAAATAAACAAATAACCAAATGTCCATTCATATATTCTATTTCTCCTTCAGGACATCCTGATAGCATTTACCTGTCTTCGAGTATGTTCGTTTCATCTGAACTGTCAAACATGATGCCCCACAATGTTATTTATGCTGTTCCATGATTATACATTTAAGATCAGCAGAACCTGTAATTATACCACTTCACTCATTCCCAATATTGATAAATTATGCCTTTTCTCTTTTGAGGCCATTTAGCTGGCTGGAAATATATGACTTTATTGAGCCAAACTTTAGACTTGGTGTCACTTTTTAAGCAATTTAACATTCTTGGCCTTTTAATGGGGGGTTTTCAACCCCACCCTTAATTTGAATATTAATATTTAAATAAAATTAAATTTACATTTTTGAGTTTGTTTTCTCCTTTATCATGGCTCTTTATCATTTCCTTTTTGTTCATTTTGTCTGTTGGGGGTATTTTATACCTCCACATGATATCTTTTGTTTTCATATTAGCTGAAACGTCTATTGTTTGGGTGGTCGCTTTCTGATTTGTCTGTGGAGAGCCCCTTCCAATTGGTTCTTGTATCTTCTTGTTACGTCCCAATTATTTTCTGAACATTTCTATATTTTCCAGCATAATATGCTCTGGTTTCATCAATTTATTTCATAGCTTTAGCTACAGAACTGTCATTTTTTTTGTAAGGATCTCCTGCTTCTTTTGTCTGAGAGTAGAATTTAAGAATCAATATATAGTTGAGAAATGGCTCATCTCTTGTGGTGGAATCTTAGGGCTTCTAGACCCCCTCAGACAACACAGTGTAAATATATACCAGATGTCAGGAACCATGAGTTTATGTTGATTCTTTGAATTCAAATCCGATGTCACCAACAAAACAAAAAGAAAAGTAGGACATCCTGAAGCTGGTTTTGTTGGCAGTAAATCATCTCGCAGAATAGCAAGAGCAAGAAGAATCTGAGCTGAGGGTAAACGTGAACCCAAACGACAACTTCACCTTTCTTTTTCTAAACACAGATAAAGAAGGGGCCACAGTGCAACCTAGTAAATATGAAGTATGTGTCTATCTTGGCTGAAGTAAGTGGCTGTTGCTTTTCCAGTTGCAGATTTGTTTTGCTCTGGTTGATTCATGAAATTAACTCCTTCAAAGAGTCCAACCCTGCAACTTTCAATATCTTCTGCTGATTCCCATGCTGTGTGCATTACCCTGAGGAGGAATAAGCCTCACTTGTCAATTACAGGCATAGTTGGTCTTAGGCTGACCAGAACTGGTAAGAAGATTTACTCTAGCATTCCTTTCTTTTAAATTATAAGCATTTTCTTGATGGCCACAAATTTTAGCTTTTATTCTCTACAACATATTTACCTACTGGCCTAAATTCAGTTTCAGAACTATGATCCTGCAAGCTTGTGGAAAGCAAGCCTAGTAGCTAAAGTCTAAAATTTTTGTAGAGTTCTTTTTGCTTCTCCCTTTAGCATATATGGTCAAAAATTGTTTTCAAACATTTTTAGGTGAATACTTTTCTTTCTTCCCCAACCCATAGTAACACTTATGTTAGTCACAATACATTTAGATTCATCTGTTTCTGTTTGGTTTCTGAGTTCTATGTATTATATTATTTTAAAAATTTAATCTCGAGTAGAACACGAGGTATTGAAATATTGCTAAATAAAATGGAAACAAAAGATATCAGATATAATTAGTCCTTTTCACTCAAGTCTCTATTTCCTGTGATGACAGGCCTATACCATTAGTTTTCATTTTATTTCTTTATATTCTTTCTACTCAAGTAAACAAAAATTCATAGGCTTTCCTATTTCCCTATCTCTGTTTCATGAAAGATAGCAAAATAATTTGTGTAGAATTTATTTTTACATTACAGTAATTAGTGGCATATCCTGAAATGCACAATATATCTTTGAAGAATTAAAAAATATTACTTATTATTGTTGTATATTGAGAGAGAGAGAGAGAGAGAGAGAGAAAGAAAGAAAGAAAGAAAGAAAGAAAGAAAGAAAGAAAGAAAGAACACCACATATGTCATGACGGAAGACACTTTGGAGGAGTCAGTTTTCTCCTTCTACCACGGTTTCCAGAGACCAAACTCAGGTTTAGGCTTGGACAGTAAATGATTTTACCTGCTGATCCTTCTCACTGTCCCATTCACTATGACATCCTATGTATGATCTGTTACACTGTTTCTAATAATTTCACACAGCATTGTTTGACATCACCTCGGGTATGTACAGCTTTGTGTTGCTGAGGTTTATTATCAGAGCAAAGTCCTACAAGTACCATTATTAGGGCAAAGGTGAAAGGAATAGTTTTGTTAGGTAGTGCCAAATTGATAGCCAGTAAAATTGTGTTCATTTTGTTCCCAAGATCAATACATAAGCTTACTCAAAGAAGCTGCCTAGATCTAAATCCTTATTTCAGGCTATGCTTAAAAGGGAATTCAAACTATGACATGAATGATATTATAGTTTTTGGTTTACAGTAAACATCAAAATAGATAATGCAAGAAAGATTTTTAGTTACCATTTTTTAAGACTCAGGTAGTCAATTAAAATTAACACTAACAGAACTGGAGAGATGGCTCAACAGTTAAGAGCACTGGCTGCTCTTCCAGAGGACCTGGGTTTGAGTCCCAACACCCACATGGTAGCTAACAACTGTCTGTAATTCCAGTCCAGGACAATCAGACACTGTCTTCTGATCTCTGTGGGCATTGCGTGGCGTGGGTGCACTTATACACATGCAGGGAATACACTCATATACATAAAAATAAATAAAAAACAACACTCACAAAGCATCAAAGAAGCTTCTTTTTGGAACAGATGGAGACTTTTATGAAGTTCTATAACTGGTGAAACACAGAGATCAAATTACTATGAGGTGGCCAGCCCTAAGTGACACTTCTACATTGCAACCTTTGCACCTAAGGCTTAGAACATTCTGGAAGATGATGTAGAAAGAATGTAAGAGCCAGGGGACAAGATACCTGCTGCTAATTAGTGCATTCTAGACCTGATAGGGAAATTACACATTTGAATGCTCCACAGTATGGCAGTCTAACAAGATCTGCCTAATGACAGACCAGTTGACAAGCCAAGGTGGATGGGGGAAATGTCATGGGTTCTCACCTCAAGATGAAGAGTCATAGGCAATCAGTGGATTCTGAGGGAGGAATAATTAGTTTTTTGAGAGATTATATAATCACAAATAGACAGCCCTAAACACAGGTATGCATTTATAACTATAAATGTATAGTTATAAATGTATGGATGTATATGTAAAAATAATAATCAAGAGTAAGAAACTGAGAGGGAGTATGTGGGGAACATGGGAGGAGTTGAAGGGAACTGGAAGGTCTAGAAATAATGCAATGACAATACTTATATGTGAAATTCTCAAAATAAAAAAGGCAAAATAAAATTATATAATAAAAATATAAAAATGTTTTAGGTCTCTATTCTTCATCCTACTCCTTAAACTCATCATTATAGATATATTTGTGAAGGCACATCGGGAGACTTGTTCAAAGATGAGCCACCATCATCACATCCATAACCAGCTCTATACCTCAGAAAGACGGATCCTTACTGTTTTGTTTAAGTGCCAGCTATGTGGTAGAAGTCATGTGCTTCACCATCTCAGCCCTGGGTTCTTTACCTAGATGAGTTAAAATGATAAAAGCCCCTCAATGTCGCCATGAAGATGGGATAACACACTTTCATCAAATATTCTTGGTTTATCACCACTTGTCTACCATTGGATGAGCCCAAAGTTGATCCATTCTTTTCTTTTCTTATTACTTCTTTACTGATTTCAATGTAATATCTGGATTAGAGTTGTCCATCAAAACTATTTTCTGTGACAGAAATCTTCCACACTTGTACTAATCAATGCAGAAGCAACTAGACTCATGGAACTCAAGCAATTCATCTGTGCTGGTATATGCAGCCAGTGGCCATTACACTGGTCAGTTGAAGATCCATATAATAGCTCTCAACCTTCTAGTCCAGATTGCAAAATTATCTGACTAGTTGTTTTCCACAGATGACATCAAACTGATATCTCTAATTCACATGTCTCAAGATGAACTCATCTCTGTCAGTTTCACCTAGAGTGATACAAATGAATCCTACCAGTGGTTTGATATACAAACATTAAAGTGATTCTCTACTTTTTCCTTTGTATTGTTCACCAAATTAAACCTGTGTTTTGATCACCTTCTACTATTCTCTGTGATATCACTGGGGCCAAAGTAGCCATCATATCTCCAGATGAATATGATCATCTCTGGTAAGATTTCAATAACCTCCTCCTCTATCACTTTAGGCTGTTCCTAACTCAGTATTCAAAAGCCACTTCGTTAAATATGAGATTATGCCATGCCATATTTTTGTCCAATAGCATTGCAGTAATTCCTTTTTGAGAGTAAAAGCCAAATTTTTTGTATGTTCTCTGAACTTCTGCTCCTACAAGCCAACTTACCGTGCTCCAGTTTATTGTCCTTCATTGTCTCCTGAACGTTATGGGATGTCACATCCTTGGTACCTTATCTATAGTTTCTTCCTCAGTCTAAAATGATTCCTTTGTCAAGTATTACTTCAACAATGCCTTCATCTTCTGCTTTTTACTCAGATGTATCATTTTCTCTTTAAAAAAAAATTATTTATGTGTATAAGCGGTTTGCCTAGATGTCTCTAAGTGCAACTGGGAATTTGTGCAATGCCTGTGGAGGCCAGAAGAGAGCGTCAGATCCCCAGGAACTGGAGTTATGAACCATTATGAGCCTCATTCTGCTGTGAACTGAGCTTGGGTCCTCTGTAAGAGCAGCCAGTGCTCTTAAATGCTTAGCCATCTCTTCAGCCCCTAAGATGTATCATTTTTAATGAAGGAAAACATAATTTAGCAGACTCATGATGGATAAAATCGAAAACTTAAGAACACAAAAATGGACTGGGAAAAATGTGATCAGATATGGTTTTTACAGTGGACTATAACTCCCTGTTGTGGAAAATTAATGCTGATTGGCAATAATTATCTTAATCCACAAAGAACACCATAGACAAAACTCCAAGACCTTTTTCTATCTAAGTTCATGCACTGAGCAAATACTTTGATGAACCAGATTGTGCTGACCGACTGTCATTCATTTAGGCCTATGCTATTACTTTCATTGCTCTTAGCTCCTTCATCACTGTCCTCACTTGCCAACTCTTTATCACTGTCCCTGACTAATTATAAATGATAACCCTTAATGATGTTATCTATTCAAGTATTTACAAGTGTCATGCATAAAGATACATTTAAAATCTTTAGATCCTTTCTGAGCATATAATCACATAAGACAACGTGGTGGTGCACTCCTTTAATCCCAGCACCCAGGAGGCAGAGGCAGGTGGATCTCTGTGAGCTCAAGGCCAGCCTGCTCTACATAGTGAGTTCCAGGCCAGCTGGGGCTACAAGGAGATCCTGTCTCAAAAAGACCCTCCCCCAAAAAACCAAAACAAATAAACAAAAACCCAATGTGCTCACAGCTCTCTTTACCTGCCATGTGATTTATCACTATCACCGCAGATCTCTCTACCAATAGGGCACTTTGTGACCCTCTTTCTTAAAATTTCCAGAAAAATCTGCTACATCTCTGATTAAAGGCACAGTCATTGCCTATATAATCAACATTCAGTTCTTAAGATGGGGAAACAATTTCAGTCATCTTCTGATTCTTCTTTTTAGCCCTGGACCTGACCCTCTTTCACACTATATATATATATATGCATACATATATAATATATGCAAATATATAAAATATAACACTGGCAGATACTGGAATGCATACATACATGCATGAATTCATATGTATACATAAATACATACTTTACATATGTGTATATGTATCACTTTGTATATATTTATACATAACCTATACTATGTGCAACACCCTGAGCTATCAGGAATTCGCTATCTTCATTGTTGCACTGTGTACAGTTGCCATGGCAACTGCCACCCACCTGCTTCATTTCCTATCTATCGTCACCGAAATGCAAATTTCATTAGGGAAGGGATTATCTCTGCACTGTATTGTGCTTCACAGATTTAAACAATTACTTTGTGAAATCACTGATTGTTGTGGTTTTAATAGTAGGGAAAGCTGGAAACACTAAATAATCATGAAATATGAGAGAAAGTTAAAGATGTAATGCATTTACCACCACAACAAAACATAGCCACTAATATAATAGTTTGAGAAAATATTTCAGTATGAAAAATATTCATAATTAATTTATGCCATTAATTTTGTGAAGAATCCTGATATAAATCTATCTATATCTTTATTAACACTATTCATATGTACAGTGTCCCTAAGAATTCAATGAAAACTTAGACATTTTTCTACATTCAGTTACATTATTTCTAGGTCATTATCATGATATTTGTATAATAAATAAAATCAACAGAAAATTATGTTCAGGAAAAAGACCCATAAAAATGCAATTCATGGGAGTGGGAAAAATGTTCTTTTTTCTGTAACAGTATAATTTTCCATTTACTCTGAAAACATTTGTCAAGTTCATAAAAAAGACAGTGATTCCAGGAAATCGCTTACTACTTTCCAAAGCCACATGCTCAAAGACATATTGCATTGGTAACATCTAAAATCTCTACTACATCTCCCCACAAAAACAGAGGCCAGAGCCAGGGAAAGAGACAGAAAAATAATTTTTTTGATCTGCTTACAAAATAGGTCTAATGCAGAGCACACTTGAAAATCTGTTTCATATTTATAAACTACTCTTTAAAAACTATCTTTCCTTCCTTTGTTACTGTCCAAAGAGGTCAATACAGGAAACTTTTCTGAAGTGCTGATTAGGAAAATATTGACTGAGTCTGGTTGGCACCATGTCTGAGTCTCGTGTTTCTGCTGCTACAGCCATCCCAGCTCCTGCCCAGGCTACAAGTGCAAGCAGAGCTGGGGAAAGTGCCTCTTTGGCAGCCATCCCATGGGGTGAGATCCAATACACTGTCTAGAGAGGATAGGAAGACAGAATTAACTCTGCTTCTCATCCTGCCTTTTCTCCAGCTTATTCAGACAACTGGAACTTGCTACTGTGCCAAAGAAAAGCAATTGTTCATAAAATATTTGTCAAGGACCCCCTGTGTGCAGGTTCTTATGTTGAGTACCGATTACTCAATTAAAATGAAAAGACATGAGTCCATGGCTTGAGTATCACATATGTTGCCAAACTATGAGTATTACAGCTCATCCTGGAATGTCAAAGATGCACTCTCACAAGGCCACTCTCTGCCCTAAGGGAAACCCATTCTGGGCCAAGAGGAGCTGACTCGGCATTTGCCACTTAGACTATCTCCAAGATGCCCACCGCCCCTAGGAATACAAGGGTCCCATTAGCATTTGGGATTCTATACTCAGTTCTACTTTCACACGAACTTCCTTCTGTTTGAACAGGAGGTTTGCCTCTAAACACACATGGGCACATGCATGCACATCTAGATCTGGATTATTTAAAAAAAGAAAAAAAAAACTTTCTGAAACAAATTTCGATAAATTTTCCCCAGAGATATTTGACATTTCAAGCTGGAGAAGAATTTATACCTGATTTGAATTTTCATAGTTCTTTATTATATTTGGTCTTTTCAAGCTTAGAAATATTAATAGTGCTGTAAAAGCTGTTTATACCCTCAAATGTAGACGGTAATGAACTATTCCATTGGCTTCACTTCATCAGGCCAAATACTTAGACTTTCTCTATTATTTATAAATTCTGGGCTTTTCATCTTCTTTCACTCTCCCTACTTCGTGTTCTTGTATTCAGCAGTGCAGAGTAAAAGCTCAGGTCTGGTGTCACTTGACACAGACTTGGTGTAAAGTCTCTGGCAGTTGAAAATCTTTGTGGTTTCAGCTTTCCTGCCTGCTAAGTGAAAGTGGGAAAGAGTTCTACCTACCCCAGAGAGTTCTTTAACTCCAGCTTCTGACTAGCAGAGGATGCCAACTAAGACTTTGAAGCTCTTATCCCAGAAAGAGGAGGTAAAGTTGGCTTTCCTTCACATTTGAGAATACCTGACCTACGGTGCATCTTCCTCTAAACCAGTGTGAGAAAAGTTACATTGAAGGTCTAGAATGACATGCAGTACTTACACTCAATGTTTGCTCAGTGAATGATGATTCCAAAAGGGGAACAGAAACAAGGGAGAGCTGGTAAACAGTGAAAACTGTCGTGGTTCAAGTTGGTATTCACTGATACATCCTAGTCATGTCGAAGGGGCTCTATGGAGTGAAGAGCTGCAGCGTTTTTATTTAACATTCTAGAACTTTTCAATTTTGTTGTTGTAGTCTCTGTTCTAATTCAAAATTTCTATCAAAACTGGAGCTCCAGGATTTCCAAAAAATATCTAATTTTCTGACATAAAGAACTAAGTAGGAGATGAATGTGTACTTTACAGTGGCAAAAACACACTGCCTAGGCTAGATTGGCTTTGGGGGATGGCCTATACTTTGTATTTATAATGTACACCAAGGGCTAAGGTGTTGAAAGCTTGATTCCCCAGGCTGTGGTGCCATTATGCGATGGCACCAGCAGCAGGAAAGATCTGGACTTCTTCCCTTTCTCTTTTTGATTATTGGTCACCTTGAGGTAAGAAGCTTTGTTCCACCACGTGCTCACTGCCATGAAATTTTGGATCACCAGGGGCCTAAGAACAATGGAACCAACCTACTGTTGACTGAAATGACTTACTTTGAGCCAAAAGCAATCACTTTTTATCTTAAGCTTATTTCCCAAGTTAGTTTGTTAGGAATGGAAAGCTAGCACAGGAAGTGATTGAGTCAAGGTGTGGAGCCCTCAAGGATATGTCTGGTGCCTGAGAGCCGCCTTGCTCCTTCTGTCATGTGAGGCACAGTAAGCTACTGCCATTCTAAGAATCAGGAAAAGACCCACTCCCCATATCCAATCTGCTGAGGTTATGATCTTGACCTCACAGGATTCAGAACCATGAGAAATAAATTTCTGCTATTTATACACCACCCAGTTATGAGATTATTATTTTTAAATATTTTATTATTTTTATTTTATGTGTATGAGTGTATTGCCTGCATGTATGTGAGTGCACCCGTGTCGTGCAATGCTGTGGAGGTCAGAAGAGGGCTTTGGGTTCCCCTGGAACAGGAGTTAAGGATGGTTCGTAGGCATCATGTGGGTGCTGGGAATCGAACCCCAGTTCTCTGCAAGAGCAGTCAGTGCTCTTAACCACTGAGCAATCTCTCCAGCTCCATGAGATTATTATTATAGTATTATTATTAGCTATAATAATCTATTATTATAGTACTAGTGATTAAGACATCTCACAGACTGCCAGATACCTAAATGAAATGAGATCCTCAAAGGCTTGGAAGACATGACACCAATGCATCTCCTCAAAACGCTACAGTACAAAGCAATTTAACGAATATGAAGAGCTGTAAGAAATTAGAACAGGATGGGAGTATTGCATAAAAAAAATCTTGTTTTCAGTGAGTGTAAACAAAATAAACATGCTATTCAAAAATCTTACTACTGGGTATATACTTAAAAGATACATGTCTAAGAGAAGCCTGCACTCTCAAGCCTATTGAAGCACTATTCACAATAACTGTGTTTAACAGGAACGAAATGGTGTACAACTGGGAGCTAGAGGTCCACTGTGGGTACAAACTCGCATTTATATAAGTCTAGAGATTAATATACCATATGTAGCCTACAGTTAGTAATGTAATAATGCATGTTAAAACACTGCTCCAGAGTAAATTTCAGATGCCCTTATTTCCCTCCCTCTGAGAAGAGCAAACGATGGAAGGTGAGCTATAAACTAATTTGGTTATACGTAGCAATCATTTCATTTGTATAAGTTAACATACACAAAACTGTCATCCACATGCTGGATAGACATGTTCGGTAAAAGTGAAGTAGACATAAAATTGCATATTTCTCTGAAACAATTGTAGTATGGCACTTATAAGTGCCAAGCAATGGTAATTTTGAGGTTATATTTTCTTGACCTCTTACAAGTTTAGTCAGGTAAACACAAATTAACAACCTGTCAAGCACTTGCTAACTGCAGGGTTGTACAGGATCCAGTGATAGAATTTGTGGGAGAGAGATCAGCTATACACTGAAAAATATTATAGCAAGAGCACTGCAAACAGTTATGTAAGTCTGGAAAATGGAAACAAGGCTTTTCATTATAACTCTGGTTTCTCAGGAAATGCTAATTCAATGTTAATTTGAGAAATATTTATCTATATAAATTTTCTCTGTGTATATTCATCACAGATAGTGGCGGACATTTTCATTCAGGCATATCATGCAGTTTGACCATATTCTCCTCCACTGTACCCTTCCTTTTCCTTCCCAGTTCCCTCCAACTTGTCCTCTTTCCTTTCCTTCAGACCACACGTGCGTTTGTCTGAGTCTGACAATATAATGATGTTCAGTGGCAACCATTTTCTTGCCATTTACATAATTTAATTCTTCCTTATAGCTGAATAAAACTCCATTGTGTGTGTGTGTGTGTGTGTGTGTGTGTGTGTGTGTGTGTGTGTACGCATATACGCCTATAGAGTCAGGCTTGTGTCCCCAAATGCCTTTCTTTGAATGTTGTTGATCCATTGGTGCCTAATCAGCCTACTAATAGTTTTAACTTTAAATGGGACTGAATCGCCCCTTCTCAGTAATCATCCAGCTTGCATTTTTTAAAAAGCAACCGAATATAGTAGAAAAAGCAAAACAGAATATAATGAGATCCCATTTGATTTAGGGAGGTTCATAGGTTCAAAGTACTGGTGAGCACCTGTGGGCATGGATTGTTCTGGGAAAAGTCTGAAAATGCTCTGATGGAAGGAAAAGGTCAGGACCATGAAAGAAAGGAGTTTACTTTGCATGTGGTGTGTTTCTGAGACATTTGACATTATGTAGAATGAACGTGTGACGTGTATTTGAGAAACATCTGCATTTGGGAAGCTGGGATATCCTTCCTCCTTTGGTAAAGAACTCTCATCCTCAGAGCTACGACAGATTTAACTGCCAAGAAAACCTTTCTTAATGCTGTGTATGGAGTCTCATGCTGGTAATCCCAGCAATTGGAAGGCTGAGGCAGAAGTGTTGCCTTGACTCAGAGATCAGCCAGGGTTGTAATACTGAGACCAAACAAAACCCAAAGTTTCTCACTGCTCTCTCCCACCACTTTCTCCCTCCCCGCTATTCATTCAAATTATGGGCCTGGAGAGATGGCTCAGTGGTTAAGAGCACTGGCTGCTCTTGCAGAGGACTCAGGTTCAATTTCCAGCACCCACATGGTGACTAACAACCGTTCTTAACTCCAGTTCGAGGGGATCCAATGCCTTCTTCTGATCTCTGAAGGCATTGCTCAATAAGGGTGCACTTACATGCATACAATCAATACACTCATACATACAAAAAAATTATTAACATTGCTCTTTCAAAAAATAACATGAATACATTGCAAAGGTTTTTATGGTTTGAAGGATTTGGAATGCCAAGTTCATACTGCTGCAACAATGAGCGGTTTCATAGTATTGTTGAAGCTTTATGATGCAGTTTTCTCAGTAAATAATACTAAAAAATTATAGTAGGCATACAGACTTGTAAATTTACATTCTGAAATATAGTTTCATATTTTAGGTTGAGAGTTACATCAGTTTAGTTATTAAAGTACTTAATTTTTTTTTAACTTCACAGACTGTGATCTTTATCTCCAGAAGTCACTATATTTTCCATAGGGCACGGTGAAGGTACATTGGGGCCATAGAAAAGTAACAGAAAAATGATGAAAAACCTCTTGGTTCCTGGGAATGGGAAAGGCCCAACATTAAGGCCTGGGTGCCCAAGACCACAGCTGATCATCAAGGGAGGTTGGAGGTCTATTCCGGAGAATCAGTCCTCCCAACACTAGACTCTGCAAATGACAGAAACCTCCCCTAGCCAGGATAAATCCAATGCAGAGGCAAAGCCACTGCCATGCAGAACCCATGACCTCATGGGAGGGCTGTGGGGAATACAGTCTCTCAGAGAAGGCCAAAACTGCTGGCCAATATCAGGAATTCCCCCATCCTGCATCTGCTGGACCAACAGCCCACCACTAGAGGAATGTGCAACTATGGCTCACAGTTGGGGACCATAACTCCAGGCTCAAGGGAGTGATTGACAACTCCAGGTCACAGGAGGGGAGCACAGGTCCATACCATAAGAGAGGACCACAACTTTGGCTTATGGGAGGGACCTATAATTCTATCTCACAGAAGGTGACTAAGCTTCAGCTCACAGATGTGGCCCACAGCTCCAGGTTCGTGGGATGGGACCACAGATCCAGGTTCATAGGAGGGTGTTGCTCCCCCCTTGGCTCGAACCCCCCTACTACCAGGACTGCGCCTACCGGCCCCTTCATGGAAAGTTGCAGCCAGACCGGTGGGGAGGAGGGAGGCCTGGTGTAGGAGGAAGGCCAGCCTGACAAACGGCGCATATGCGAGGTAGTTCCTGGTCTCAACCACTGAAGTAGCCAACCTAAAATCTGCCTGGCGACCTAGAGACTGACAATGAGGTCACAGCACCAATGGGAGAGTGACAACTGCACACTGGGACACTGGGAACCAATGGGGACCAGGGAGCGGGTATATAAGGCAACCTTTTGTTCACAATACACGAACTTACTGGCAGACCGCCCAGTTTGTTTCCCGGAGTCTGTGTCACTGACTCCGCGCCTACTCATCCCCTGACCCCCGCGGTGGGAGAGAGGACCAGCCAAACAGCAACAATTGGTGCCCAACATGGCTAAATGGACTTCTACCTAGTCCTGGGCCTCTTTACTCTAATTGCCTTTTTCATTGTGGTGTTTTTCTTTCTTTTTGTTTTTCCTCGTTGCTGGCCGGATTGCCTCGCCAATTGATCCCACCATTCTCTCTGTTCAACTCTCTGTTGTGTCCCCTTTGGCTGTTTTCTTCAGTGAGTAGGCCCCTTTCTGTTCTTTGTTCTAGGTCTGGAGAGTGACTGAGAGCCCTCTCTCATTTTCTTTGTCTGTCCATCTATAGGGCATATACACTCTGAAATTTGGTTAGCCCCGTGTCTCCACATAAGGATTGACCATCCAGGAGACGGAACCATGGACACCCTCCCGACAGGGTGTCCCATGTCCGGAGACACCATGTGGGCATACGGCCATGGCCTAACGAACCACAGAAGTCCCCCACAAAGCACTCACCTGGTTCCAAAACACAACCTTCCTTTCCTCTCCTTTCTTTTACTTTTGCTTTCATTTCGCCCATTAATCCGGTAACGCAACCACCAGTTAAAAGCCCCTAGGGTGGTGGCTGGCCTCTTAAACTTGAGTACAGGTTCCCTGTGACCTGGGACTGTGAAATCCCCTCCCGCCCATGGGGTGGGTTGGAAAGTTTCCTCTCCCGGTCAGGCTTCCTCTCTGTAGCTTCCTTCCTCCTGTCCGCCAGTTTTCCATTCCACCATGGGTAATTTTCCCTCTCATTGTAAAGAGCCCCAAATCCAGGCTTTCAGATCCCTACTCATTTCCTGGGGTATCAAGATAAAGCGCACCCACCTTGATGACTTCTGGCTTGAGGCTTCAGTCCTTGCCCCCTGGAACTCCCCTGAAAATATGTGGGACCCCGATATGTGGATGAGAGTCTTTTTTATAGCATGAAAACGGGAGGTCCAGGAAGCCAAAACTCCCCCTCCGCCTTCATACCCATACTCCTCGGTATTCTTAGCTCCATCAAATCCAGGTCCACCAAAGAAATTCTCAAATCCTTTAACGAACATTGCCAGGACCAAAAAATGTTTAGCCTTTCCATTCAATCCCCCCACCCCCACAGTCCCAGAGGATCAAGAAGATTCAGGACGAGAGTGTCAACCTCATAAAACCCTGGTGCTGATTAAGCCACCTAGACAGCCCACCTCCTCTGCCCCGCACTCAGAGACTCCCCTGCCCATATACCCTTGGAGCAAAATTCAACACTCCTGAGCTCCTCCCAAGGATCTCCTCCCTTGCCTGGGTCCCATGGCTCCCCTCCCTAACCCTCCACCTCTAGATAAATATGCCTTTGCCATCAATATGGGCCCCAATGGCACGCAAAGGCCCTGGATCCCCACCCCCATCACAGACTTATCCTTAATTTTCAAGGCCTGCAATGAAAGTGGCCCTGATTACCCATACTTTGAACAAATCCTCAATCAATGGACCCAGGCTCTTCAAACTCATTATTATTGGTATCATCTCTTAAAGGCAGTCCTAGACCCCTCAACCTTCCTATCACACTGGCCAGACAATAGCTAGCCAATTATATTCAGGGCCCCTGATCAGTAGCCTTCAAAAATTTTTCCATGCAACTGAGCCAAAATATCATTAGCCTCAACTCTACCCAAATCACTCCCATAAAACTAGAAACCTCCTTCTTTCAACAGGTTTGGAATAATATTAAGGGACTCCTGAACCCTTCTTGGATGGTTACTTGGATTATTTTGGGAGGAATTGCTATTATATTACTACTGTTGCTTAAGTGTCTATTCTAGCAGATCTACAAACAAAGATCAGTCTCCAAAACAACTCTCCAGATCCTCATGGCCTTGAAGCAGCCGGACAAAGGGCCACCCCAAGTGGTGCACACATGGCTCTCTTATTTAGACAAGGCCACCTCCTAAAAAACTAGCCCACCACCCAGGCATATCTCCTGTCCACACACCATGAATAAATCTGTTAATCAATGATGGATAAGATCCTCCCACTGTAGACCAACCTAAGACGGGACGGGCATGGGGCTAGATGCATGCTCCAATGATAGGTAAGGCCTATGTGTGTGGAGGACAACCTAAGACAGATGCAGCTTCTACGGTGTCACTCATATAAAAGGACAGTTAGCCACTGTCTCTCCAGAAGATGCCCATGTTAAAACAAAAAAGGGTGATTGTAGGAGGAAGGCCTGCCTGACGGCACATGCGCGAGGTAGTTCCTGGTCTCAACCATGGAAGTAGCTCACCTAAAATCTGGTGTCTAGAGACTGGCAATGAGGTCACAGCCCCAATGGGAGAGTGACAACTGGACACTGGGACACTAGGAACCAATGGGGACCGGGGAGCTTATGCCTATATCTTTTACTAGTTCAGGCATGTCCTAAGGTAGATGACATAGTGTTTGTCTCTTTGTATCTTGTTTATTCCACTTGGCACCTCCCCTCTTAATGGAATGTTCTGTCATTGTCTCTGTCCTCTACACTGTGCTTAGCCATTCCTACAGTGGATGCCTGTGTAGGAGGAAGGCCCGCCTGACAAACAGCACATGCATGAGGTAGTTCCTGGTCTCAACCACGGAAGTAGCCAACCTAAAATCTGCCTGGTGACCTAGGGACTGACAACGAGGTCACAGCACCAATGGGAGAGTGACAACTGGACACTAGGACACTGGGAAACAATGGGGACCGGGGAGCGGGTATATAAGGCAGCCCTTTGTTCACAATAAATGAGCTTACTGGCAGACTGGCCAGTTTGTTTCCCAGCGTCTGTGTCTTTGACTCTGCCTACTCATCCCCTGCCCCCTCAGTGGGAGGGAGGTCTGCTTAAACATTAACAGCCTGGGGAGGGGGCAAGTTCACCGGGAAGAAAACACCCTGAGAGGCTGTGTCAGTAGACAACTGGTTTATTGTGACAGAAGCAGAGGTTTACATAGGAATGTTTTGGAGGCAGGCATGTAGGGGGAGGGAGGGGGCTTCTAAGGCTATGTGGCTTTCCTCTTGTCCTCTGGTCACATGATCTACAAGGGACTTAATAGTTTTGCTTGGGGGTTGTTGGGTAAGAGACTGTGTATCTAGAATGGAGTGGGCCAGTTTCCTGCCATCCTCTCTAGGAGGTATCCGGCCTGGTGGCCATGCTCTACATTCCAGGCATCCTGACTTATCCCAACAGGAGAGGAGTACAACTCCATCTCAAATTCTGGCTCATGGGAGGGGACCACAGCTCTAGGTTTACATGAGAAGACTACAACTCCAGTTCATGGAAGTGGATCACAGCTCCAGGTTTGCAGAAGGCTACCCAGTTCACAAGAGGGATCACAGCTCTATGTTCACTTAGAGGAAACCCCCATCCCAGGCTCAGGCTCATAGGAGGGGACTACAGTTCCAGATCACAGGAGAAGACCCCACTCTAGGTTCAATAGCTCCATGCTCACAGGAAGGGGCCACAATTCTAGGTTCATGACAGGGAATCACAGCTCTCAATTCATGGGAGGTGACCAGAGTTCAAGTTCATGGGAGGTGACCAGAGCTCCAGGTTCAACAGATACAATCAGAGCTCCAGGTTTATTAGAGGGTACCATAGTCTCAGGCCCAGGGGAGGCAACCATAGTTCCTGGCCGGTGGAAGGGGTCATAAATCAATTTCACCGGTTCCTACCATTTTCTTGTCTCCATTGCTCTGTCCACATGACTATACTTGTACTTGAGAAAGAGCATCTTGACTTCCATGAACCAGATATAGGCAACAGTTGCTTGCTCACTTGAACTTTTTGCTAGAGAGCTATCAGTATTTGAGGAAACCACCCTTCACCTTTGCTCAAGTAGATCAAGTGTCCTCTTCATGGTCAAGGATCCAGTTGGTTTCCTTGGTGTCTGCTGTTTTTTCATTTTCCTGCATGGCCAGGGGGATCCAATGATGAGACATCTTACTGGAGTCACATCATTACTCTGTAGCCTGTAGCACTGCTACCACCATCATGGTTCTCCAGTTCTTGTCTTTCTTACTTGCCAAGTTGTTTCTTGTCTGTGCCCAGAGATGGCTTTCATCCTCTTTGGGGTTAGTCACCTGGATTGTAAAGGCTGGGCCCTCCGTGGCTGCCGGAGTTGGCAACTCCCCACAGATCCAACCCCCACAGATCAAGCTCCATGGGAGCCTGTCAGGGTGGGATGATTGCAGTCACTGCCTAGGTGTGCTGGACACCCAGCAACCTACTCAGAGGGGTGGTCAGGCCCTGCACTGGGTTTGAGCTGCCTGTCATAGCCACATCACCATGAACCCCAGAACCTGGCTGTGGAGAGTAGAGTGGGGTGAATGGTAGTGGGGTTGGGGCAGAAGTGGGAGCAGGTGAGCCAAGTGCTTTCATTTTTCTGATCAAGGATCTGGCAGCTTCCCAAGTGTCCACTGTCTCCATACAATCCACTCTCCTCCCACTTGCCAGGGGAAACAACAGATGAGAACTCCATGCACTCCTACCAGAGTCATGGTTTAAGTCCATTTTCACCTTTTAGAAACTTAATCAGAAGAATGCTGGTGGCATCACAATACATATTTCAAGTTATATCACAGAGCCATGCTAACAGAAGTAGACATATAGTTCAGTGAAATAGAAGAAAGTACCCGTAATTAAGTCTACACTATTACAGTCACTGGATTTTTGACAAAGATGCTTTAAAAGCATACACGGGAGGAAAGAGCCTCTTCAACAAATGGTGCTGAGAAAACCGGACCTTCCCATGTAGAAAAACCTAGATCCCTATTTCTCACTCTGTACAAAAACATTCAAATAGAATGATGCTTTTCGAGAGCCAGGTTCATTTTGCATAATCTAAAACAGTATTCTGTTCTATTTTCCCATGTGCTTGAAACAGGGTTGCACAAACACTGGCCTCTAGGAATGGAATGATAGAAGAGACATCACTGAGTCA
Source organism: Nannospalax galili (assembly GCF_000622305.1). Classification (NCBI taxonomy): domain Eukaryota; kingdom Metazoa; phylum Chordata; class Mammalia; order Rodentia; family Spalacidae; genus Nannospalax; species Nannospalax galili. The sequence continues at coordinate 470,258 of NW_008359442.1, read as the reverse complement.
TGTTTTGATAGCTACTAGTTTTCAGTTTGAGCAGCTGCTGGAACATGATGATTCTGGGTGATCCTGTCTGATACACAGGCCTTGTAGAGCCATCCAACTCCCTTGTTACAGTTGAGCACAACACATGCATCAAATATGATGAGCCAGTAAGTACAGAAGGGGAGCGAGATGGAAAACCAAGAAAGCTGTGTTCCAATTTGCTTTCTATTGCTGACCCAAAGCAACTTGGACAGGAAAGGGTTTATTTCAGCTTGTACTTCCAAGGCACAGTCTATCTTTGAGGGAAGTCAAGCGGAAACTAAGGGTGGGAACCTGCAGGCAGCAACTGAAGCCCAGACCAAGGAGGAATGCTGCTTACTGACTTGCTCCCCCTGGCTTGCTAAGATTCTTCTATACAGTCCAAGTCCACCTGCCCATGGCTGGAACTGCTGAGATAACAATTATGAAAATGCCCCACAGACAGGCCCTCAGGCCAATCTGATGGAAGCTGTTTCTCAGTTGAGGTCAAGGTGACAACTTAAGCTAACCAGGACAAGTGGGTTGGAGCCTACATCAAAACACAGCTACCAACAAGCCTATGACCTTGTCAAAACAGAAGGCAGATTTCAGATACTTCTCTTAAGTACCACCTGGCCAGAAGTCCCTCCAGACCTACTTCAGAGGATATGGGAAATGCCTTTTTAATATCTCTATCATGGCCATGAGGGTTAATTTTCCAGAAAAGTGTAAACACTGTGGTACTTCCTTTCTTTACATTTTGGCTGCAAGCATCATGCCAATTTTCATTTCTTGGCTCCTATTACCTTCTATGTTTTTCTCTGCTTAGCTAACCAGAAATTCACATCCATCTAGACCCAAATATAGCCAAGCTGCTGCAAACCCATGGGCTGTGGATAGTGTGGGCTTTGGAGTCAGCCTGCCTGGGGTTTGAAAAGCAGCTCAATCATTTACCGGCATACAGCTTTCAATAAATTATTTAAACTTCCTTTAGCTTTTCTTTATGCATCTACTAAAGCCAGCTCACAAGAGTCAGCAGATTTACTTAGCATATCCTTATGTTAAGTGGTGTTAGCATTCTGTGTGTCTTCTCATTGTGTGCAGACGTCACCTTCCAAAGACTTAAAAGTAACTCAATCAAAGCTGAATAGGGTTTAGATAGCTTCTCTCATATCATGAAAGCGAAAGTAAATGTTATCTAATATTTACTAAACTGATACTGCTTAGATCTTGGGTTAAAAAAAGAAAAAGAAAATAGAAAACTTTACAGACAGATAAAATGTGACTTTTCCCTGCACTGAGGAAAAGAGAATTCGAAGTGTTACTCAGCAATACCAACACATTCAGACTGTCTAAGGTAAATAATTTAAATTATCTGAAACATCCAGGCCATCTGAAAGGAAAAACAAACAAACAAACAAAAACCCCCAAAACAAAAAACAGCTTTATGTTCACCCTGTAGGAATGTGATGCAAATGAAATGAGTATTTGGTACTTATCAGATTGTGCAATGCATTAAGAACTGATGATTATGACAGCGATTTCCTCACGATTATTCAAATAAGAGGAACAAAAAGCCAGCAATTCCAGAAAAGAAGACACACAAGTTTGCCAGGTTACTGCAGAGGCCTTGCTGATTTTTTTGTGTTTATCTTTTCAAGTCCTCTTGGATTCAAAACCCTTCTATTCTTATGAGCTACATGGAGCATCAGCTTGGCTTTGACACTACACAAATTTGATCTCAGCAAGGTGTGCCATATGCACAGCCGGATAGGTTGCAGGCTTTAGTGTTCTGTGCAGAATGATTATTGCTTTGCTTCCTTCTCTAATTATATGTTTTCCATATTGTAATTTCAGAATTTACTGAGTAAAATTATACATAAAACTAAACATCATTCATGCTTCCTCTGGGAAAAACAAGTCAGACTATCAAAGGACAAGGAAGATTTCTGTGGACCCCAGGGCGGTAACAAGAAAACCCAAAGCAAAACAGGTTTTGCCTTTTCAAAAATTATTAGCTTAGTATACTGATTCTTATCCAGTGTCTTGGGGTTTTAACGAAGCTTCCAGGATCTTTGTTCCCTATGTTTACTTGTAGGTGCTGGTCACAATTTTCTGATTGGGGAAGCAGTAAAAGATGAGAAGAATACAAATACCAGGAAATAAGCCATAAAGAATCAGTAGGCAATCTGGAAATACCTTTAGGTTACTTGAGACTATTAAATCTTTTGATTATAATACTTTTAACTCCTGGAAAAAATTCCTAATATTAGAATTCAGTTCGTCTTTTAAAAAATGTATATAGAAAATGGAGTTTTCTGCTGAGACAAATCAATGAGCCATCTCTGTATGTACGCACTAGCATATATGTTCAGCTATATAGGGAGCTAAGTATTTTTCACAGTCAGAAAACTAATTGACTGTACTATCTACTCAGATTGTACATATATTCTGAACACGTTACTATCCTTTAATAACTTACTGTGTTGAACTATTTCTTTTTCACTGAATTCTTGCAAATTTCACAGAATATATTCTGGTCATATTTAGATCCCCTCTCCTATCTACACCCTGCATGCTAACCCCCTACCACATTTCCTACACTCTAAAATACACATAAGCGTACACACACATACACACACACGCACACACACACACACATTGAGGCCTATAGAGTCAGGTTTTTGTCCCCAAATGCCCATTAATATGGATTTACTCACTGGAGCCTGGTCAACCTACCAAGAGTCTCACCCTTAAAGGAGACTGAACTTCCTCCTCCCAGCAGTCATCAGCTGCCAGTAGTTCCTCTGGTAGGGTTGGGTTTATTACCTTCTTCTCCACATCTATGCTGGGATTTTGTCTGACTTGAGCTTGTGTTGGACTTGTGCATGCTGTCACATTACTGTGAATTCATATGAGTAGCTCCCTGTGCAGGCAACGTTGTCTCCTTGGATGAAGTATTTCTTGAATCACTTTCATTTTTTATTAAAATAAAGCATCCATAGAGGTCATACAGTCAGTGCCTCTCTCACATTTGTTACCTCCTGTTTGAAAATACTGTGGTTGTTGCAACTTGAGACAGTATTTGCTGGTTGTTTCCCAGCTGTTGAGGTTTCCTGCTCTGGGTTCTGGCAGATACAAAGGTTCCCTTTGCTCAGTCAGTTCCATCTCACATCCACATTCCCTTGCCGAATCAGATTCCCATGACTTTAGTCATAGGATCTGAACCAGATAATTGTGTAGCATCTGTTCTAGTATACAGCTGGCACCTTACCTAGACTGAATGGAAGAGAATTCAGTGTCCTGAGACTTAAGATAGTCAAGTATTCACCAGGTTACCCCTGCCCATAGCTGCCCCTAAAAGCTCTACCTGGCAAAATAATCATCCTGATGTTTGTTTACACATGTTGAAAAAAAGAGAAGAAAGCAAAGTAGTAGAGGGAATGAGGGGGGAAACCGAGATGGAGAAAGAGAGAGAGAGGGAGGAAGAAGGAAGGAAAGAGGAAGGAAGGGTTACCGGATGGGAGGAGGGAAAAGAACACAGCCTTTACTCATCTTTTCACCATGACTCAGCCCTTTAGACCTGTGGCTGCTAGCGCGTGTCGTTTCTGGAACCTTATCTTTGAATGCAGTTTGTAAGTGAATTCATGAATGCTTGCCTCACCCCATACCATCTGGATGTCTTTTTGAAATACATCCGGCTTCTTTCTGTTTTAGTTTCTTCATCTATATAGCAGAGGCGATGAAAACATCCCTACCTCACAAAGCCGTTGTGAGAAATCAGTGAAACTGTGTGGGTGAAGGCGGTTAAACTGGAAGAATGCTGGAAAGACAGTAAGCACACAACTAAGATGAATCTTTTTTGAATGTTAAGTGTCATAAACTTCTATCATTAATTGTTTATGCTAGTGAGGTACTAGCATTTCCTGTAAGGTGGTAGAAAGAACAAGACATTTAATTGGAATGAAAGAATCTTAAGATTAATAGAGAGATGGACTGGCTAAGACTTTCAATTTTCTGAGCTTCTACTGTCTTATAGTATCCTTGGTTTCATAAAGTTAAGCTAAAAAAAGATATCAGCTTTATCCTCATGTTATTTCATTTATCTGGCAACTATTGTCTTTGGGGAGATGGAAGACATATATCATGAAATAGTGTAGCTTTTGCCACAATTCCCAACATTCAGCCTGTTCCTGGTAAATCAAGACAGCCAAATCCTGAAAACTGTAGAAGGGCACTTTGGCATATTGCTGACCCATTTTGATTATAGTAAGACCTGACTCAAGAGTAAAAAGATGCTCAGGAAGAAACTTGGCAATACAACTAGGAGGGATAAAAAAACATTTTTGAGAAGCTTACATTAAAATATCTTTTTTGTTATCTTTTTTTAGGTGAGCACTTTTTGACTAATCAACATGAGTATCTCAGAGAAATAAAATTTAGAACACAGCTCATGGTGTTAAATGCAACTGCAGACTGGGGTTTTGTGTGAGTCTACTAGAAAAATAGATTGTGACTGCAATTCTCAGAATATTCCAAAGTGTAGACATAGGTGACGTTTGCATAATGTTGAGTATGTACAACCCAGATGCTCCTCAGTGCATCAGGTTGTATGCAGCCCTCAGTCTTCACCCCTCAGCCTAAGGATCCCAGAAAACAAAACTATCTCAGGCTGCAACAAAAACAACACATTGTGTTCGTTCTTTTTAATGTATGTTCTTGTACTTCCCCGTAACTGCAGTCTCTTTCCACCCAGAGGCAATGCGTCTCCTCTAGACTAAAACTAAGATTCCTTTTCCTTCTCCCTTCTCTTACTCTCCTTTTCTAAGACTTAGTCCATTCATTGCTAGTTAATACCTTTTGTGTAAGTAGAGATGAGGGAAATGAACTAAAATTAAACCCAAATCAGCCTCATTTTAGTTACCTGCTTACCTTTTTAATAAGATTCGGTAATGGATAAGACAGAAATTACTGTCTAAATGAAAATGTTTAATCACTCTGGATTCCATGGCCCTAACTTTGGTTCATAACTTTGAAGAATGTAATCATGCACTTGACAGCCTGAACTCTGCAGAGTCCTCAAGAGGTGCTTTGCAGCTTTGAACATTTATATTTGCCTAGTAAAAAGACCTTCCTATTTTTTTTTTTCCTGTGGCTGTAATGCTTTCCTAATATAGTTCAAAAATCCCTGATGCTGAAAGTCAGGAGTCTGTGATCACCTTCCGGTATGAAGGTTAAAAGGAAAAACATCGGAAATGTCCTCACTTTGTTTGCATGTTGTAATGCTTTCTACTTTCTCGGAGAGATGTCAGTATGATTAGAAACTGAGTAGGGATTTTCTAAAGAGAAAATCTAAGTAAGTCTTTCTGCCATTGTAAAATCTTGCCTCTTATTTTGCCTTCAATTGCTGACTTCCTTCAGAGTCAACAAAAACCTAGGAAAAATGATGAGCATCATTTCTAAAGCTGGTAGAGACAGTGACGCACTAAGTATTTCTAAGTATATCAACCTGCTTACCAAAGGGCTAAAGTGATTTCTAAGGTATGTTACAGAGAAGATGGCGGAGAGTACAAAATTGATCTGAAATGTAAGAACACTTGTGTTTTTAGACAGATCAGGAAAACCTATCAAGTTTACCCCACTGTTCCTCCCAGGATGGTTGCCTTTCTTAAACACGGCTGCTGCTTGAGCTCAGCCTTTCAGATTCTCTGCCTCTTTGTACTTTGCTTATGCAGTCACATCGAACAGATAATAACATCATTCTTACTCACAGGAAAACCCCACATATTTAAATTAGGAGCCGCAGATATATCAACTGTGTTGATGGAAATTCTCCCACCAAAAAATGGAGCCAATATCTACTCATTGAATCTAAGCCCAGAAAACTGCTGGGAGTGGAATTTCTTTTTCTGTCTAAAGCTGCAGAATGTCTTGACAGGTATTTAATTCCTTGTGCTGAAACAATCCTCATCTATGTCTCTGTAACATCAACACTGAAGATTAAATATCACTTCCTAGCTCCTCAGCTGTTCTCTGCAATTCTGCAAGATGAGCACTTGACTTTTCTCTTGCATCTAGAAACCAGGTATGACCCTCACTAGAAATCAAAAACTGTCTCTCTCTACCTCTAGACAATTATCAGTCAAAAGAGGTACAGGGAAGAATACTATTCCTGAGGCCAGAGGAACTTTTATATTCATAGGCGACCAGCCACTCAGTTTGAGGTTTTTTTGCTGCTATTTGGAGAATTGAATAAACAAAACGAAAAGGACACAGCATAAGCAGGTGAGGCTCAAATTCACATTTTCGTCTCTCTGCTCATAAAAAAAGAGAACTGGGAATGAGTGCATGATTCCATGTTTCAACATGGGGACAGTTTGGTGAAATTTTTATAACAAGTCATAAGTTAAGGCATTTATGGAAACATTAGGTAGGTAGATTAAAGCAAACTGGGAAAATCTCTGCTGTAGGCTTCAGGCACTATCTAATGACACTTTGCCTTTTGTTTGATGGAAGCAAGTGGTCTGTTAAGTTCGTGCTTTCCAAAAGGCTTTACTTGGTACAAGGATGTTAGATGAGACACAGAGATGAGCAAGGAATGGTTATTAAAGGAGCTAAAGATAACCTAAGACAAGTTGTAGGTAGGCTCTGGCCCTGCAACATTTCAGCCTCTCTGCACTCACCAAAGGTCTGACCCATTCATCAGCCTTGGAGGAGGTTCAGTGCAAGGCACAGCCCTTTTCTTGTTTTTAGGAACTTTTCTTCAAGATGACATAGAAATGTGCCGAGAGGCATTCAGTGTGGATAACGACAAGTATTTGTCTTACTCATGGTTGAAGAGCCTGAACTACCTGCAGTTTTCCCCATCCAAGACTCAGTGCAGATCTACAGCTGCTTGGCAGAGTAGAGACTGGTGCCATGATTAGACATTAAGGGTTTTGTCACTAGAGGTAAAGGCAAGGACAGTGGTTGGGAGAGGAAAGGACAGAACACCACAAGTTAAAGAAACTCTCATATTCCCAACTGAGGGACATTCTGTGAAGTAAGGGCTGTTCATAAGGAAAGTGTGAAGGAATTCTGAGGCCCATTCAGTGGATCCCTCTTTGTTCCATTTTGGTAAACATTGATACTTTCTTCCCATAAATGTACCATAGTCCTACTGTCTTTGAACTTTTGCATGCTTGAATGAAGACTTATAGTCTAATCTGGTGGAGAAATTGTTATATTTCTATAAGGAGGGTATCAATACATTTGAAAGCACTTTTTTATTTAAATCTTTTCAGTTGGGTGATTAACCAAATGGGGAAAGTGTAAGAAAAAGAGAGTGAACTATGCCAGCCATATTTCTGACTTACAATATGTGTCGGATATGGGTTTTGTTCAGTGGAAAAAGGCAAAACGGATGTGTCAAATTTGTGGGGAACAATGATGAATTTTTCTTCAGTTGTACTCAAACAGAATACCAGTGAGATAACAATCAAGGCATCCAAGAAGCAATTTGATATATGGGGTAGCACCCAGGCACAAATGGAAAGTTTTGAAACAGATATGAAAGGAGACTCACACGACAAATACAACACTAGAGATGGAGAACCAGCGCAATGGCTCTGTTTTCTCCGAGACTGAGTTGAGAACAAAAGAAGAGGAAGAAACAGGAGAAGGGAGGGTACCAAAGGGAAAAAGGGAAGAGAACCTGGGCGGAGCTGAGGCTCTGCTCCTACAGAGGAGGGCAAGAGTGCTACAGACCAAAGGCAGAGGCAGTAGAAGGAAGTAGTGGGGCAGTGGAATGCTAAGTAGTATTGTATGCTAGAAACCTAGGAAGAAGCACTTTAAAGATGGTGCTTGTTAACACTGTAGATTGTTTCTGTCGATGCAAAAGCATACTTCTCACCTCAAAGGGGATAAGAGATAGTTTATTCTGGAGCCAAATATGAATGACCACGGCCCAGGAACACAGATTCAGGTTACCCCAAATTCCATGTTCCAGTGTTGTAACAGTTGTCTTACATTTTTATAGTAAAAGAACAAGAAAAGTCATCAATCAAGACACCTTTCAAATATGTTGGAGGATATATTTAGTAGGTGGGTGGCAGCAAAGCGGGAGGGTTCTTACTATAGGTCTCAGATACTATCTGATGACATTCTTAGCTTTTGGGTTGGTGAGACCTGGTGGTCTGCTATGTTAACACATTCTATAAGGTTTTTATCTGTTAGTCACAGGCTGTTAGATCAGAAACAGAGGTGGGCAAGGAGTGGCTGTTTAGGGGGCTAAAGGTGGCCCAAGATAAATGGCAATTAGGCTCTGAACCTGCAACATTCCACACTCTTCACAGTCTCCAGAGTGATAATCAGTTAGCCTTGCAGGAAGTTCAGTCCAAGGTACAGGAGATCTTTTTGGGAACTTTTCTTTCATACTCCTGAGAAGTGAAATAGGGCTAGGAATAGCTGTCTATTGTATTTATCAATAAAGAGACCATTTTTGACCTTAGCATGAGAAATGCCAATTAACTTGTGGGAGCCGGAGTCATATTTCTTGGGGTTAAAGAGTGAATGAAAGATAAAGAGAGAGTAAGCACCTGGACTATTTTTTCTACACCTTTTGTGTGTGGTTGTATTCCCACTACATACACAAATACAAGTCGAATAATAAATACTGACAGTGATGTCCTATTATAGTTGAAGTTCAGCGAGGGGCTGAAAAATTTACCGAGTCTTTCCTTAGAGAACTATTTGCCTCTCTGTATGCTTGGTGGCTGGGGATAAAAGAATCACCCAACCCTCCTGAAATCCCACCCTGGTCTGGAGTCTGGATGCATTATTTTGAATTTTAGGTCAAGGTTTGGACTTTAAACTCCTTGGCATCACACCTTGAAGGGTTCCAATCTTTTTCTTGGATACTAGGAAAGGAAACATGGAAATGTGGCTTTTCTTGTTACTAATTACAATGATTGTTTTTCCTTTTTGAAAGGCCATACCTTGAAGAAAAGCTCAAGATAAAACAAACAAGCATTCACCCAGTGGAGCAGGTTCATAGAGTAGTGTGTTTTAACAGGCTTCCCTTGGCTTATTTGCAACAGAATGAGACTATTTAGCCTGGCTTGATTGCAGCCCTTCTGTGGTTATCAATACCCCTTCAGTCACAATGGACTGTCTAATACTCTCTCCTAGACTGGTACCATGAAAGACACTCAGGTTAAACTTGCTAGGCTAGATATCACATAATTCTTTGGATTTCTGTTACATCTTGTTTTCGGCCCTAAGATCAACTTACAATTTTGTCCCTATAAGACCTGACATCTTCGTGATGAATGCTAGGTTCAGGCGGCCTCCAGATGCTCTGTTGACATCGTGAATAGCAGAAAGCATCTGGTCCAGAACAGCAACCTGTTCTCAGTGGTGCTGCTGGTTGCTATGCAGACTCAGCTCCTATCTGTTTTGCAGCAAAGCTGAGTTGCAAATGCAAGTTTCTTTTCGCAAATGCGATGGTACTGAAACTATGCAAACTGTGAAACAATGTGAAAGCAAAGGATGATGTTTTACCTTTAATTCTTTATTTCTGACCATTATATTACTGTTCTGCTCCAGATATGATGTCATTGAACATTACCAGAGTATTTGGGGTTTTCACAAGAAACGTGTGAGAGAGCAAAACAGGAGCCAATGCACTGATATAAAATCTTAGGTTGCCTAAAATCATACTGCTGGTAAATGATAGAATTAAAAATAAAGAAAACTGATACAGAAGATGCTAGCTGTGATTTTTTTATCCACTACAACCATAATTCACAGAATTCTATAAGCCAAAATGGAGAGAGTCCTTGATGAGGTTTAACAACTTACCAGGTCACAAAAAGGAACCCATGCCTTCCAGATATTCTTAGGTTACAATTTCTGTTTGTGTTAATCTCATTTTTATTTGCAAAATACAAGACGGTATAACTTATAATAGACAAATTCTTAGATTGATTTTTGCACATGATAAAATATTTAATGTTTCTAAAATTAGAAACATAAAATTGTTTTAATAATATGAATAATTACTTCAAGTATAGTAAGCAATTCAGCAATTTATGATAGGAAGTTTGGGTGAAGATTCAAATATACAGAAAATGCAACTACCCAGGAAAAGGAGGGAAGCACATGTACATAGATAACGATAGCAGTTAAATCCAGTGATGTGTCCATGAGCCACTTTTATCTTTTTTCTTATGGTTTTTACATTTTTTAAAATATTATGCAGTGACTAGAACAGTGTGTGCTGAGGTGTAACTATCACGTCTGCTGTCTATAAGTCCCTTTTTAGGACTGGAACACAAATCTTTATCCACCCACCAGCTATTTGGAGATTAGGTGGCAGCTGCCTCTCAGCTGAGTGATTATCTGGGAGCTGCTCTGGTTTGAAGAGACCTGTATCCAAGTCCACCTCCTTGATGACAATCAAAACACTGGGAAAATGAAGGTCTAGCGACCTTTCCTGCTCCTGTACTCCCTGTGACACCACTCAAGAGCATTAGGTGATGGCGTCTCATTTTACCTTCTTGTCTGCAGTCCTCCTTTCAATACGAGTATCCACTCCAAGAACTTAATGAGTTGTCTGCTTTCTAGCGAAATCTGATCTGCAAGTAGCTTCCAAGAATTATTTAAAATAGTCTATAAGTGGACCTGGATCCAGGTCCCCCCATCCCCTTACAGAGTTATAGTCACAAAAACAGCATGGTGCTAACACATAGATCAATGGAACATAAATGAAGACCCAAACATGAGTGCATGCAATTTCAGCCACCTGATATTTGACAAAGGTGCCAATAACACACACTAGAGGAAAGACAGCATCTTCAACAAATGGTGCTTGACATACTGGAATCCACTTTTAGAAGAATGAAATTGGACCTCTATCTTTCACCTTGCACAAGAGTCAAGTCCAAATGGATCAAAGACCTGAAACTCTGAAACTGTTGGATGAAAACATAAGCAATAACCTACAAGATATGCGTGTAGGAAAGGACTTCCTCAATTGGACGTCATTGGACTTAAGGTCAACAATCAACAGTTAGGACCTCAATAAATTCAAATCCTGTACAACAAAAGAAACAACCGATGAAGTGAAGAGAAAACCCACGGAGTGGGAGAAAATCTTCACCAGTTACACATCTGACAGAAGATTTGTATCCAGAATATATAAAGAACTCAAAAACCAAAGAATCAGAAAACAAATAACCCAATTAAAAGATGGGCTATGGATCTGAATGGAGGGGTCTCAAAAGAAGAAATAAAGATGCCCAAGGAACACCTTAAAAAAAGTGTTCAACAGCCTTAGTAATGAGGGAAATGCAAATCAAAACCACTTTAAGATTTCATCTTAACCTGGACTGGCTTAAGATCAAGAGAACAAATGACACCAAATGCTGGCAAGAATGTGGAAAAGGAAATGCTCATTCACTGCTGGTGGTAATGAAAACTTGTGCAACCACCATGAAAAGCAGTATGGCGAACTCTTAAGAAACTAAAAATGAACCTACCATATGATCCTGTTATACCACTCCTTGGCATATACCCAAAGGACTCATCCTACTGCAGAGATACTTGAACATCCATGTTTATTGCTGCTCTTTTCACAATAGCTAAGAAATTCAAGCAACCTAAGTGTCCCTCAACTGATGAGTGGATAATGAAAACGTGGTTCATTTATACAATGGAGTTCTACTCAGCAGTAAAGAAAGATGAAATAATGAAATTTGAGCTGATGTTCATGAAGTGAGTGAATACTTAGAATTGTGCCACTAATGAAACAAAATACTATCTCTAAGATTGCATTTCTTTACATCACAGTGCCATGCCATCCTTTGGGCCATCTGCTAGAAAAGTAGACTTGAATGTCAAATAATGCCTTTAAAATTATATCTTCTAATATTATATATGTAGGACCGCACTGAACTATTGTGAATGTAAAATATCTTGTACCTGTTTTATGATGCGTAGTAGTGAGCATGCTTTATCAGAGCTGTTTTATCAGATTCTGCTACTGCATAGCAGATTATCCGTAGTAGTGCCATGCTTTATCAGATTCTGCTACTGCATAGCAGATTATCCGTAGTAGTGCCATGCTTTATCAGATTCTGCTACTGCATAGCAGATTATCCGTAGTAGTGCCATGCTTTATCAGATTCTGCTACTGCATAGCAGATTATCCGTAGTAGTGCCATGCTTTATCAGATTCTGTTACTCAGAATGTTTTCTTTTCAGATGATGATTGAGAAGCTAATACAAAAAAATGGTGCCAGGTACCACAACAATAATAGAAATGTGCTTTTTCTGGGATTTTGTATTGTACTTTTTTTTTAACGGAGTGTACTGAATGTCTGTAAAATTTTGTTCAAATATATAGAACCTGGAAAATGTGTTACTGATGTTGATGCATGACATACTGCTATTATTTGTCTTTTTATAAAAACATAAGTATATATACATACATAACTTGAATTTTTTGAAAATGTTAGCTGTGCTGTCAACTTTTAAAAAAACTACCCCAGTTTACCTTGCTGCGTTGGCATTGTACAGAAATTAACAGCCATATTGATATAGAAATGTTAAGCTTCATTTCTATTCATATCGGGGTTAATTTACTTTATTAAATATTGTAAGGTCTTATCTATGTGGGTTTGATTACAGAAACCAATAAAGTATTCTCTAAATTAAAAAAAAGTCTGTAAGTTGGGATTTTACAGCTTAATTACCTCTTGATCAGCTAACTTCCTTAGTGTGGGTGCCTAGAACAAGGAAACCTGCAGGACGGGAACCTTCCTTGAGAGTGAACTGAGACAAGGGAGTGGTGGGTGCAAATATATTGGTGGATGTCATAGGGGGGGCTTTAAGAAATGTACAAGGACTTATAAAGACTAAGGAACAGGTTGGCTGTTGCTGACAGCAGTCAATTGCTTTGGAAAATGAATTTGTCCTTCTACCATGCATAAAAAGAGAAGTTCACGTTCCTTAATATTTTGATACCTGCAGATCCATGATAGTGGGAAAATAGCTTTAGTGGTAGGATAAGGCCCTTGAAGATAAATATTGGAAGGAGGTTTGAAAAACAGATATACAGATGAACCTATGAGAATATGCATGAGTGCAAAACTTTAAATATTATCTCCCACTAGAGAGCATGTTCCACAGAAGAGGCATTACCAACCCAACAGAGAGAAGAAGCCCTTTGACCTCAGCTAGCCACTGACAGCTTAATGATGACACAAAAATGCATGAACGGAGTACCCAGATGGTAAGGATGAATATGCGTGGATCAAACAGCATGAGTTCCTCCCCAAGAAGGGTGATTCAGCTCCATGGCTGTCAGATGGCCAGCTTTCTGATAACAATCAAGTACAAGCCCCTCATCAAGAAATCTGTCCAACTTCTTACTGGTAGTTTCACCAAATTTGGTTGTTTTTAACTTTACAAGGGGACGCAACCTAAGAATTCATCACATACATTTTGTGTATGTGTTGGCCTTACCTGCCTGTAGGGCCTAACCTACCCTCCCTCCCTGAGTTTATTCAATGTATAATCCAATGAAATACTTTTCAGAGACCAAGTGACAAGACAGTCTACTTGAACAAGGGCTTCAGTGCCAAATGGAGGATGATGCCCCAGTAGAGAAAGGCTGTGTCCTGAAGAATGGAACCCTGACAAAATGTGGCATCTTGTTCAAGAATGCAGTAGCAAACTGATACAGGGAAATGAGTATCCCCTCTTGGGGTATTTGGTCTCAAGAACAGAATAATTTATGAATGGACTCAAACAGAAATTCAAGGACAATTTTATTAGAGTTTAAAAAAATCCCCAGGGCAGGCAAACTAAAATTTGAACAGCTGCTTGGAGGAGGAGAATGGAAAAGAGAAGAAAATAAAGCTGTGGTGTTTAAGCTGGCATGGAGGTCAGCCATGTCATGGTAGACAAGCAGGGAAGGGGGTTTTGGAGAAAGGGTAAGGAAATCCAAAATGTTGGGGAAGCTCAAAGTGTCAGGAAAAGCATGCTTAGAAAAGAGAGAAAAAGAAAAAGAGAGGTTATGCTTTTCTGATAAGTATGCATACTTACAAAACTTTATGATAAACATTATGATAAACCTTATGATAAACTTTATAATAAACTACCATGCTGCAGATAGAGATTCTGGGAAAGGAAAGGATATGATCTTATTAAAAGATGGCTTACTCTGCCTATCTCTTTATCATGGCTTATGATGAACCTGCCTTACTTGGAGTTGTCCCTTGGAGTAGTGATCGACATGGCTTAACTGAGATGTTAGGTCTCTACTCAAGAATGTTGAATCTCCATGCCAGATGTTCTATTGTCTCTACAGAAAGTGTTTTAGTGGGCCTTCATTGCTACTGTAACAAAATTCTAAACCAATGACTTTCAACAGCGGACCTTCCTACTTGATAATCAAAAGGATGGAGATTAGGAAAATTTCAGCTAACCTTCACGCTCGGTAGCATACTTCTATCAATGTAAACTCTTCAGGTTTAGAGATCAGTAGGCAAAGAGAAGAGCCATATACTGAAATGGATAATTGACTGGACCATTAGGAGGAATCAGAAAGCTATTGTATAGTGAAGGCATGTAAGATGTGGGCATCTAGGTGATGTTTTTCAGTGTCTCTTGGTACTCCCTAGAACATTTTTTTCTAAAAAAGGAATAATGTCGTCAGCCATGTCCCCTGAAGAATATGATGATCAGGAATTTAGACCTATTAGAGATGAATCTCAGCCATCCCAATGAAGCTGCAATCTAGATGAGCAAAGGTGTTAAGTAAAGAACGTGGAATCTGGAACAAATAGAAGACAGATAAGATATTGTGGTCTTGAGACCAGGTAAAGCAGCCAGAACAAGATCACATGCCCTAACTTCCTGTAGTTGTTCTAGGATGATCTGGGAGTCCCCAAGGAGTGGAGGATGCTCCCAGTCCTTATATGAAGCTTGCAGACTTCACTACCGTGGTACTCTGCAAAGGCCACCATTCAGGAAGGAAATCTTTATTCCCGCACCTTCTGTAGGTGCTGGCAAATGATGGGTATCCACTGAGCTTATCTCCAAGATTCACTGGGGACAGAAGAAGGCTGTCTCAGCTAAAAGGAGTGTTTCTTCCTTGAGTGTCACTACCCCCTATGCCATTTACATCCAAATGTTAGCCAAAAGAGGGTAAGAGGTCAGTTCTCTTTCCTCAGGGCAATGGTCAACTCCACAGAGTCAATGCACTTCTAATGATTCTATGGGATCCGAAAAGGCCTTCATCATGGGGACACGGAAGTTCAAATTCCCCCTCTGTGCATCCTACTTCCTTCACTCCCACACAAGTATGAATCCCCCCAATAAACTCCCTAAGTCAAAAAATCTCAATATGGAATAGATTCCCAGGGACTCCAGACTGAAAGGTAGGTCTTCCTTTAGAACAGGTGAAATTTAAGCTTTTCCAAGGGTCCCTACTGTTATCTGTTCTCTTCTTTCATATGCAATGCAGCCTTACCCCTCAAGCCACAGACATATTGTCAAGGAAAGAGGTAGAAACAGGTGAGCTGGTTTCGGGTGAACAATTATTTAGTGAGTCAAAGGAATCACCTAAGGTTTGAAAGCAGTGAAAATTATAGCTATGGTAAAAAAATTAAGCTAATGTGTTAAATTTGTATGACGGTACAATTTAATTAAAGAGCTATCTTGTTTATGCTGAGAAGGACAATAACCTCTTCACTTTATAAGGCGGTCACAGTAAGAAGGAGGAGGAGGCTAGGTAAGAACAAGCTCATTAGGAGAACAGGTGGGCTGGCTGAGGGCCAAGGAAGCAGGGACCACCTTAAGCAGCTGTATTCCCTTTCCTTTCTTGCCTGATGTTTCTCTAAGGCAACTTGCATTTTGTAGGTTTGCAAAATTTTTGTCTTTAGTTAATTTTAAAGTCTTCTCAGATTCCAAATAAATGGCAATGGCTTTTTAGAAAAGTCTATAGACAAGCCAACATTACTCTTTCTTAAGGGCAAGTTTTTTTTTTTTTTTTTAGTGTTAAAATTTTGTAACGAGCACTTGAAATTTCATAGTTTAAGGAAAACATTTTTCTTTGAGGCGAGATAAGCCAGTCCAGAAGCATCAAGGGCAATGTGACATCATGAGGGAGAGACAGCACAGGGCTGAATGCATATGTGTGCTTGTGTTCCCCTCTGAAGACAGCCAGGCACTCTACACTGCAGATCTTAACCTCTTCACCTGTGAAGCAGATGAACAGCGCTGTAGTCATACTAAGAGTCTTACTGTGAGTGTGGTGAGATAGATAGCTTTTCTGCCAGAAAAGCTTAAGTGACCTAGTTTTGGATATTTTCAATTATTAATGATGTCTTTTGAGAAACAATCATTGCAAAGAAAATGAATTAGTATCACATGATGTTATATGTTATTAATTTGAAACATTTAAGCTGAAATATTTGAGAGATACTATTTTGAGATGTCAGCAGATATCTACATGTTCAAATGCAGAACAGAGTAAAGAGTAACAGTGGTTAACACTGATTTTCTCTAAATATGACAGATGTTCTACAGTGAGTCACTTCTTTAAAAAAAGGACAAGCGACTGCCACTCATGCCTCAAATGCCTCTGCTTTGAGCACAAGACTCCTGGGTTCTCCCCAGATAAGTCTTTCAAATTCATAACCTTTGAATTTCTGTAACATCCACTTTCTTCTCCTTAGCTTTAAGACTGGAGCAAACAGCCTTACAATTCAATAACTAAGAGTACAGCATATGTTAGAAAAGAAGGGAGAGGATGATTCCTTGGATGACTGAAAATCAAAAACTCAAGCATCCGAGAGAGCTCAGAAAGCATGTGTGTCAACTTCCAGAGGGGCTTCCAGTAGAAACAAACCCAACACCCAGGAAAGATTTTCAGTGAGGTGTTAGCAACAATGCTTTTTTAAATTTCGTGTAACTTACCCCTAATTGAAAAAAATACATCTCTAACAGTGGACACAGTATGACCCCCAGTATTCCTATCCTAGTACAATAATCCAGGCTTTGTTCGGGACATTTACAGTACAATTCTGAGCTGACACTAATCAAAGAGCAGCTAGCTGCTTGGGTGTGATATTCTCAGCCTCTCTCTCTGTGCTTGTCCCCTCTGCTCCTAGTGTTAGCCATCCAAATACTTAGGTAGCCTTTTCTGTCTCTTAACCTATTCAAATTTTTCTAAGTCAATTCACTTGAAATTTACAACAGACTATATTTGTATATCCAACTGAGAAATCCAAGATCTATGCACATTTTAAACTGATCATATGGCTTAAGATGACAGAAGACTCTATTCAGTTGAGGATAAGGTTTACAGACTTCATAATTTTGGGTTTTTTTTTTTTTTCCCCCGGTCTTTTTGTGACAGGGTCTCCCTGTAGCCCCAGCTGGCCTGGAACTCACTATGTAGACCAGGCTGGCCTTGAACTCACAGAGATCCGCATGTCTCTGCCTCCCAAGTGCTGGGATTAAAGGCATGCGCCACCACACCCAGCCAGACTTCATACTTTAATGTTGTAAGATCCCCGCAATTTTGCCACCAACTAAACTTATAAACCAGCATTATGCCATTTATATCCCTTTTGTTTCTTTCAGTCATTACTGGAATTTTGTTCCCTTTGACTTCAAAGATACTAGTTAGAATTTAAGACGTTTATAAGAAAAAAGCAATCTCCCATTTGGTGCTTATAAGACACAATTAATTAAAAGATGTTTCTGGCCATGCATGTTGGTTCATGTGTATAATTCCAGCATTTTTGAGGCTGGCACAGGTGGAATACCTTGAGCCTGAGAATAGCCTGGACTACAAAGTGAGACCCTATCTCAAAAAAAGAAAGAAAAGTTTCTATAGACATGAACTGAAGACATACATTGAGTATGGTAGACCACACAAATTCAGAAGAGAACACTATGAAATTGATCTGTTGGATTAGAAGGAAAAAGAAATACCTGTAGGCTATCATCTAGACACAAAATTTTAACAGATGAGTGAAAAATTGAAAACTAAGCTGCCAAGTGATAGAACTGAATGGCCTGATGGTCCTTACTATTTTTTAGGTTGAATTGAAATATATAAAGACAGGGGTTGCCAGCAAAGAATTACAAATCTTGTCTCTAAGAAGCATCAGTAAGTTTACTACTAAGGGAAAATTTCAAACAATAAGAGGCAGAGACAGTTTAATTTCCCTAACAATAATAGAAGCAATTACAAAGCATTTAGGGTTCAAATTTGGTGCAATTCAGCTTCATAATTATTGAGCTTTCCAAGAGCAAAACCCTCTAGCTTTTGTATAGGAAAATGCCTCTTATTCATCTATCCACTGCAGAGCCAAAATCGACACAGCCTGTGGATGGCCAAGTTCTGTGGCTTTTAGACTAGCTATTGTATTCAGATTGTCTCTGTGGCTGAAATTCTGGACAGAGCCTACAGCACAAGGCTCAGTCACTGTACCCAGCGGCCTGGCCTGGATGATTAGGATGCTCGGTTCCAACAAACGCAAGACAACAGCTTGACCAACAGAGTTCCTAACTGAATCACCTCCAAGGTTTATAGAAGTTAATTATGAGGTATCTAACCAAATTCATAAAATGAGTTATCTTCATACCAATAAAAAGTTAACATGCCAAGGTGGATGGAGGAAGTTTCGTGGGGTCCCACCACTAGATTAGGAAGTACAGGCAATCAATAGATGCTGAGAGAGACAGAATCAGTTTTCTCCAGCTCCCTGAGAGGTTATCTATTCCCAAGTGGCCAGTCATAGACACAGGTACACAGAAGTACATTTATAAATGTATGTATGTATATATAACAAAGAGGACAAGGGATTGTAAGGGAATTGGGGGGCACAAGAAGAATTGGAGGGGGCCTTGAAGAGGTACAAATAATACAAATACAATATTCATGTATGGACTTGCAGAGGTATAAATAATATATACAATATTCATATAGGAAATTCCCAAACAAAAATATAATAAAATAAATGTTCTATAAAGGATTAACTTTCTGAACTGTAAACTTACTTGAATTTTTTTTCAGTTTATTATTTATTTAATAACCACATACTTAGAAGAAGCATTTCATTACAACAGCATTGACATTTTCTAAGCTAAGATGCCTCCATCATACAAAACTACAACAAACTCAGGTCTGTCTACTGTAAGGCTTAAAAGGTTCTGTCATGGGGCTGAAGAGATGGCTCAGCAGTTGAGAGTGCTGACTACTCTTGCAGAGGACCCGGGTTCAATTCCCAGCACCCACATGGAGGCTACGAATCATCCTTAAGTCCAGTTCCAGGGGAATCTGAAGCCCTCTTCTGACCTCGTGGCATTGCACGACATGGGTGCACTCACATACGTGTAGGCAATACACTCATACACATAAAATAAAAATAAATATTTTTAAAAACCAAATGATTAGAAGAGGCATTTCATCACAACAGCATTGACATATTCAATAACAGTTTCCAGAGCTAAGATGCTTCTTTTTTCAAAATTGGCTATAAATTACTAGGTTTACAGTTGAGTTAATACAATATACAATATTGCACTCCATATAAACCCTACTAGACATAAAATTAAATGAT
>NW_008359442.1:446173-450200 GCF_000622305.1 Nannospalax galili | reverse complement strand
CTTTGGATAAGATTGGGGTCTGCTGTTCAATTTCCCAGGTCTATGCTGGGTTAATATCTGGGAATCCCTTTGGCCACCCTGGTCAACAACTCAGAAGGAGGTGTCACATGTCAGGCATTGTTGCTTGCTATGTAGCCTTTAGCTATACATATGGTCTCTTATGAAATTATATTGGCCCCTTTAATCTTTGGTTATACTTTCCTTTTGGGTGTTTAAGGCCACACAGTTGGTCCAGATAAACTGATTTATTTTTACTCTTAAGGTCATTTAAGGAACTGTTGCTAAGGGGTCACATGGGCTTGGGAGGAGCCCCTGGCTCCTTTCTTTGACCAGTTCCACCTATGTGAAGATGAGTCAAAGTTCCTGCTTGACCATGGTTGGCTTTGCTTGGAAGCATGGAGGAAATGATTCCTCTGTATTGACCCTCTTCTTTGTAGACTGGACACTGGTTCAAATCCAACTGGTGGGGTCTCCTCAGCCTCCTTGATCAAGAGGACAGGTGACCCACCACCATTGTAGGACATTTTGAGAGATGCTCATAGTCCCCTGGAACTAGTCGACCTAGGAGGGCAAGGAGTAAAAAGTGTCTTTTATGTCCCTCTGATGAAATTATTATAGACCTCAAAGGGTGTCTGTTACACACCCAAGAAGGTTAGTTCCACCAGTCTGGTATTTTTAATTACTGTGTGTCATATAGATAAATCTTAGGCAAAGACCAGTTGTTTTCAGATAAACCTTACCTAGACATATATTTCTTGGTCTGCTATGTATAATTTGTCAATAGGTTGTGGGAGTAATATGGTTCTCAGTGGTTTTCAAAGCTAGCTAGGCATTATCTTTCATATTATGTCACCCCTCCATCATGGTTTTCCCTCTTAAGGTGCCCCCATTACCCCCTTTCTCCCGTAATAATACCTTTCTCCTGTGGTCCTACCTCTCTTGAGCTCCTTCTTTCCCTTTATGCCCTAGGTTCCTCATATACCTTCCCTCCCCCCTCCCTTAAAGTAACCCAATTTTTATCCAAATCTCCCTTATTAAGGCCTGTTTCCTGCTGTTTTTCTCTTTCAGGTTCTTTCTTTTCCTTTACCTCCCTGTTTCCTTTCCATTATCCTGGTTTCTGTAGTTATGTCTGGTTGCATACTTATTTATCAGAGTCTGGTTCTAGTATCTACAAATGAGGGAGAACATATGTTGATTTTTTTTCTGAGTCTGTGTTACCTCACTTAGTACAACAGTTTCTAGTTCCATCCATTTACCTGCAAATTTCATGATTTCATCTTTCTTTACTGCTCATTAAAAACTCCATCGTATAAATGAACCACTTTTTCATTATCCACTCATCAATTGAGGGACACATAGGTTGATTCCATCTCTTAGCTATTGTGAAGAGAGCATCAACAAACATGGATGTACAAGTGTCTCTGCAACAGGACAAGTTCTTTGGGTATATGCCAAGGTGTGGTATAACTGGGTCAAATGATAGGTTCATTTGTAGTTTTTTAAGAGTTCTCCACACTGCTTTCCATAGGGGTTGAACAATTTTCCAGCCCCACCAGCAGTGGATGAGTGTTCCCCTTTCCCCACATCCTCTCCAACATTTGGTATCATTTGTTTTCTTGATCTTAGCATGTCTGACTGGGATAAGGTGGAATCTTAAAGTGGTTTTAATTTGCATTTCCCTAATTATTATGGATGTTGAACATCTTTTAAGATGTTTCATAGCCACCTTTCTTCTTCTTTTGAGAACTCTCTGTTCAACTCCTTAGCCCATTTTTTATTTGGGTTGCTTCTTGTCTTAGTTCTCTGTTTTTTGAGTTTGTTATAAATTCTGGTTATTAAACCCCTGTCAGATGTGTTGCTGGTGAAGATTTTCTCCATTCTGTGGGTTTTCTGTTTGCTTCCTTGTTTGTCTTCTTTGATGTACAGAAGCTTTTTAGTATAATGAGGTCCCATTTGTTAATTCTCACCCTTGTTTCCTGGGCAATTGATGTCCGGTTTAGAAAATCCTTTCCTACGCCTATGTCTTGTAGGTTATTCTCAATGTTTTCTTCTAATAATTTCAGAGTTTCAGGCTTTACATTGAGGTCTTTGAGCCATTTGGAATTGACTTTTGTGCAGGGTGAAAGAAAGGGGTTTAGTTTCATTCTTCTACAAGTGGAGAATTGTAGACAGCTTTGCCAGCACCATTTGCTGAACATGTTGTCTTTCCTCCAGTTAATGTTCTTGGCCCCTTTGTCAAATATCAGGTGGCTGAAATTGTATTTACTCATATTTGGGTGTTCAATTTTGTTCAATTGGTCTATGGGTCTATTTTTGTGCCAGTACCATGTTGTTTTTGTGACTATAGCTCTGTAATACAGCTTTAAATCTGATATAGTAATCCCCCCTGCATTGCTCTTAGTGCTCAGGGTTGTTTTGGCTATCTGAGGTCTTTCGTGCTTCCATATGAATCTTAGGATAGTTTTCTCCAATTCCCGAAAAATGTCATGGGGATTGGCATTGCATTGAATCTATATAAGAATTTTGGTAGGATGGTCATTTTCACAATATTAATTCTTCCAATCCATGATATTTATTTTATTATTTTTTTTGCAGCTATTGTGAATGGGAGTGTTTCCATGTGCTCTTTCTATGGTTGCTTGTTATAGGTATACAGAAAGCCTATAGACTTTTGTAGGTTAATTTTGTAACCTGCCACTTTACTTAACATGTTAATAATTTCTAGGAGTTTTCAGTTGGAATTTTTGGCATCCCTTAGATTTAATATCATATCATCTGCAAAAAGGGATAATTTGATCTCTTCTTTTCCAGTTATTATTCCTTTAGTTTCCTTCTCTTGTCTTATTGCTCTTGAAAGAGTTTCAAGTACTATGTTAAAGAGAAGTGGGGATAGTGGACAGCCTTGTCTAATTCCTGATTTCAATGGGAATGTTTCCAGTTTTTCTCCATTTAGAATGTTGGCTGGGGGTTTGTTATATATGGCTTTAAGTATGTTGAGGTATGTTCCCTCCAGTCCAATTCCCTCTAGGACTTTGAACATAAATGCATGTTGAATTTTGTCAAAGGCCTTCTCTGCATCTATTGAGATGACCATATGGTTCCTGTCTTTGAGTCCATTTATATGCTTCCTTTATGTGGCATTGGTATTAGAGTGATGCTGGCTTCATAAATGGAAGGTGGAAGTTCTCCCTCCATTTTTATCTTTTTGAATAAATTAAGGAGTATTGGATGTAGATCTTCTTTAAATGTCTGGTAGAATTCTGCTGTAAATCCATTTGGTCCTGGGCTTTTTTCAGTCGGGAGGTTTTGTATTACTGTTTCGATTTCTTTTTGTGTTATGGGTCTGTTTAAGCTGTTAATCTCTTCTTGGTTTAGTTTTGGTAGTTCCCATACCTTTAGATATCTGTCCATTTCTTGTAGGTTTTCAAATTTAGGAGCATATAGGTTTTTAAAGTATTCCCTTATAATGTTTTGTATCTTTCTGGTGTCTGTTGTGAAGTTTCCCCTTTCATTTCTGATTTTGTTGATTTGGAGGTGCTCTTTCTTCCTTTTGGTTAAGTGGGTTAGCGGTCTGTCGATCTTGTTTATCTTTTCAAAGAACCAGCTCTTGGAGTTGTTGATGCTTTGTATTGCTTTCTTTGTTTCAATTTCATTCATTTCTACCATGATTTTTGTTATTTTTCTTGTCTGCTGGGTTTGGGTTTTGTTTGCTGTTGCTTTTCAAGTGTGTTGAGTTGCAACGTTAAGTCATGTATTTGTGTTCTTTCTGATTTTTTGATGTAGGCACTTAGAGCTATAAACTTCTCTCTAAGGACTGCTTTCAGCATGTCCCAGAGGTTTTGTCATCTTGTATTGTACTTTTCATTTAATTCCAGGAATACTTTCTTTTGGTTTTTTTGAGACAGGGTCTCCCTGTAGCCCCAGCTGTCCTGGAACTCACTGTGTAGACCAGGCTGGCCTTGAACTCACAGAGATCCACCTGCCTCTGCCTCCCAAGTGCTGGGATTAAAGGCATGCGCCACCACGC
>NW_008359442.1:445086-446151 GCF_000622305.1 Nannospalax galili | reverse complement strand
TCTTTTTGTATTTGTTGAGGTTTGTTTTGTGCCCCAGTATATGGTCTATTTTGGAGAAGGTTCCATGGGGTGCTGAGTAGAAAGTATGTCCTTTGGTGCTTAGGTGGAATACTCAGTTGATGTCTGTTAAGTCCATTTGATATATGCTATTTTTTAATTCAGGTGCCTCTCTGTTAACTCTCTGCCCTGTTGACCTATCTAATGGAGACAGTGGGGTATTGAAGTCTCCTACTATTAATGAGTTGGGGTTAATCTGGGTCTTAAAGTCCTGTAGTATTGTTTTTATGAATTTGTGTGCACCAGAGTTTGGTGAATATATGTTCTTGATTGTAATATATTCTTGATTCATTGTTCCTTTGATCAGGATGAAGTGGCCCTCTTTGTCTCTTCTGATTAGTTTTAGTTTAGAGTCCATTTTGTCAGATATTAGAATTGCTATGCCTTCTTTTTTCTTAGTGCCATTTGCTTGGTATATTTTTTTCCCATCCTTTCACTTTGAGATAGTGTCTGTCCTTAAAAGTGAGATGAGTTTCTTCCAGACAACAAAAAGATGGGTTTTGTTTCTTAATCCATTCACATAGTCTGTGTCTTTTGACTTGCGAGTTCAGTCCATTAATATTTAAAGTTATTAATGAAAGATCGGCATTGAATGCTGTCATTTTTATTTCTGTTTACATTCATGATATATAACTGTACTTTTCCACAGTTATACCTTCATTAGATTTCTTTCTGCAACCCCTTGGGTATAGTTATTCCTTCCTTCAGCTCTTTGTATTGCTCCCAGAATTCTCTGAAGGGCTGGTTTTGTGGACAAGAATTCCTTCAGCCTATTTATGTCATGGAAGATTTTTCTTTCCCCTTTGACTATAGTAGACATTTTGGCTGGGTATTTGTGGGAGACAAGCTTGAGCCTAGGGTGAAAGTCTTATTGACAGCCATACAGCAGGCCTGAGGCAATGGCTCGCCTGCTGGAGCCACAAGTAATGCCTTGTGACATTTTGCTCCCATTGGCAGATCATGAGACTGATGCCTAGAGCTCACCACTCCCTAATCACCACCCTTGGA
>NW_008359442.1:422267-444929 GCF_000622305.1 Nannospalax galili | reverse complement strand
CTTCTTCTTCCTGTATGCCTATGATTCATAAATTTTGTCTTTTTATGGTGTCACACAATCCCTGCATATTCCATTCTTGTGATTTCTTAAATTTTTCCATTGTCCACTTTATCTTTCAGTCTTGATACTGTTTTCCATTTCATTCATCCTGTTGTTGAGGCTTTCTCCTGTCATTTGTAATTGGCTTACTGAGTGTTTCACTTCCTTCTTCATTTCAGCCTGAGTATTCTTCAATATTTCTAGCTCTTTTCTGAATTCATTCAGAAGTTTATCCCTATCTTCCTTCAGTTCTTTGATTTCTTTGTGTGTTCTTTAAATTCACAGAATTGTTATATCATGTTTATAATTGTTCTTTTCAGTTCCATGTCCTGCATTATCTCTAGGGGATTTTCATTATACTCCTCTAGAGGACTATTGGTATTTGGTGGGGATATGTGATCTTGGTTTTTCATGTTATTATTTTTTCTCTGTGATTTTGACATGTGAATTTCTTTGGTAGTTTCTGATTCTTGTGTGAGACTCAGGCCTTCAAGTTTAGATCTACTTTTTGTGAACTTTATGTGTCTTTGTGGTTTACTTTTCGGGCATGAAATGCTGGTTCATCTAAGCTTCCGGTTCTCTCTTTTGATTTTATATTGGAGTGGCCGGATTGATTTTGTCTTCAGAAGTTCTCACAGAGGCCCAATTCAAATGAGGGTCAGGTGACTTCAGGCTTTCTTCTAAGGTCTGGATCTCTCCAGGACCTTTTTGGCCTCAGGAATTTGGGGGTTGGACTGGCCTGGGAGCCTGGTCTAGGGCAGCTGGTGGCTATGCCACCCAGAGATGCAAAGGCAGATAGGGTGGGAAGTGGCCCCAATGACTCCTGGGGACTTCACTGAGGATCTGGGTTGGTCTGAATGCAAAGGATCACGAAGAGGAAAGGTCAGCTCCCAAGTCCAAGAAAGAGGATACATGTGGTGCAGGCCCAGGGAAGCGGGGGGAGTTGAGGGTGGGGCCAGGTCCAGAGCAGTGCTCCTGGGGCCCAGAGAAGGCACTTTGTTGGTTTGGACGAAAGGGGTCAGGAAGCAGTATTGGTTCCCCAGTTGCCTGGGGCCCCAAGACAAGGAATGGGGCATGGCCCAAACTCTGAGGAGAGAAGGGTGGGGGGAGATGGGAGGGTGAATGTGTGTTGGGGGTCAAGGAGTGGAGAGTGTGATGGACTTACCCCAGAGAGAGGCCTGAGGCTGGGAGAGAGGCCTGTGGCAGGTGGTGCAGGCCCAGGGAAGCAGAGGTATGTGAGTGAGGGGCCAGGCCCAGAAGCAGTGCTCCTGGGGCCCAGAGAAGGCACTAAGTTGGTCTGAATGAAAAGGGTCAGGAAGCAGTATTGGTTCCCCAGATGTCTGGGGCCCGAAGTCAAGGGATGGGCAGGGCCCAAACTCCAAGGAGAGAATGGCGGGGGAGATAGGAAGGTGAATGGGGGTGGGGGAGTCAAGGTGTGGAGGGTACGATGGACTTACCCTGGAGAGAGGCCTGCGGGTGGGAGAGTGGCCTGTGGCAGGTGGTACATGCCCAGGGAAGCAGCGGTAGGTGAGTGTTGGGCCAGGCCCAGAAGCAGTGCTCCTGGGGCTCAGAGAAGGCACTAAGTTGGTCCTGGAGAGAGACCTGCAGGTGGGAGTGAGCACCTTACTTGAATTTTTGTAGCTCTGACCAAAACATAAATTCTTAGGGAAACAACTTTTTTCTTTTACTTTTTCAAGTAATCTTTTCATCTACATTACCCGAATTATGTTCTACTAAACAAATGTTAATTAGAACGTCTTCTAGGATGGTGATCAATCTTATTTCAAGAAGAACTAGCTACTGAAAACACGTATTTTAAAAGGAAATATTCAATTTTTCATATTCATATACTTGCATATAATTTCTCTCAGTAAGCTTTTGCATCTGGAGAAACTTGCTTTCAGATGTATGGCCTCTGGAAAACTCAGTCATGTAGTATCGGTCAGCAAAGGAAAATGATTTTTTTACTAGATAACAACATTCATTTCATTTTGTGAAAAATTTTATTTCTTCAAGTTCAAAGTATTAACCTTCAATTTCCAAGTACTTGTAACTTTAGATAAAGAATTATGATAATAAATTCAAGTCAGAGCTATTCAGCCTGACTCAAAGTTAGGGAGAAAGCTGAGATAATTGAAGTTAAGGACTCTTCGTTTTTAACACTAGAATTGGTGATACTGATTTCTGATCCAAGTTCCCTTTTGTTTAACGAAACATGGGAGAACAGTGATGTACTACCAAGTTATTGTAAATTAAATTCCAAGCACTTTCTGAAAGAATGATAGAACAGAGGCCACTAAGAGTGGGTCAGAGTATCCAAGCCCATTTTTACTGTACCATCACTAACAATGGCCAACATGGAGAATCAACCTCTGTGTGTAAACAGAAGATTGAGCACAGAAAATGTGGGCTGCATTGATACACACACTGGAACAACGATCAGTCATAGAAGAATGAAGGAATCCTGCATTTGGAACTCATGGATGAAGCTAAAGACCATTATGGTAAAGGAGATGAGCCAGTCACACCAAGAAAAACATTGTACAATCTTACATGCATGTGGGATTTTAAAATGCTAATACAGAGAGTATAACAGTGGTTCCTAGCTTCTAGGGATTTGGAAAAATATATATGCATTTGCCACAGGGTATAAAATTTCATTTAAGATGAAAAAATTCTGATAATCTTAGAGATAGTAATGACAATGGTGAATGTATTAATCTGATAATAATAATCACTATATAACTTACATGTGTATTGAATCATTATGTTGTATACCTTGTAAACAGTGTGTGTGTATATATATATATATATATGTATATTTAAAATCTAAGGGCTTGCTGTTTATAATAGAAAAGGAAATTTGTTTTATGAAATTTTCTAGTTGTTTATTAAAATGTGTCTGTTTTAACAAAAACTGGTTTGAGAGAAGAGGGGAAAGGTAAATTTTAGGTCCATAATAAATTTTCAGGTGCTTAAAAGATATCAGTAGAAATATTTATTTATTTTTCATGGCTTATATTTGAAGTAACTACATTTAAATATAATATTCTTAGAAAGAAGAAAGGAATGGGAGTTATTCACATCTTTTTAAATCTTGAGAACAAAAATCAAAAGTAGGTATAGCAAGAGAAATTTCTTCCTTTTTCAGGGACTTGTAGAAACTGAAAAAAAATTATACATTGTTCTTTTTCCTTAATATAAAGAAATCAGGGAGCTGGAGTGATGACTCACTGGTTAAGAACACTTGATGCTCTTGCAGAGGACCTAGATTCAATTCCCAGCACCCACACAGCAGCTAACAACTATCCATAACTCCAGTTCCACTGGAATTTGATGCCCGCTTCTGAACTCTGCAAGCATTGCATGGCATGAGTGCACTTACATTCATGCAGGCAATACACTGATGCATATAAAAAAGAAAAAATAATAAACAAAAGATTAAAAATAAAAATAAAGTAATTGGATATAAATGCTTAATGACTTAAGATTATTAAGTTTTTAGTCTCAAAGAAAAGATAAAGAAATTATATCACAAAGCTAAAACAAAACAATCCCAATCTTAAAACAAAAAATACAATAAATTTTTACAATACAATAATAAATTTTACAATATAATACATTTCACAAAACCACTCTTTAAGAATTAAAGTTCTTTATACATATTGATAGAATATGACATCAGAATCACTCAGTATTGTGTTGGAATAATAAACTAACAATTCAGTCTTTATATGCCTTGTATCAGTCTATTATAAAGTTAGACAATGATTAATCCATATTTTAGAGTATACATTATTTTCAGAAGAAGCATTTCATTACAGCTTTGACATATTCAATAACTATTTCCAGAGCAAAGATATATCTCTTCCAAAAGTGGCTGTATTTTTTAGGTTCACATTTGAAGTAATACAGTTATACAATATTGAACTCAGTATAAACCCTGTAAGACATAAAATTGAATAAGTTTTTAACCTTTAAAAAAGATCTCCATTTCACTTTAAAATATACTGTTTCCTACAGGCTCATTTTTAATGCTACTAACACTTAGATGTTTGCATATGTATCTCTAATCTCTACATATCTGATTATTACTAGTCACAGTCAGTTACACTCAGATCCTTGGCACCTGAGTATGGATATAAAGTCATCAGGTAGATTTCAGTGGCAATGTTTATCACCTTTAATAATTAACATGAAGTAAATTTTTATTCTACCTCTTCAAATATGATACATTATTTTTATTTGTTGATTTTTTGTGTGTATATCATACAGAATATCCCAAACAATCTTGTTCATCTATATACCCACTTTTCAAACGGCAACCTCCCATAGCTTCCCCCCACACACACTGGAGCCCATATACTCTGTCATCCCTGTTACTGTCCACTGTGTTGTCATCGCCCCCAGCTGTTCCCCATTGCTTGTCCATCTGTTGAATCTAGTCAGCCTATCTAGAGTGCCTTGTTTTAGGAAGATCAGATCTTCCTCATCTAGCAGCAATTGGTTGTCAGTATTCCTTTAGATAAGACTGGGGTCTGCTGTTCATTTTCCCAGCTCTATGCTGGGTTACTGTTTGGGAGTCTCTTGGGCCACCCTGGTCAACAACTCAAAGGAAGGTATCTCCTGTCTGGCACTGTTTCTTGTTATGTAGCCTTTAGCTATACATATGGGCTCTTAAAAAATTATAATGACCCCTTTAATATTTGGTTATACTTTCATTTTGGGTGTTTATGACCATACAGTTGGCCCAGATAAATCAATTTATTTTTACTCTTAAGGTTGTTTGAGGATCATTTCCTCAGGGGTCTTTGGAGGAGCCCCTGACTCCCCCCCCTTTTTTTAAACCGGTTCTGTCTATGTGAAGATAAGTCAAAGGTCCTACTTGATCATGGCTGGCTTCTCTAGGAAGCATAGAGGAAATGTTTCCTCTGGGTTGACCTTCCTCTTTGTAGACTCAAAACTGGTTCAAGTCCATCTGGTGGGGTGTCCATGGCCTCCTTGATAAAGATGACAAGTGAATCACCACAGTTATAGGACATTTTGGAGATGCTCATAGGCACCTGGAACATAGTCAATCTAGAAGGGCAAGGAGCCAAACTGTCCTTTATGTCCCTCTGACCAAACTATTATAGGCCTCAAATATGGCTGTTAAATATCCAAGAAGGTTAGTTCCACCAGTCTGGTACTTTTTATTACCATGTGCTATGTAGATAAAGCTTGAGCTAAGACCAGACGTTTTCAGATAAACCTTGCCCAGACATAGATTATATTCCATGATCTAGTGGTAGGTATAATTTGGCAGTAGGTTGTTAGACTAATATGGTTCCATCTTGTTTTTTTTAAAACTAGCGAGGCATTATTTATCTCTCACCTTGTCTAACCCTTTCACCATGGTTTCCCCATTTAAGGTGCCCCCATTTTTTCCATTTCTCCCTTAATAATACCCTTCTCCTATGGTCCCACCTCTCTTGAGCCCCTTCTTTCCCTTTATCCCCTAGGTTCCTCATATAACCTTCCCTCTCTCCTCCCTTTATAATAACCCCATTTTTATCCATATCTCCCTTATTAATGCCCATTTCCTACTGTCCTTCTCTTTCAGATTCTTTGTTTTCCTTTAACTCCCTGGTTCTTTTTCATTATCCTGGTTCGTGTAGTTATGTCTGGATACATACTCACTCAGGATTTTGTGCTGGGATCCACATATGAGAGAGAATATATGTCTTTCCCCCCCCTTTTTTTCTGAGTCTGTGTTACTTAGTATAAGAGTTTCTAGTTCCATCCACTTACCTGCAGATTTCATGATTTCATCTTTCTTTACTGAAGAGTAAAACTCCATAGTATAAATGAACCACATTTTCATCACCCACTCATCAATTGGGGACACTTAGGTTGCTTCCATCTCTTAGCTATTGTGAAAAGAGCAGCAACAAACATGGATGTACAAGTGCCTCTACAATAGGATGAATTCTTTGGGTATATGCCAAGGAGTGGTATAACTGGGTCAAATGGTAGGTTCATTTGTAGTTTTCTAAGAGTTCTCCACACTGCTTTCCATAGGGGTTGAAACAGTTTGCAATCCCACCAGCAGTGGATGAGATTTCCCCTGTCCCCATATCTTCTCCAACATTTTGTATCATTTGTTCTCTTGATCTTAGCCAGTCTGACTGGGGTAGGATGAAACCTTAAAGTGGTTTTAATTTGCATTTCCCTAAGTACTAGTGATGTTGATCACCTTTTAAGATGCTTCTTAGCTATCTTTACTTCTTTTGAGAGCTCTGTTCAGTTCCTTAGCCCATCTTTTAATTTGATTACTTCCTTTCTTGATTTTTTTGTTTTTGAGTTTGTTATATAATGTAGATGTCAAACCTCTGTAAGATGTTTTGCTGGTGAAGATTTTCTCCCATTCTGTGGGTTTTCTCTTCACTTCCTTGATTGCTTCTTTTGATGTACAGAAGCTTTTCAGTTTAATGAGGTCCCATATGTCAATTCTTGACCTTGTTTCCTGAGCAATTGATGTCCAGTTTAGAAAATCCTTTCCTACATCTATATCTTGTAGGTTATTTCCAGTATTTTCTTCTAACAGTTTCACATTTTCATGCTTCACATTGAGGTCTTTGATCCATTTGGAGTTGACTTTTGTGCAAAGTGAAAGAGAGGGGTTTAGTATCATTCTTCTACAGGTGCAGATCCAGTTTTGCCAGCACCATTTTCTGAACATGCTGTCTTTCCTCCAGTGAATGTTCTTGGCCTCTTTGTCAAATATCATTGGCTGAAATTCCATGAACTCATATTTGGGTCTTCAATTTTGTTCCATTAATCTATGAGTCCATTTTTGTGCCTGTACCATGTTTTTTTATGATTATAAGTCTGCAATACAGTTTAAAATCTGGTATAGTAATCCCCCCAGCCTTGCTCTTAGTGCTCAGGATTGCTTTGGCTATCTGAGGTCTTTTGGCTTCCATATAAATCTTAGGATTTTTTTTCCAATTCTCTGAAAAGTTTCATGGGTATTTTGATTGGCATTGCAATAAAACTATAAACTGCTTGTGGTAGGATGGTCATTTTCATAGTATTGATTCTTCCAATCCATGAGCATGGGAGGTCCTTACATCTTTTGATGTCTTCCTTAAACTCTTTCTCTAAAGATTTAAAAATTTCATTGTAGAGGTCTTTAATGTCTTTGGTCAGGTTTACTCAGAGATATTTTATTTATTTTTTGTAGCTATTTGAAAAGGAATGTTTCCATGTACTCTTTCTCTGATTGTTTGTTATTGGTAAATAGAAAGGCTACAGACTTTTATAGATTAATTTTGTAACCTGCCACTTTACTGAATGTATTAATTTCTAGGAGTTTTCTGGTTGATTTTTTGGCATCTCTTAGATATATCATCTGCAAAAATGGATAATTTAATCTCTTCTTTTCCAATTATTACTCCTTTAAATTTCCTTCCCTTGTCTTATTGCTCTTGCAAGAGTTTTAGCACTATGTCAAAGAGGAGTGGAGATAGTAGACAGCCTTGTCTGGTTCCTGATTTCAATGGGAATGCTTCCAGTTTTTCTCCATTTAGAAAGATGTTGGCTGTGGGTTTGTTATATACAGCTTTAATTATGTTAAGGTATGTTCCCTCTGGTCTAATTCCCTCTAGGATTTGAACATAAATGCATGTCAAATTTTGTCAAAGGCCTTCTTTGCATCTATTGAGATGATCATGTGGTTCTTGTCTTTGAGCCCATTTATACGTTTTATGACGTTTATTGACTTATGTATATTGAACCATCCCTGCAGCTCTGGAATAAAGCCGACTTGGTCGTGGTGGATGATCTTTTTAATGTGTGTCTGTATGAGGTTTGCAAGTATTTTGTTGAGAATTTTTGCCTCTATATTCATTAAGGATATGGGTCTATAATTTTCTTTTTTGGTTGTAACTTTACCTGGCTTTGGTATTAGAGTGATGCTGGCTTCATAGAAGGAATTTGGAAGTTCTCCCTCCATTTTTATCTTTTTGAATAAATTAAGTAGTATTGGATGTTGTGATGGCTGATCCTGGGTGTCAACTTGACTGGATGTGGGATTAATTGAAATGAGAGAGATCTTCTTAATTGGATCATCTGAAGCTGGAAGACACACCCTATGTGTGTGTTACCATCTGATGGCAGCTGATATAAAAGGCCAAGGCAGAGGAGAACGCCTGGCTTCTTGCTGCTTGCCTTCTTTCGCTGGTGAGTTCATCTTGCTGCTGTAGACTGATGACTAGCTGATCTTTTGAAATTCGTCAGACCTTCAGTGCCAGATTGGGACTACTGAGACATACACCCTCGTGGACTGAGTGACTACAGATTTTTAGCCTCTCCAGTGTGGTGCAGCCATTGTTGGATTACTCAGATCTATCATGTGAGCTGAGCTGATAAATCTCTAGACGTGTACATTTATTCTACCGGTTCTGTTTCTTTGGAGAACCCTGACTAATATAGATTGTGGTACCAGGAGTGGTTCTAGAGAGACGGAATTGAAAGGATGAATTTCTTTAATGGGCTTTTGGCATTTGGAGCAGGCTCTCCAACTCAGAGTCTTCATGGAGAGTACTGAAAATCAATGGTGTAGACTATTTGAAACAATTATGGAGATAGATGCATTTGAACATTCTAACACCTCTTGTGAAGAGCAAGAAATTTAGTGACTCTATACATAAAATATTTGACAATTTCTGGAAAAATAAGAAAAATAGTGATGTTGGCTGGTTACTTTTAGCATCTCTGGATAAAGTGATGTAGATAATTAATGAGCTTAATGATAAAATTGACAAGCTCCAGACTTGAATCAACAGTTTAAAGGTTTCCAAGTCTTCCCCAGAATAGAATCTTCTCTACGGCAGCCAGAGAGCTAAAGCTGCAGAAAATCAGGCTGGAGCCTTTACTATATATTTGGCTGATCTACAAAGCAAATTTAATTCCCAGCCTTGAAGGGTGTCAGCAGTAAAGGTGAGGGCGTTGGTAGGGAAAGATTGGTAGGGAATCCTGACACATGGGATGGAGACCTGTGGGAGAACCCTAAGGAGGCTGAAGAATTTGAATCCTTAGACTCTGAGGAATTTGCATCACCTGATGAATTAATCTCCCAACCCTCAGCAGACCCACCCTCCCCACCCTTGTCTGAGGAAACTAATTCCATTGAGGACACTAATCCCATTCAGTAAGGACAAAGCTGATGCCCCTCAAGGCCCAGTTGTTGTTGCCTCTAGACCGGACTCAAAGCTAAGCAGGGCCCTAGAGGAGAGATAGAGAGTGTGGTCCATGAAGAGGTGTACTACACCACTAAAGAACTTAGTGAATTTGTGTAGAAGAGGAAGCCAGGCTTAAGCACAGGCTGTACTAAGAGAACACAACTTCCACTTTGAGAGCACAACTCGTGCTTCCGCAAAATAGCCAACCTACAATCTGCCCAGATGAGGGGATCCTGCCCAGATGAGGGGATCTATCAGGGAGTGACACACCAACTTATGGGACACTGAGGGCAGTGGGAGAGGTATATAAGACTTGCATTTCCCAGCAATAAACGCGTCTGCAGCACCTTGTCTAGTGCCTACTCTCACCTGACTCCTGGAGTCTGTGTGTTGATTCTGCACCACTCACCCCCACCTTGTCCAGAGCCCTCGTTCCTTGCAGTCCCTCATCGGCTGGACCCACGAGGAAACCTTCAACAGCTGGCACTCAAACTAGGTTCCCTGCCCCCCGGCGTTGGCAATTCCCCCAACTTCGGTTCATTTGGTGAGTAGGCCCGGGGTTTTGTCTGTCCATTCAGCTGCTCAAGGGTGAGCAAGTGGCCCCCTCCTCTGTCCCCTCTACCCTGTTTGTCATATTTGTTGTTAAATCAGGAAGGCACACTCTGCCACATGGTTCTGAAGCCCATGTTGGCACCTTTCCTTTCCCGGCTCATCCTGGTGAATTCACATAAGGGCTGATCCACCCCAAACTCAGAGCCCAGGCTTTGGGTCATTCTGTTGCTGGTCCTTTTCATGTCGGGGTGGTTTACATCTGAGTGGCTCATGCTCCTTGTTTGCTTCATTTGTGCCCTCTTGGTAGTCACCCTTGTCTTTTACTTTTGTGGTGAGTTTCCCTTCATGGGACCATCCCACGATGGGCATCTTACCACCACAGTGCAAGGAGCCACAAACGGCAGTGCTAAAATTGCTCCTTAGTACTCGGGGACTGAAAGTTAAACCAAAAGATATTGAAAATTTCTGGGATGAAGCCACTAACTTGGCCCCTTGGGTCTTTCCCGAGAATATGTGGGATCCTGACCTCTGGATGCGGGTCCTTTTCTTGGCCTGAAAAAGGGAAGTAGTACCGGGAGTCATTCCCCCTGACTCTTTTGTTCTGATCCTTTTAGCCATCATTGCCAGCCTTAAGTCCTCCTCCCCTGAAGAAGTCGTTTCAGCCCACAATAAGCATTGTGAGGATCAGGCCAGTGTGGATCTTGCCATTACTTCAATCCCCACCAACCTTGATATGGGAACCAGCCCTGAGGTCGATCCAGATGAGAAAGGGTCCCTCTTACCTCTACCTCAGACCCCACTTTCAAAGCTACAATGATTGGAGACACCATCACTCCAGTACTCCTGGAAGGAACTACGTTTTGCCTGCTCCAATGCACCTCCCACTCATTATACCCCCTCATGTCCCACCCACCCTTTGCTGCCCCTTGCCGGCCATTCTCCACCTTTCCAGTTAATGTCGGCCCAAATGCTGTGCAACAGCCATGGGTGCCCACTGCTCTCACAGACCTTGCACGCATCTGCAAAGCCACCAATGAATCAGGCCCTGATTCCCCATATTTTGAGCAAGTTCTCTGCCAATGGGCCTTACAGTTACAGACCCATTACAACTGGTATAACTTATTATAGGTGGTTTTGGAGCCCTCAGTATTCTTGAGCTGGTGTTTGGCTTACAACAATCCAGCTGAAAATCAGGCATATCTCAACCTTCAATATGCCCTTAATATTATTCTGGATATGCTCACAGGATGTGGACAATATATTGACCCCATTTCACAGTCCATTATTGGCCTTCATGCTTACTACCAACAAGTTAGTGACCTGGCCTTCAAGGCCCTTAAGTGTTGCTCCCCGTGACCCACAGACATTCTTCTGCAATTTGATTCAGCAACCAGGGGAGCCCTTCACCCATGTAACTGGGGCAGTGGAACAGAGAGTGGAGTCTGGACCCACCCACAATATGCTTATCAAACAACTGACATGGGAGGGCCTAAATACCCCTACCCTCAATGCTATCGTGCCTGTCCGCAATGATGATATTCATAAATGGGTACTTTCCACTAAGGACCTAGACGCCAGGACAGGGCCCATCGAGGCCCTGACTCCCTCCTTAGAGGTGCTCTCAGTACAAGGAAAGCCCAACCCCTCTGATTCAAAAGATGGTTGCTGGAACTGCAGGAGGACAGGACACCTCCTCAGGGACTGCCTGAAAAACAGAGCCCATCCCAAGACCCGGCTGCCCCAAATGCAAAAAGGGATTTCATTGGGCAAAAGGTTGTAAGTCATGGCCCCAATCAGACTCAGCTCCTTTAAACCCCACCCGGGGTGCCCCTCAGCCCCGCAAGTAAGGGGAAATGAGACAGATTTTATGGACCCTTTCGATTCTTAATCACTACCCCCAATGACCTTATTTCTGGATGGGATCGCTGTGAAGGGCCTAGTGGACCCAGGAGCTGATGTTACCATCATCACTGAGAGCAAGTCTCTTCGGTTCCCCCACTGGAAATATTGGCCTGGCCCACTCATTAAGGGAGTGGGGGGCAGTCAGGACACAAAGCTGGTCATCCGCCCAGTACACTGGAAGGACTTAGGTGGGAGTAAGGGCACATCCACTTCCATAGTGGCTGATGTCCCCCGAAACTTGTGGGGTCAAGATGTCCTGGAGGACATGGGTGTGTTCCTTACCACAGATGATCAGGCTTTTTATGATGATGTCATAGCCCATGATAAACTTGGCCTCTCTGGGAGAAATAGAGCCCTGACCAGCACCCCCAATTCTAAGGGCCACCGCTTTCCCCGGGACAACCCCTAAGGAGTCTCCCACACTGATCACACTTACCTGGCTCTCTACAGATGTGATCTGGGTGGCAGTGGACTATTATAGAACCTAAATTGTCTATCCTCAAAGATTTGGTCCAGGAACAGCTGGGCCTCAGACATTTGGAACCATCCACTAGTAAATATAATACTCCAATATTTGTTATAAAAAAGAAAAATGCCATTTTTGATTGCTTCAGGACCAAATGGAAAAAATGGGCTCAACACAGGCCGGCTTGCCCCACCCTGGCGCTATTCCGCCTTCTCATTATATCATAACACATGATATTAAAGATTGCTTCTTCTCAATCCCACTGGTCCCCCAAGATCATGATCACTTTGCCTTTATGGTTTGGGAACCAAACTTCCACAAGCTGGCCCTCAGGTATCAATGGAAAGTCCTTCCCCAGGGAATGAAAAACAGCAGTACTATTTGTTAGGTTTTGTCTCACCAGCCACTTCAATCGTCCCTCATAGTGTATAATTTATTCACTATATGGATGACATTCCATTGTCCCACCCTAACCCACAATTTCTCTGCAAGGTAACCAGAGACACTCTCCCATCTATCGTCCCTTAGCTTGTCTATTGCCTTAGATAAGCTACAGGAGGTGCCTCCTTATCCCTTTTTGGGCCATACCATTTTGGTCGGCATATGCCCTATGGCCCCTGCCTTTAATTCAAAGCTGGTCTATACCCTAGCTGATTTTCAACAACTCTGTGGCACCATATATTGGCTTAAACCATTCTTGCCCATTCCCTTGGAGGAACTGAAGGTGCTGTTTTGTCTTTTGGAGGGCCCCACTTGCCATTCAGCAAAGAATAACTTAACTCCCCCAGCCATTGCCTTATTGCAAAAGATCATTGAGTTACTCTTGTCAAAAACCCTCAACAGGTATGAGCCCTTAAAATCCCTACAGGCTTTAGTGTTATTGACATCTTCTGGCCTCCTTGGTGCCCTTTGGCAGACTGGGCCACTTATCTGGGTCCACCTCTCATACTTGGAGTTCCAGCAGGTTTCCTCCAAGTTTGATCTGGCCTTTAACCTGGGAGTCAAAGCGTGCATGCAAGCTCGAAGAACCTTCAATAGAGAACCCGACTCTATCGTGCTCCCCTTTCCCCTCTGTAGCCTACAGTCACTCTGGACTGATTCCATGTTTTCAGACCATGATGTCAGGCTTCCCTGGCACCACTGACAATCACCTGCCCCAAGACAAAATAATTCAGGCCCTTCTCACATTGCTACTTGAAGTTAAGTCCCACAGCACTCCTTCTTCTTCCCCAATTCCCCAAGCGACCATTGCCTTTTCAGATGCTAATAAGAAGAACTTCGTGGTCCTGATACAACATCCTTGGAAAAAGGATATCACCCACATTGTCCCTAATCCTGGCTCTGTCCAGTTGGGAGAACTTCTTGGTATACTTAAAGCTTTAGCAGAGTGCCAAGACAAACCCCTATATCTCTTTTCTGATAGTGCCTATGCTGTTCAGGTCTCTAAAGTCCTTGCCTTTTCTCATGTTAAAAACTCCTCCACCCCACTCCACTCACCTCAAGCTACAGGAATGCCTACAAAATAGAAGTTACCCATGTCACATCTCACATATCTGCTCACATACCACACTTCCTGGAATCCTAGGTCAGAGGAATGCTGCCACAAATGCATCAACAATGCTACCTGTCTCCTCAGAGTATTCATAAACTTCTCCCAGAAATCCCCGTGTCCCAATGCAAGCACCTTGTCTGCTCATGTGCTACTTGTGCCCCGCTTATGCCTTTCAGGCCCCTTAACAGGGGAGGAGTGAATCCTCGTGGTTTGATACCCAATGCCATTTGGCAGATGGACATGATTCACTACCCCCCTTTTGGGAAATTGAGATTCCTTCATGTTATAGTTGACACATGCTCTTCCCTTACTTATGCTTTAGCCCTCTCAGGGGAAAAGACTATACATGCCATTAAAGCTATAAAGTCTACTATGTTAATCATGGACGTACCTTGGGTGCTTAAGACTGATAATGGGCACACTTATTCCTCTCAAGAATTCAACAAATTTGTTTCCTCCTGGGGAATCAAACATACCTTTGGTATTCCCTATAACCTGCAAGGACAAGCCATTGTCAAAAGGACCAAAGGAACACTTAAGTCCTTCCTAGCTAAAAGCCCCTTGGCTCAGGCCAAACGCGACCCTTGCTGAGGCTTTGTTCCACCTTAATTTCCTCATGTTTGATGACCGGGTCTCAGTCCAGCATACAAACATTGGTCCTTCTTGCCTCGGGCTATGCCCCTGCCACTAGTTAGGTGGAGGGATCCGATTTCATCCCTGTGGCAGAAACCAGCCCCCGTCCTGACACGAGGACCAGGATACACTTGTATATTTCCATGGGATGCTACAACCCCCATCTGGATTCCATTAAGAGACATCTGGCCAGCTACCTAAACCCATCTGGAGACCCAGCCCGACTGTGAGTTTGATAAGCCATGACATTCTTTTCCAGCTTCATTATCTTTGGCACCATTTTGTCCTTTGGCTCTGCTTCTTCCCAGGCTTCTGATCTCTGGGCACTGGTCCCCTTACCACCTCTGATCCTCCCTGTAGATGAACAGTCACCTGCTTTCCTGGTTCTCTTTACTATTAATGAATCCCTTGGTCTCCCCACCATGGAATCGATTCATGCGTCCATTCCCATAAACGGCACATGTTCCCTTGCAGGATTGCTCTGCTTCAGCCCAGTTCTTAACCCCTCCTC
This sequence comes from Nannospalax galili, assembly GCF_000622305.1. Classification (NCBI taxonomy): domain Eukaryota; kingdom Metazoa; phylum Chordata; class Mammalia; order Rodentia; family Spalacidae; genus Nannospalax; species Nannospalax galili. The sequence goes on along the minus strand of NW_008359442.1, from coordinate 430,050 downwards.
CCCTAATGTCTCTCTCTGTTACTCCCTCTTTAACATCACTACAGGCAACTTTTGTGGAAACCGAAGCCAGGGTTCCTTATGGGGTCTCAAAATCTGGTCTCCCTTAGTAAAAGACACTTCTGAGACTACAGTGTCCTTTGTGCCCCCTGGGGCCACCACCCCTCCCCCCCAAGGGTCAGGTGTCCTCTATGGACCCAGTGCCTGCCCACCGATAAACTTCCCACCATATTGTGCTTTCCTATTCCATGGGAACAATGTCTCCTGCTCACTCTTGGAAGTACACTCTTCTTTACTATGGATTATGATGGATATCCACAGGCTTCCTCCCTGGTATCCTGGAGACACCTTGTCTCTACAAAACCTTACTCCTATGTCTACCCTGGCCCCAGGCATAAATACACTGTTAGGGGGGCCTGGGAGCTCTGCGGGCCAGCGGCTTGCCTGGATTTGCATCCTCTCTTTGTATTAGGTGGAGCCATCTTTAATGGTACATATACAGGCGATAACTAAGAGACGGGTTCCTCGGGTGTCACATACTCAACATGGACACCTAATGAAGTCTCTGTTAACATCTCTTTTTTGTTCTCCTTGCCCATTTGTGTTCGTCCTCTATTTGCTCTGCTTCTTGCTAATGTTCTGAGTGACCCAGAGGATACACTTAACTGCTCCTTTGCTAACTTCACTCTCTCAGCATACTGGGTTTTCCCCACCTCTCTGGTTCTCTTTGTACATGAACCCCCAGCAATCTGGGTTCCCATTCCTAATGTCACTCATTTCCATTCTGTCACCCTCATGGAACAGACGGCTATCCAGCCCTTCTCCTGGGTCAAGAGAGATTTTGGTATTACCACGGAAATTGTCACTTCTATTTTCCTTTCCTTAGGGGCTGCAGCCATCACTACTGTGGCTATCACTCAATCTTCCATTACTGTGGAAACACTCAATGTGGTAGATCCAAAACCTCTACAGCCTTACACACTCAATCACTTATTAATCAACACCTCTTCCAGGCCATTTCTGTTATCCAAAAACAGGTAGAACTCCTCGGGGAAGATATGGCAATTCTTAAACACATGACACTAATGGCCTGTGACCCACAGTTTAAAGCCCTGTGTCTCACACCTTACAAAGTAGATAACCTTGCTAGGGCCGGGATGGAACTCTCACAGTACATCCATGGCCACTGGGGCCAAAAGTTTCTCAACTACTCCACCTTGCTCACTGATCAGATCATCTCCCTAAATTATACACAGACTCAGACATTAGATATAAACTCTGGGTTCCTTGACAATCTTTGGTTGGACTTAAAAACTTTGACCCTTCATGGATCATTACTTATTTGCTCTTGCGTATCATAGTCTTAATTCTTTTCTTGCTCATAAAATGCCTTGTTCTATGCATCCGCAGATAAAACCAAGTAAATTACTCAGTGTATCAGGTTCTCAAAATGCTCAAGGATTCAGACTTTGACACCCCCACCCCCGAGGTCCAGCAGGTCTGGCTTGCTGACATCTGAGAAGCAGCTGTGTAATTTCTTGCCCTCCTCCTCCCTCACATGGTCGTGCCAGAGGTCACACCCTTCAAGGCCGGGTAGTCAATGACGGGTAAGATCCTGATGGTCAGGACAACCTAAGACAGGCACAGTCCATCAAGCTGGGTGTCCTCTGAGGTGGGTTAAACTATTTCGAGGCAAAGAACCTCAGCTCCCACTGACCTTTCTATAATAAAGAGCGATGGATATGTAGGAGGGGAAATGCCAGGCTTAAGCACAGGCTGCACTAAGAGAACACAGCTTCTGCTTTGAGAGCGCAGCCTGCGCTTCTGCAAAATAGGCAACCTACAATCTGCCCAGATGAGGGGATCCTGTCCAGATGAGGGGATCTATCATGAAGTGACACACCAACTTATGAGACACTGGGGGCAGGGGGAGAGGTATATAAGGCTTTCACTTCCCAGCAATAAACGAGTCTGAAGCACCTCGCCTAGCGCCTGCTCTCACCTGACTCCTGGACTCTGTGTATTGATTCTGCACCACTCACTCTCACCTCGGCCAGAACCCTTGTTCCTTGCAGTCCCTCCTAGGCTGGACCTGTGAGGAAATCTGCAACAAATTTGCTAGTTCATTCAAGCAGGAGTCTAATGACTATATCTGGGAATGGATTTTAAGGGTGTGGGATAATGGTGGAAGGGACATAAAACTGGATCAGGCTGAATTTATTGACATGGGTCCCCTTACTGGAGATTCTAGGCTTAATATGGAAGTTCATGCAGTTAAAAAAGATGTTAAAAGTGTATTTGATTGGTTGGATGAGGTATGTATCAAAAGATGGCCTACTGACAGAGAGCTGGAGATACCTAATATCCCTTGGCTTAGTGTTGATGAAGGGATTGTAAGGCTCAGGGAAATTGATATGCTCGAGTGGATTCGTAATGCAACACCAAGTCCTCCAATGGAGGGCACAGAGGACATGCCTTTTACTGATTTTGTAAGATGGAAAGTGCTGAGAGAGACACCAGAATGTTTGAAGAGCTTTGTTTTTGCTCTTTTCCTTATGCTGAATCTTACAGTTGGAGATGCTGCTGCTCAACTGCATAAATTAAATGTAGATATAATAGGTGCAACAGGACCTTTGGGTAGGGGTCAGGTGGCAGTATTGAATTACCAAAGACAAGGTGAGTGTACTTACTGTAATGGGCAACAAAGGGAAAACAATACTTACAATGGTATGACTTGAATGGACCTGTAGCACTGTCTAATCAATCATGGTGCTTCCAGGGACCAAATACATAAGAAGCCTACTAAGTTTTTATTTGGTCTGTATAAGCAGAAAAACTCTAGGACAAATTACAGGAATTCAGTATTGGGTCATAGCAATAGAGAATCCTGCTCAAACAATTTCCAAACTTGAGACAGTTTACAGACCCTGAACTCCTTGAATGTAGGGAAGGCTGGATGCCCTTGAGGAAGGACCTTGTTACAGTACCAAAGAGTTATGCTGTTCGCCTCTCACCCATCCTTCCCCAGAGGGATCTGCAGCCTTTTACTAGAGTAACTGTACATTGGGGGAAAGGAAATAATCAGAATTTCTGTAGCATATTGGATACTGGTTCTGAGTTGACACTTATTTCAGGAGACCTTAAAAAGCATTGTGGCCCTCCAGTTAAGTAGGGGCTTATGGAGGTCAGATGATGTCTCCTGATTGGCTGATTCCTCCAATGGGTGGGACCTGACACAAGTAGGAACTAGGAAGGGAATCTGGGACCCATCTTTGGGTGGAAGCCAGGAGCCATCGGTAGAGCATAATGGTGTAGGAAACTCGCAGCCATTGCAGCAATTCAAAGACAGAATGGACTGACTGGCTGTGGACCTGGGGCGAGACCAATGGCCCCGGAGGCATGAGTGATTGCTAGTGAGACTATGGGCATGGCATGGTCTGATAAGGCAGCATCTGAGTCAAGGAAGCACGGGGCTAGGCACTGGGTGCTCATTCCTTTGTAAGTTAATAAACTCACATAAAATATATTATATGGTTTGTCTGACCATGCAGGAGACCCATAGAGAATTTGGGCCACAGAATTGGCATAGTCTGGCAGGATATGATGAAACTGAGAATGAGTTTTAGAAGAGTGCTAATGGCGGCACTAATGTGGTTTTTGCAATGGGTTACTAAAAAGAGGACAGCCACACAGAAGCATGGGCCACAGCTATGTTGTAAATGTGGGGATATGTTGCGGGTATGTGAAAATTTGTTAAAAGTTACCCAAAAGTTAGAAGATCTTTTATCTGCTCTGGACCCAAAGGAATATTCCAGAAAAATAGAGCAGCCACTTTGCATGATAAAACATATGTCCCAGGCAGGAAAAACTGAAAAGGCAGGCCCAGGTGCAGAGCTGGAGACAGAGGAAAGGCAGGATACTTTGACTTGTGTAAAGCCTAAGGACTCAGAGAAAAAGACAGATAATAGTAAAAAGGAAAAAAAAAAAAAAGCTAACTGTATTATAGCTAGGAAATATTCCATGCTGGAAGTGTTAAAGTTAGGAAAAACTTACAAGCAAGCAAGCAGATAGCCCCTGGACACATGGCTTGTGGGAGTATGGGACATGGGAGCAAATGATGTCAGTCTAAGTTCTTCAGAAGCTTCACAGCTGAGTTATATAACCACCCATCCTGATATAGGCTGTTCAACCTAGGCCAGTGCAGGGGAGAGCAGTCCTTAATGGGATGGCTGGTTGAAGACATTAAAGGTACATGGTTTTCACCAAGGGAGACTACCATGATTAGCAGGGGCTGGAGCACTATAAAGGAGGGGCAGGCATTACTGAGAGAAGTAGGTATGAGAAAAGCAATATATGATGTCCAGTTCACTGGGCCAGATGAGACTATGTTCAACAGAGATGTGAAAGAAAGCTTAATTGAACTGGGACCTCGAGAATGGTATCGGGCTTTAATGGATTTATTAAGCCCTTTGATGGGACAGGATCTTTGTAAAGTGAGAGAGGCTTTGGTAAATCTAAATGATTCTGACCGGAATGTAAAATGTGTCTGTGAAATGACAGAACACTCTATAAGAGATATAAAAAAGACCAGACAGAGGAAATGGTCCACTTGGGTTTCTCAAAGACAAATGTAGCAAGACTTATGTCAAGCCCAAATCCCTAGAGAAAAAAATTGATAGAAAACCAAATTCGGTACTAAGACATTTCTGGAAGGCTTTAAACCAGAAGTACAGTTTACAGAGGACATTCGAAGGATAACAACTGTACAAGGGGTGGTTAAGAATCACCAAGGATTAAATAAGATGCATTTCTCTTCTGATAAAGGCAATACTAGGGGTGGAAGCAGGTTTTCCCACCAAGTTCTCCCCCAGCAACATCCTGTGGTCAATGGGAAGATGACAGATGTGGCTACATTCAGGAGGCAGACCAAGAGCCTGTCTGATTCAGGGAACCCACAAGTGCAGGGGGGACAGGAGAAGCCACCTGCCTTCTTAGCCCAGTGCAGGGTCAGGCAACTGGGGCCAACACCTGTAAGTGTATTAAGAATAAAAGAATCCAAAGGGATAACTAAAAATGGTAATGAGCTAACCAAATTAATGCCTCATACCCATGCTATGGTCCCTAACAAGGATCTATGGAGAAAACAGTTAATATGAATGGACAGAAACTTTCCAAGCTTTATGAGACCTTGTCTATGAGTGATTTATTATTTAACATTAATGTTCCTTCATGTGAAACCCATTTGAAAGATACCTGAAGAAGAAAAGGTCAGCAATAGACAACTGTTAAGAAAATCTACAGTATCAGGGGTGAGTTGCCCCCCCCATGAGCTGTTGATCAGAGAGAGCTCCTAGAGGTCCTCCAATTCACTAAGGCTATTGCCATTAATGTCAGTTGTACACTAGAAAGGTCGGTAAGGCCATGTTGCTGAGGACACTGCATGTTGTGAGCATGGGAGAAGAAGAAGAGATAGAGCCGAGACAAAGCCAAAAAACTCCATGCCACTGGATGGGTGATGTTCATATTGCCAGAAGGCTCTATACAGATGGTTGGGAAGGAAAGGATCCCCTATAGGTCTACTCAACAATGGACCCTGTGTGCTGCACACTACGGACATACCAAGCAATACATTCAAGTGCAATAATGGCTCAACCACATGTGTACACATCTGGTGCTGTAGACCAAGGCAACACCTTTTGTCAAGAAAGGCTACAGGCCTTAGTGGAGAAGTCATCATAAGTATATTATTTAATGAGTATAGTATACCTACTGGGATATTGTCTAAACATTTGTATTTATATTCATGTTTGTTTAAATGTGTCTATTTCCTTCCATTTGTCTTTGTAGTAGGAAAATCACCACTGAGATAGATCAGTGGACATGGCCTAAAGACGACTAATGGGGAAGCCCAGGAAGCCACTATCTCACCATGATACAAGAGAGATCACCTTACACCTATCACCCTCTCCAAGGCTCAGAGACTTTAGCAGAAATTGCAGAAAGATTGTAAGAGCAGAAGAAAGGGGTGGAGTGTCTCTCGATTGTCTGGTTCCTCCAATGGGCGGGGCCTGACACGGAAGTAGGAAGGGAAGCTGGGAGCCATCTTGGGATGGAAACCAGGAGCTGTCCGTAGAGCGTGATGGTGTAGGAAACTCACAGCCAGCTTAGCAAATCAAAGACAGAATGGACTGACTCCCTGTGGAGCTGGGGTGAGACTGCTGGCCCTGGAGGCGTGAGCGAATGCTAATGGGGCTGTGGGCTTGGCGTGGTCTGATAAGGCAGGGTCTGAGTCATGGAGGCACAGGGTCAGGCACTGGGTACTCATTCCTTTGTAAGTTAATAAACTCACATAAAATATATTATATGGTTTGTCTGACTATGCAGGAGACCCAGAGAGAATTCAGGCCACAGGTAATAAATGGAGTTTTGGCTGAAGTTGTTTAATCCCTATGTGTTCATGTGGTTACTAGGGTTTCTTCTGGTGTTGAATTTAAGCTTTATTGCATTGTGGTCTGATAGAATGTATGGAATTATTTCACTCTTTTTGTATTTGTTGGTTTGTTTTGTATCCCAGTATGTTGTCAGTTTTGGAGATGGTTCCATGGGGCACTGAATAGAAAGTATATTCTTTGGTGCTTGGGTGGAATATTCAGTAGATGTTTGTTAGGTCCATTTGCTATATGGTAGTGTTCAATTCAAACATCTCTGTTTATTTTCTTCTCCAGTTGACCGATCTAATGGAGACAGCAGGGTATTGAAGTCCCCTGCTATTTCTAAGAGTCTTGTAGTACTGTTTTTATGAAGTTGGGTGCACCAGAGTTTGGTAATATATGTTCATGATTGTAATACCTTCTTGGTTTATTGTTTCTTTGATCAGAATGAAGTACTCCTCTTTATCTCTTCTGATTAGGTTTAGTTTAAAATCTATTTTATCAGATATTAGAATTACAATGCTTGCTTTTTTTTTTTAGTACCATTTGCTTGGTATATTTTTTTCCCATCTTTCCAACTTAAGGTAGTTCCTGTCCTTGAAAATGAGATGAGTTTCTTGAAGACAACAAAAAGTTGGGTTTTGTTTCTTAATCCATTCAATTAGTCTGATTCTTTTGACTGGGGAGTTCAGTCTGTTAATATTTAAAGTTATTAATGATAGATGTGTATTGAATACTGTCATTTTTATTTCTGTTCACATTCTTGATATAGCTGTGCATTTCCATAGTTATATTTCCATTGAATTACTTTCCATAACCCCTCAGGTATAGTTGTTCCTTTCTTGGGCTCTTTGTATTGCTTCAAGAACTCTCTGAAGGGCTGATTTTGTGGACATGAATTCTTTCAGCCTATTTATGTCATGGAAGATTTTTCTTTCCCCTCTGACTATAATAGACATTTTGTCTGGGTAAAGTAATCTGGGTTGGCATCTGTGGTCACTTGTAATTGGGAATACTTTGGTCCAGGCTCTTCTGGCTTTCATAGTTTGCACTGAAAAGTCAGCTGTAATCTTGATGGGTTTTCCTTTATATGTGACTTGTTTTTCTTTTGCAGCTTTCAATATTATCTGTTTGTTCTGTACGTTTAGTGTTTTTACTATGATGTGTTGTGGAGAGTTTCTTTTCTGGTCTGGCCTATTTGTTGTTCTATATAATCTTGTATTAGTATGGCATGTCTTTCTTTAATTTTGGGAAATTTTCTTCTACAATCCTGTTGAAGATCTGGTCCATACCATTATCTTGAGATTCTTCTCCTTCCTGTATGCCTAACATTTATAAATTTGGTCTTTATGGTT
>NW_008359442.1:418537-422186 GCF_000622305.1 Nannospalax galili | reverse complement strand
ATTCATCCACTTCATCTTCCAGTCTTGATACTCTGTTTTCCACTTCGTTCATCCTATTGGTGAGGCTTTCTCCTGTCTTTTCTAATTGGTTTACTGAGTGTTTCACTTCCTTCTTCATTTCAGCCTGATTATTCTTCAATATTTCTAACTCTTTTCTGAATTCATTCAGAAGTTTATCCCTATCTTCCGTCAGTTCTTTGATTTCTTTTTGTGTTCTTTAAATTCACTGAATTCTTTCATAGTGTTTGTAATTTTTCTTTTGAGTGCCATTTCCTTGTTATCTCTCAGGGGTTCTCATTGTACTCCTCTAGAGGCTATTGGTACTTGGAGGGGATATATTATTTTGTTTTTTCATGCTTTTATTTTTTCTCTGTGATTTTGACATGTGAATTTCTTTTGTAGTTCCCGATTCTTGTGTGAGACTCAAGCTTTACTTTGTTTAGTTTAGGTCTGCTTCTTTTTGTAAACTTTATGTGCCTCTGTGGTTTACTTGTTGGCCATGAAAAGCTGGTTGGTCTAGCTTCAGTTTTTCTCTTTTGATTTTATATTGGAGTTGCCAAATTGCTTTTGTCTTCAGGAGTTCCCACAGAGGCCCAATTCAGATGAGGAGCAGATTTTCTCAAGCCGTCTCCAAAGGTATGGACCCCTCCAGTAAAGATGCTGCCATCAAGATTTTGGGAACTCGGCTGGCCTGAGAGCAGGGCCCAGGAAAGATGCTGGTCTCAGGAAGCTGGTGGCTGTGCCACCCAGGGATGCAAAAGGAGATGGGGATGGAAAGAGGCTCTGATGGCTCCTGGAGACTGCAGGGAGGAACTTGGTTGGCCTGGATGCAAAAGTTCAGGAAGCAGTGGTGGCTCTGGGCCTAGAGGTCAGGCCCAGTGTCTGGGGTGAGAAGACAAGAAATGGGGTAGTACCCAGACTAGAAGGAAAGATAGGGCATGGGAGCTGGGAGGGTGAATGAGGCTGGGGGAGTCAAGGCACAGTGGGTGTCGCTTGCCTTACCCAGGAAAGATGCTGGCACCAGGATGCCGGAGGCTGTGCAGCCCAGGGACACAGAGGGAGGAGAGATAGAATATACATTTCTAAGACAAAATCTTAAATTCAAATAATACTCTTAAAAACTATCACAGAGTGAGTACTATAGAAAATCCCAACATGCATTCAATCACATACATTTTCTTTCTGTTCTCCTTTCTTTTCATTTTAAACTATGCTTTATAAACTCTGAGATAATCAGATAATCAGATAACCTATTATAAAATAGACCCACAGGCTTGTCATTAATTGATCATTGCTGTGGTAATTTTGGAGCTAGCCTCTTAGAAATTCCCAGTCACCATTTGCAGGACACACAGTACTGGCAAGGGGCTGGATCAGAACAATGTAGGTTCCTTAATGCCAGACGCTAACCTACTAGCAGCTTTTCACTACAACAGTTTAAAAGAGTAGGTGCCAGGAAAATATTGATGGATTGAACTGAAGCTGTACTTGAAAAACTCATTTCTGAAATATAATTGCCTTTTCCCCCTAACTCAGCTTTGGGGACTGAAAGAAGTCTTTTTACTATGAAAGGCAACTGCCTCAAATGTTAAAGAGTAGGTATTCCAAATCAGTGAAATCATCATATAAAACGATTTATCTTAAGTATTGGTATTCCACTTCTAAAAGGTCTCAACAAATATTATTTACTTGAAAATGTTAATTTAGCAAATAAGGCAACACAATAGTCAGCAGAGATGAACTTGAAGCAAGATTGAGCTTGTATTTGAGTTAGATATCTGAGGGAAATAATATAGATTATTTGTCTCTGCAAAAATGGATCCTTATCCTTAATCTAGATGGCATCTTAATTTATTTTAAGAACTAAATTATTTTATTTAAAACATATATCTTATGCTTATATACATTTTAATTTATGAGACTATCAAAACATATAATCTCAGAACTTCACAACTATCATTTGATGACCATCCTTTAGAGACTTTGTATGCAATATAGCTTACACATCTTTCTGTAAGATTTCTATATGTGTCCCACATGTTTTAGAAGTAAAATTAATCTGTGTGTGTTTTTAGCCCACTTGTATTTTTCATATAACAATTTGTTTTATAGTTTTGACTTTAAAATATTGTCCTCTTTTTAAAATAAATTTGTATATAATGTTCTATTATTATATGCACGTGATGGATAAACATTCAGATTGTTTCTAGATTTTTTTCTCCATATGTGTTTTATCTTTCTGTAGAATTTCATTATATTTTCCTTTGTGAATTCTTTTCTAGGAAGAAAAATGAAGCTTCATAATTTTTAAAATTACTTTTCTACAGTTTGTCATTAATATTTTGACTTGGAGTATTTGTTTTGGCTGAAGGACTTAATTTTCATTTCCTTAAATTCATCAGTCTCTGTGTTAGTCAATTTTTGTTTCCATGGTCAAAGGCCTGAGACATTTTCAGAGGGAAGGAGTAGCTTTGGCCACATTTTCTGCAATTTCAATCAATGGTCGTTTGGCACTTTTGGTTCGGGGTTTGTACATGGTGAGGCAGAACACAGTAGGTAGCTGGGAGTGTTTGGTGGAGCACATGACTCATCTCACTGTGATCATTAAGCAGAAAGACAGAAGACTGGGGACATGATCCTATTGTCACTACCATGCCCCTGTGACCTAATTTCTTCAACCAGACTCCACATTCATCACTTTCCAACAATGTCATCAAATTATGAACTATCAATATATTGGTACACTTTATAGACCAAAGCCTTCACAACTCAGCTACTTCCCCAATTCCCCATCAGCTACAGTCTTTAATGCATAAGCTTTCTCTTCAGGAGACAGCTCAGATTCAAATCCTTAATGAGAGTTTCCTTCTGTGGTTTACAAATATGATATCATGTTTACCAGACCTTCCCTATACCATATTGTGTCAGAAGATAAGATTATTTTAGAATTTTGTTACTAAGGTTGATGCCTTCTTTTCAACAAAGCATAAATTTATCTCATGCTAAGTCAGATTCTATTTTTATAAATAGAATTCTATATTTTATAAAACTTTTCTGTTTTATATCAAAAACATATTGCTTTTAAGCAACTTTATTTTTGTTTTTGAGATACAGTCTCATTATGTAGCCTTTGCTGGCCTGGAACTTTCTATGTAGGCCAGACTAACTTCAGTCTCAGGGAGATCTGCCTTCTTCTGCCTCCCAAGTGCTGGGATTAAAGATGTGTATCACCACACCTGGTTTGCAATTTCATATTTGTTATTTTTTTTAACATATTGCTTTTAAGCAACTTTATTTTTGTTTTTGAGATACAGTCTCATTATGTAGCCTTTGCTGGCCTGGAACTTTCTATGTAGGCCAGACTAACTTCAGTCTCAGGGAGATCTGCCTTCTTCTGCCTCCCAAGTGCTGGGATTAAAGATGTGTATCACCACACCTGGTTTGCAATTTCATATTTGTTATTTTTTTTAACTTTTTTTTCAGCACTGAGGACCAAACCCAGGGCCTTGCACTTGCTAGGCAAGGGCTCTACCACTGAGCTAAATCCTCAAACCTGCAATTTCATATTTGAAAGCATATTTTTATTAATTTTTTGAGAATTTTGTACAATATATTTTAATCATATTTACTCCCAACTCTTCCCCTTAGT
>NW_008359442.1:415350-417341 GCF_000622305.1 Nannospalax galili | reverse complement strand
TTATTCTCTTTTTTTATTTTGAAGTATATAATGGTTTTTTTTCTTGACCATGTTCATTTTCTTATGCAAATATCCTATACAGATATCAAAAACTATCCTTCCTCTCTGAATTTTTTTCCCCTTTGATCAACATGTCCATTCTCTCCATCATTCTTTTTTGAATCTCTGATAGTCATCACTCTACTCTCTGCTTCAGTGAACTTAACTTTATTAGGTCCCACACGAAAGTAAGGTCATGTAGTATTTCTGTTTCCGTACCAGGCTTTTATCACAACATAATGGATTCCAGATTCATGTTTCTAAAAATGACAGGATTTCCCTCTTTTTAAGACTGAATAGTATTACATTCTATACAACATTATATACATATATATTTAAGTATATATTTATAGTATCTAATTAAATAATATTATACTTATTCTGTTTTGTAATTTGTCCATCCATTGGTTTGATTCATGTTTTCATTGTTTTGAATAATGCTGCAATGAATAGAGAGAAAACATGATTTAAGCACAGATTTCAGTTGTCTTCATATGTATCTACTTCAGGATATATATAGAAAGTAAATGCAACTTTAATCATATATTTAGTTGGCAGTATTTTTTCATCTATCACCTTATTTGATAAATTATAGTAACAGGTTTCCAACTATTAAAATATCCTTCATACAGCTGAATTTGCCAACATTTTGTTTTACATAATTTTTTTCATGAGTTCATAAAATGGCCTATAGTCATCACCCCCCCCACACACACACACCAGTAATTCTTTTCAGATTTTTAGTATCAGTTTCAATTTTTCTTTTTTTATGTGATGGAAATTAAGGGGATGTTGCTTGTTGGTTGTAAAATACTCAAAACCCATCAAAACTGCAAAATCAGAGGTTGGTATTTGTGGCAAAGTATCTCAGATTCATTTTTCAGGTTTCCTTTAGTTGTTTGGGTGATCTAGACTATCTACTTTCATGTTTTTTGGTAATTTCTAATAATTTGTGTGAATTTTTATTAGAAAAATAATTTAAGTTTTCAAATGGATTTAAAAAGAATATTCTGAATAATTTTAATCAATTAACATCTCTACTTATGATTGGTTATTTCCTCACTTTCTTTAGTAATTGTGAATATTTTGCCTACTTGGTTTTGTTAAAGAAATAGTTTTATTTGTGGGGAGGGTTAAGATGGAGAGATGACTCAGCAGTTACACTAGCTGCTCTTGAAGAGAACCAGAGTTCAGTTCCCAGCACTTTCATGGCAGCTAACAACAGTCTATAACTCCAATTCCAGGGAAATATAACCTCCATGGGCACTACATGACATGGGTGCACTTAAACCCATGCAGGCTATACACTCATACACATAAAATAAAAATAATAAGTAAAATATTAAAAAGAAATCAATTTGCTTTTAGCTTCTGTTTTATTATGAATAGATTTTTACTTATTCTGTAAAGTTTTCCTTCTAAGTTCTTTAGTTCTGCTTGTTGAGCTTAAAAAAGCAATTTGAATAATAAATGCATTTATTTTTAATCTTTCTTATGTTTGAATTTAATACCATGGGAGTTACACTGTATATAACTGTGAATATATCCTATAAGTTTTAAAATGTAGTTTTTTTCATTATTTCAAAAGCACTGTGCAAAGTTCTTGTTTTTATTTTTTATTTTTTTCTCTAAATGTAAGTTTTTTTTAACACAGCTAATTTTATCCTATGCATTGTTATCAAAGACATTTGTTACATTTTGTTGTCTTTATATTTTTTATTTTAAGATGGTTGCATTTCTGTTTTATAGCTGAAATAATACCCTAAACTTGGCTTGAGTCATCAGTGAATTTAAACAGCCACTTACATGTCTTGGAAATGCCAAGTTTTTCTATAAAGTGAAAATAATACTGGACTTCAAGAATAAACTCAGTTATTCATCTTACTTGCATTTGATATTTTGCCAAGTGTCTTAAAATGTTGGAATTTGTATGGATTGATTTAATCATACAG
>NW_008359442.1:383981-415251 GCF_000622305.1 Nannospalax galili | reverse complement strand
TCTCTTTCTCTGTATGTTTGAGTACTGAATACATCAGGCATATATGAGAAACCAGACATATGTGAAAGAAAACATGGTTATCAGCTATAGTAAACTTACCAGAACAGAGCATAGCCTGTATTTCCAGTGACACATAGCATTTGGGAACAAAAATTACTCTATATTAGATTCCTCCTTATTTAACAACTGGATATAGATTGCCTCAGGAGGCTCCCATTTCTTAAACAGAGTTTTATGATTGTGTGCTCATTAAATGGAACTTGAAAATAAGATTTTTTTTTCTTTTTTTTCAGATAGGGTTTACCTGTAGTCTCAGTTGGCCTGGAAATTGCTATATAAACCAGGCTGCCCTCCATTTCACAGAGATCCATCTGCTTCTGCCTTCTGAGTGCTGGGATTAAAGGCATGTGCCACCATGCCTTGCTTAGGACAAATTGTTTTAAAATGATGGTTTATCTTTAGTCAGCTTTTACTTTGATCTTAATGAAGTATCTTTAGAAACCTCACAAATCTATTTACAATTAATCGCTGAGCCAAGGAAATCCATCAGTGCTCTGTAACGTGTCATTTCACTTAAAAGAAGGATGAGATGAAGCATTGTTACAGTTAATGATATGAGGATATGCACATATTTAATAGGGAGTAGACTCACTTTGGATGGGTCTTAATGATCTCCAAAACATAATATCAAAAACATTCATGTTGTTTAGTGACACTATGTTTCTTTATCAAGTACTTTTCTAGCATTTCTATGTTTCCATTTCTTTCCTGTTGACTTAGTATTAATTATTGATGCTTCCTAATTGGACTTAGGAGACCCTCTAATCTCCATAGTACACATTAACAAACTGTTTCTTAAAGTGATTTAGTGAAAGTTGACATAATCATTCATTTACACTTTACTTTTTAATTATTGACCCCAAAACATCACTCTCACCTCAAAACAGATAAAAGATAGTTTATCCTGAAATCAAATATGAGTGATCACAGCTTGGGAACACAGATTTAGGTTACCCCAAATTCCATGTTTGTATGGAAGGCATGTAACAAAAAACATTGTACAAGACTGCTCCATGAACAGGAAGAAAGTTTTATTAAGGAAACTGTTGAGACTTCTCTCTTGGGACACAGAGAACAGCCTTAGGTAGAAGAAGCAAGGAAGGTTTTATAGATGGACAAGGGTCTGAGGAGATTTTCCATGATGTGTGCACCCAGGGGATAGGTGACCCTTGGGTAATGAAGAAGGTGCAACTCCCTGTTAAACAACATCCTGGGGTTACAGCGTTTTTGAGAAATGTTAGGTTTAATTTGCCTTTTCCTGGAAAAGGTTGAGGAAACTGTCAGGCTGCCATTCTGGGGAGCTTCACTGCACTGCTGCCATTTTGGGGACCTAACAATGCTTCAACATGGTATCAGTTTTATGAAGTTTTTAAAATAACAGAACAAAGAAAAGTCATAAATCAAGACACTTTTCAAATACATAGGTGGAAGCAATAAGCAGGCAGAAACAGCAAAATAGAAATCTCAGCTATAGGCCTCAGATGATATCTGATGTCATTCTTAGCCTTTTGATTGGTGGGAACTGTTTTTTTTTTTTTGTTAAGTTAGTACATTCTGTTAGTCACAAGAATGTCTGGAGCTGGAGAAATGGCTCAGCAGTAAGGAGCACTGATTGCTCTTTTAGAGGACAAGTGTTTGATTCCTAGAATCCATGTGGTAACTAACAGCCATCTGTAACTCAAGTTCCAAGGGAATGCAACACCCTCTTCTGACCCCTGTGGACATTGCATGACATGGATGCTCTTACATATATGCGGGAATACTCATACATATAAAATAAAAATAACAAAATATTTTTAAAAATATATGTTATTTCAGAAACAGAAATGGGCAAGGAGTGGCTATTTACAGCTACACATGACCCTAAATAACATGTAAATTGGCTCTGGATCAACAACATTCCAAATTTTCCTTGGTCATTGAAGTGCTAGCCAGCCGGTCAGCCTTGCAGGAATTTCAGTCCAAGATGGAAGGTTTTTATTGGAACTTTTCATTTATACAACTTTAAATATCTACTGCAGGTAGTATCAGGACTGAAGAGATGGCTCAGTGGTTCAGTGCACTGATTACTCTTACAGAGGACCTGGATTTGATTTCCAGACCTCCGTGGGCATTGCACAACATGGGTACACTTACATGCAGGCAATACACTCCAACACATAAAAAAGTAAAAGACAGCACCTAGACCAGATACCAATGAAATAGCAGTAAAACACAATCTCTGTTTAAAAACCTCAAAATCTGGAAGAGAAGAGAAGCATATAAGAATGTAGGTGAATATGGTCTGACAAGGGCTTTGATTGTGCTCTACAGATTCATCTTGCAGTTGTCTCAACACATCAGATTCTCATTCATACCATTTGTTCAAGAGGATTTTGTGGTGAAAGATGAGGGACAATGGTAAAACTATCTTTACGTTTGGCTACAAGAATAATTTTTCTCCTTCAAAAGAAAAGTACCTTCAAGACAGAAATAGATCTTGATGCATATCAGCGAATTCAATAGATCATATCTATATCCATCAGCAAGGAGATCACCATTTCTAACAACTCTGCTATCCATGGCTTATATCTGCATGAAGAAAGCAAAACTGAAATGTGGAGTCAGACCCATGAATCGTATAGACCATCTGTGTTGACACTAAGGTCTGATGACATTCAATTCACTTCCATATACCCCAGTGGAGTAGCTATCCAAATATTCCTTGGCTTTTAGTAAATACTTCACATTTTCTGAAAAGATATAAGGACAAGAAAATAAATGAATATTTAAAGGCCAAACTTGGGAGCATCACAGGCTACCAGATTTTAACTGCTCATGTGATCATAAGTTCATTGTTGGTCTTTTGTTCAAACAAAGTAAGTAATCAAGCACTAAAGACTCCAAAGTCAAGGTGGTATTGGAAATATCTGGGTTGAAATTTGCCTCCACACCTACCTAAGCATAATAACTAAGCTTATTTAAAAAGGAGTGGTCTCACCAAGTTTCTTACCAGAGTCAGCATTTTGTAATTGTTCTCCTTAGAGATCAGAAGAGATGCATTATAGAACACAAACATCTTAAAATTCTTACAGGATATAACCTTTCCTCCCTTCGGGAGTATACTTGAGAATTATGCACCATTATTACTCAATAACTATTTAAAAGAACAGAGAAGTAATAATTCTTTTGAATTTTAGAGCTTAAAGTTCTTCTTACCATCAGTAGAGACACTTACTCATTAGGAGACTGTGTCCTCATTCTAAAATATTGCCTTCGTAAGCCCAAGAGGTCCCGAAGGACAGTATCAATGGTTATTGACTTCAAACCACTGACACAGCAAATGACATTCATCTGTTAAGATGGAAAGGTTGTGAGGCTGCACAAGGTCAGTTTCTCTTCAGAACTAACATACGTACTCTTTGCTTTCAATTCACTTCCATTTACCTCTAGAGATTGATAAAATTTCCTTGTTTATAATCTCCCAATAATAAGTTTAAAGTTAAATTATTTTTCAGTTGTGTCATTTTAAGAATTTTTACTTATGAATTAGAATTTCAAATAAACATTATGCCTTTTTCTTTTTCAAAAAATAGAAAAGTGTTGCTTCTAATTATTTAAACTTAGCTGTATCACTCAAATTTAAACAGCCCTTACTGGGGTCGGAGAGATGGCTCAGTGGGTAAAGCACTTGCTGCACAAGCATGAAGACCTGAGTTCAGATCCCCAGATCTTATGAAAAGTGCCAAAATTCAATAGAAAAACAAAATTAAAAAATTCTTTTTCAGAAACTGCCCAAACCCAAAACAATAAGAAAACAAATTAAGAAAAACCCAAACCAAATCAGAAACACAAACCTGGGCCTGAAAGGGCATACCTAAGAGTCCAGCACTGTCAAGGGTGATGGAGACAAACTTCCCAGGGCTCACTGGCCAGTGTAGCAGAAATGATGAGCTCCAGGTTCAGTGAGAGACCTTGTTTCCAAAAGCAATTTGAAAAGCAACAGGTGAAGACACCCAACATCCATCTCTGGCCTCCACATGTGCATGCATGGGCAAATTCATTTGCACACACAAGTGGATATACAAGCACCCATGTGTGCATGGACACTCACACATAAATACCTCCCATTATTTGTTCAAGGACAGAAGTTGTAAATTAAATTAGTTTTCCTTACAAGGCTAATTTTTAAGTTATTTTAATAAATTCCATTAGGATGAAAATATAAAGCTTTCTGTGAAGACTTCATTAACTCTTGTCACTTGGAAATTCATTAAGGCTATTTATTTACACGCTCATTTTTTAAAAATCTGATTATTTTAGTCTAAAAAAAGAGAAGATGCTTAATATAATTCTGAGAATAACCTTTAAAATTCTTGGTTAAATTCAGGATACATCTTTCTTTGTGTCAAAATAATTAGGTCTTGGATAAGCTAGCTCATGAATGCATGCAACCTAAATGCCTGATTGAAGAAATCATCTGAAAAATTTTAGGACACAGAGCCATTAACTCATGAGGGCAATAATCTTGTCACAATTGACAATTGTCAGTTAGTACAGAATGGGATAGGGTTCTTTTTAATTTCTATTTATTTATTTATTTATTTATAAATTTATTTATTTTTTATTCATTCATCCATTTGTGTGTGTGTGCATGTGTGCATGTACATGCACATTTCATAGTATATGTGTGGAACTTAGGGGACAACTTTGTGGAGGCCGTTATCTGCTTCCACCTGATGGGGTTTTGGGGACAGGGCTCAGGTCCTCAAGCTTGTGCAGCAAGCACTTTTACATGCTGAGCTATCTATTTGGCTCAGAGATGATCAAGTTGTCAGTAAGGAATGATGCAGCTGCATATGACCATCTATTATCTCCTTATCACTCATGACGATACAATGCAATCGCTTTGTGGAAAGCTGTTAAATTACATTTTTCAGGGAACAATGTACAGTATTATTAATGGAAAAGTGGTGAAATTTCTGCACATATATGTAATTTTTTTCAGATTTTTCCATCCACTGTGAATTATTTTGTACTAGGCACTGTAGCCATGTGGCACATATTAGCTGTTTAAAATTGTACAACTTATGCCTGTTTAGGGGCTAGTATGCCCATTTACAAATAAGCACTTTGAAATGCAGAGAGGTTAAGCCATTTGCCAAAGACACACATGCTGCAAAGCAAGGATTGAAAATATATAAACTTGGTTCCACCCTTCTACCTAAGAATGGCAGTCTCCTTCCCTTCTGCACGTGTATGTTACAAAAATTGAAGCACAGTCTATTTTGCTTTCATTTGTCGGTGACACCAGTTCTCACTGTGTAGGCCAGACTAGTTCAAAAATCTTTCTAGTAGCCCAGATTATCTTCAGTTTGTGATCTTTCTGCTTCATCCTTCACCTTCCTAGTGTTGGGATTATAAGTGCAATATTATACCTACAGGGAGTCTCATTATATTTTCAATAATGGCTTGCTATGTTGTATAAATACTTTCATGCACCAAGTGTGATGCACATGTTTAATCCGAGCACTCAGGAGGCAGAGGAAAGTAGATTTCTGTGAGATCTAGGCCAGCCTGGTCTACTTAGCAAGTTCCAGGTCAGCTGGGACTACATGGAGATCCTGTCTTAAAAAAACTGGAAAATAAAAATTCATGTGAGTTCAGTTTCATTTTATAATGTTAAATAATATTACAATAAAACATTGCATATCCTTGGGCTGGCATATAGCAAAATATATTAAATGAGTCAAAGAGATTTTCTAAAGTTAAAATTTTTGAAACTTTCTTCTAAAATGTGTTTACTAAATTCATAAGCACTTTTATTATGCTCTAAAAATAATAAAATTGTTGTTCTCAACTTATTTCAAATGCTATTTTCTCAAAGAAAATAAAAGCAGAATGAATTATATGACCGAGGGAATAAAATTCACTGAAATATTTATGTCAGCATGAAGAAAAGTAAAATGTTTTGATTTTAAATGCACTTACTATATGGACAATTAAAACTTGGGAAATTCAGGTAGAACTGCTGTGGAGAGGACAGATCTCTATGCAGTGTGCAAAGCTGACTGGAAGTCCCTGAGGGGGCAGATGTAGCTGGTGCAGACTCACCTTCAGCACTCATCCCAATCCATGCTTCTGGTCCTATTGTCTTCCATGAAAAGAATGTTCCTTCAAGAGATAAGCAATTCAAGGGATCTCAGCCATCTTGACTCCCACCAGCAAACCGGAGAGAGAAAACCCTGAAATCGATGTTCTCTCCATAGTTCTGTGATAAATGCAAGATGACTCTGAAAACCTGAGGGCACATCTGTTGACCTCTACATTTGCACATTTTGAAAATGATGTCTAGAGGAGCTTGGCAAGAGCTTGAAAACAGGGAGTAAGTGGCATATTATGCTGTGGCTAATAGAGTGATAGACTTTGAAAGCACACCTCTGAGAGGTCAGGCACTTTACATGCAATCCTCATTCAGCATCTTGCTTTACCTATAGACAATCACCACTTTCCAAAAAATAAACTGAAGTTGAAAGAAGTGATGCAACTTGCCCAAGGCCACTTGTCCTAGTTTGTCTCTCCCTTTCTGTGACAAACACTCTGACCACTACCAACTTGGGGAGGAAAGGGTTTATTTGTTTTACATCTCCCAGGCTACAGCTCATCAGGGAGTCCAAGGTAGAAATTCCGGGCAGGAACCTGGAGGCAGGCTCTGGAGCACAGGCCATGGAGGAATGCTGCTTATTGGCTTGCTCCCTGGCCCCTGCTCAGCCTGCTTTCTTATGCAACACAGGCCCACCTGCCCAGGGGTGGCACCACCCACAGTGGGCTGGGCCCTCCCACATCACTCAACAATCAAGAAGATGCCCCACAGACATGGCCACAGGCCCGTCCTATGGAGAAAATTCCCCAACTGAGGCTCCCTCAACCCAGGTGTGTCAAGTTGACACTAAAGTGATCCGTAACAATTGACCCTGTGTCAACTTGACACACAAACACATCACTATTAAGCCAGCACCTTTCTAATTCTTGTCCCCAAGATGTGATGTTAATATCACAACATAAGACAGTACAACTTTAAAAGCCCCTCAGTTCTTTAAAAAATCCAAACACTTAAAAGTCCATAGTCGCTTTTAAAAGTCTCTTAACTGGGGGCTCCTGTAAATCCCAAACAAGTATTGTCTTATTTCAAAGAGAAGAATTGGGCACACCTAAGCAAAACCAAAGTCCAGCAAAGTATCTCAAGGCTGGATATCTGGGATTCATTCACGATCTTCTGGAATCCAAAGGGTTCTGGCAGCTCCACCTCTCTGACTCTGCTGTCCACAGCACACACAGCTTCTCTCAAAGACCCAGGCCTGCTCCATTCCACACCTGCCGCTGTCCTTGGTGGTCATCCCATGGTCCTGGCATCTCCAAAATCTGGGGTCTCCACTGAAACTGAGGCTACACCTTCACCAATGGCCTCTTCTTGCCTCTTGGGGTGCAAAGCCTGAGACTCTCTCCATGACCCTTTCAATCCTGGGGTCTTCACTGCAGTTTCCCTATGAAATTTCCTGGCCTCTCAGAGTGCAAAGCCTCAGTTGCTCTCTGTGACTCCTTCACACTTTTAACACCAGGACCATGCAGGAGACTCTTACACTTTACCAAGTCCTGCTTTCAGCTAGAGATGGGGGCTCAAGTCCCCTCTCAACCACAGCTTCTGTGTGCAGACCCTGAGGAAATGCTTCCCAGAAGATTTCACCATGGTGATGCTGGTCTTTTGTTACTTATAGCTGAATTTTTAGCCCCAGCTAACCAGCAGCAATTATCCCAGTAAAGCAAAGGTTTCACTTCAGGTTCTGGCCTCTTCTTAATCACAGCTGATTCTTCAGCCCCAGCCAGCAAGAAACCAAAGATTCTCAATTCAAACTATCATATGAACAGCCCTGATAGTCTCTGCTTCCCTTTGGAGCTTCATAAGCCAGACCTCCTTTGTCCACAACTCTTCCAGTGGAAGAGTTCCAAGCTTCACAGCAACAAACTCTAAGCACTCAATGGCTTTTCCAGTCCAAAATTCTAAATGCTTTCACAATCTTCCTAAAAATACCAAGGTCAGGTGGTCACAGCAATACCCCACTCCTAGTATCAAAGGTCACAGTTCATCAGGGAATCCAAGGTAGGAACTCAGGGCAGGAACCTGCAGGCAGGAGCTGGAGAACAGGCTGTGGAGGAACACTGTTTACTGGCTTGCTCCCTGGCCCTGCTCAGCTTTCTTTTTTATAAAACACAGGCCCACTTGCCCAGGCGTGGCACCATCTATAGTGGGCTGGGCCCTCCCACATCACTCAACAATTAGAAGGCACCCCACAGACGTGGCCACAGGCTAGTCCTTTGGAGACAATTCCCTCAACCAAGGTGTGTCAAGTTGACACTAAAACTATCCAGCACAGCATGCTTCTAAATGATAAAGTCAGGACTTACATAGGTTGTTTAGCCCTATAACTTGAACCTCTAAGACAGAATTCTAGTGGGAGAGTAGAATCCATTGGTGAGAATGGACTTTATAAACTCAAGAAATCCTCTGTGGTAGTGAAATGGCAGAATCCAGGAGATTTTCTGAGAAGCTGAACTTATTCTTGAGCAAGTAGGGGAAGATAGTGTCAGGGGTTGAGTATAGCTTTTCATGTGAGCATGTAATTTCCACTGATTAATAAGGCTTGGCTTATAGGTATTCAAACTAGACAAATATGTTTTGTGTATTTTAATCTGAAGGGCAAAAAATGTAAACCTCAACAGAGATCGATACATGCTGTTGCTCTTGTGCAAATATTTAGTGGGGAAGTAACAAGATAGCTAGAAAACTGGACGATATGATTCATCGTCTTAAATGATCTGGCTCAGAAGAAAAGGGACCAAGAGCTTATTCAGTAAACTATTCATACAAAAGTAGTAAGAAAATCCAACATAAAATTTTCTAAGAGAAAGAATAGGGGGAAAAAATAATGAATAATCGCCAGGATGCATTTACTAAAACCACCCAATTCATTGTGTGTTCTTACTTTTAAAATAAAAACGGCAGTTGTCTGTAACTACAAATTAACTTTCCTTTCATCTTCTAAGACACATTTTATTTTATTTTTTAAGTATTATTTATTATTTATTATTTTATGTGTATGCGTGTATTTCCTGCATGTAGGTAAGTGCACCCATGTTGTGCAATGTCTGAGGAGGTCAGAAGAGGCTGTTGGATCCCCTGGGATTGGAGTTACGGACAGTTAGCTGCCATGTGGGTGTTGGGATTCAAACCTGGGCCTTCTTCGAGAACAACCAGTGTTCTTAACCACTGAGCCATCTCTCCAGCCCCTGATTCATTTATTTTTAATTATGTTTTTAATGCATTTGATAATCACTCTTTTCTTCTGGCTAACTTATTTGGTATTTCCACCAGCACCTCCCAACACAGGAGCTTGAAGAGTATGCTAGAGCAATAACCTGGCTGATAAGATTACATTGTCCACAATGAGAGAGCCTGGAGCAATACATCACTTTACGGCTTTGGAGTGTTGAGGAGGAATCCGTGGTTTAAAAGGAAAATAATGGTTCTTAAATATCAGACATATTTTGAATTAAATTAAACCTGTTTCTTTAAAACTACTTTTTAAAAATTTTTTTCTTCTTCTTTTATGTGCATGTGTGTATTGTGAGCGTGCATGCAAGTGCACCGTGTCATGCAATACCCGAGGAAGACAGAAGAGGGCGTCTGATTGCTTGGAACTAGAGTTATGGATGGTTGTTTGTTGCCATATGGGTTCTGGGATTCGATCCTGGATTTTCTGCAGGAACATTCAGTGTTCTTAACTGCTGAGCTATCTCTCTAGTCCCTGAAACTACTTTTGAAGCATGTTACACAAATAAATAAAGAGGGAAAAATATTTGTTGACTAAAGGAAAGAGGAGCTGAACTCAGTTATATAGCTGGCAATTCTAAAGACAGAATTTTGACTACCCTGGAGTCAGTAAAGTATTTTAAAAGTATCAGGAAAAAAAGGCATTGATTAACTAGATGGTCACGATGTCTTGGGAGGTTCTTGATCTGTCACACAGAAATCCACAGTTGGCAAAAGTTTGAGAAACTATGGGGGAGTCACTATTTTTCAGTGGAAGGAGATAGGGTGCCCAAGGGTAGGTGGTGGCTTTGTGAGGCTTAGATGAACAGCTACTACCAGTCTATAGAAAGGGATTTTAATGTTCCTAACATTAGTTTGTGCTACATGGGTAATCATTACTTCAGAGTCTTCCAGCTGTGCTCAGGAATATTTACCATGTGCTTTCAACCTATGCTTGAGTCAAATTCTCAATGCCTTCTATCTCCCTCTACAGACAAAGAAATCCACTTGATGGTTAGACATTTACTGGTTTTGGACCCCAGTTAGTTTTCATCAAACTACCCTAGACATTAAAGGTAAAAAATACCGACTTATAAACCCCATCTCTGTCATCACTCTAGATAAATGAAATTTCTTATTGTATGCAAAATATGGATCCTTATATTTACAGACAAGTATACCATACACCACTCATCAAAGAAGCTTCTTTTTGAAACAAATGAAGACTATTACAGATTCCACAACCTTTCACACAGAGAATAAATGTCTGAGAGACGCTGGCCCTAAATGACACATCTACAGTGGAGCCTCAACACCTAAGGCTCATGGAATATAGTGGAACAGGGGGTAGAGAGAACACTAATACACCCCTGAACTCTCACCAATGAAGTTTCCTCACACAACAGAGTGCAATGCACACTGAAGGCCACAACTGGCTCCATTTTAGAGAACAAGAGACTGCAGAATGGGTGTCCCTAGATAGGACTCCTATATTAAACCTCACCTACCCATGGCTCAGGGCCCACTGCAGAAGAGGTGGCAGAAGACTGTAAGAGCCAGGGTTGGCAGACGAACATAAGAAAACAGAGGCTTTCAGGCCTCTGGAAACTTGCTCATGTGAACTTGCAACAATGGTGACAGCATGTACAAGACCCATGCCAACTCAACCAGACAAAACTCAGCATAGAACTGGGAAAATGGTCAGTAGGCTTCATCCCTAGCCAAGGAACTATTGGCACCTGATTTTTGAGGAGTGAGGGAGAGTACATCTTCTTTAAGGGAGTGACTAGTTAGTTTGACTACATTCCAGTGGATGAGCATGCACTGAGGGACATCTGGGTACAAATACTTGACTTAACGTATATGACAGAATGCATGAAATCCAGTGTGGGGGATATGAAAGGGTGCAGGTAGGGGAGGAGTCTAAGATTAAGAGTTATTATATGAAAGGCACAAAAACTCAATAAAAATATTAAAAAGTAAAAAAAAAAAAAAACAACAGAAAAACACTGACTATGGCTTGAAACACCCCTAGAGATTGAGACTTCATATGAAATTTCCTTCCCGCTTCAGAAAGTGGGCATTAAGGCAATCAAACATTACTTCAACCCAGTCCTCGCAGTCTTTCCCAGGCAGGAGCAGGCCCACATATATCTGCAGTGGGGTTAGAGCTGATTAGGTCAGAAATGGACATCCCCAAGTATGGCAGTCAGACTGTCTTATTATTTGAACATGAGTATCAACCAATTGGTCACTTGAACTAAAAGACCATTTACAGTCAAGACTGTAGAGTCATATGGCCCAAAGCCAAAAGGCAAAAAAGAAAAAAAGAGACATAGAAAAAAATATATATATGGCAAAGAACATCTGTTTTAAATGTAGAACACTGATGGCAAGTCCTTTCTTCACCTTAAATTCCACAAAACTTAGAGGTTTTCCCTTATGCTAATTTCAGTAGATATCCTTTTCTCCCCCATGCAACCAAATTATCCTTTTCACCAAAATGTGGCCCAGTAGGGAAACTTTTTAAGTCCTAGAGAATGCACTATATATTACTTACATATTTTCATCTTTATTTTGATAATTTAAAATATTATGTTTATGAGTGCATTGCCTGCATGCATAGAAGAGAACCTGTAACAGTATAGTCTCGCAGTAAAGGAGAGTATGTATATTTTCGTATCCAAACTGAACAATCTGAAGAAATATTAAGAAATTCCATTACAATTGCATCAAAAAATAAAATAGCCTGGCTTCCAGTGTAGTATGGGAGCTTATATAAATGTGTCCCCTGAAAAACATAAAGTTAACAAGTCAGAAGTAACAAAGACTACCATTAAAACTCCTTGGAAATTAAAGACTATCACAAATTGAAAAGCATTTATTCAATAAAACATGGAAAGTTCGCAAGAACAGGGAAGACACATGCCTGAGGTGGAGTTGAAACCCAGCCACATTCATCTCCCTTCAGGAAAAGTTGTTTTATGATTCTCAGCAAGCAGTAATGTTCTCATCCCTCCCAGATCCCCAGGACAAGGGAGTTTTTCTGCATGGCTTTAGTGGACCCCTTTCCATGCTCCGTACTGTGGAAGCCTACCCTGCCCAAGTCCTAGCATCCAGGTGCTATGTGTTACTCTCAATTTCCATTCCATAGGGAGAAGTCAGACGGGGCTTCTGACAGAGGGGCTTCTGACAGAAAGCACAGACTCTTTCCTGAACAGCTCTGATTGCAGGGGAAGGACACCCACAGGCAAATAGCCCATGGTCCTGCTCCCATCTGCCATAGATTTCTCTGTGGAACATCTGCTCCAAGTGGGTACAGTCATCAGCAAATGCGGTGTGTCCATCGTCTTGGGTAATAAATACAGAAGATTCATACTAAGAGTGGCAGGTGCTCCATAGCAGCAACAGTCCCCTCATCTGCCCTTTATCCCCCCAAAACACTCAATTCCTACTCCCTAAAGGTATGCCAGTTGGGGAAATAAAGAAGAATAAGTTCCTTGTCCACTCCTGTTCTATCTACAGCTGCTGCTTCATAATGTAGTACTTCTTCCCAGACAAGGGTTGGGGGCAAACCTGGAAACACTCTGTTCCTGACAAGAAACCTGATAATCTATTGAAGCAAACTCTTCAGCAATGCTCAAACACATTGTTAAAAATAATCATCTAGAAATTACCTAATAGCTGGATGTGATAGTAATAAACGTAGACACAGAAGCTTAACAGAGAGACAGAAAGTAAAAAAGATGCAGTCTAAAATAAGGTCATCCATTGTGGGTTGGATGATTGCATGCATGTTTATGACAACACTCTTTAAAGAACAGCATCAGAAGTTGCATGCTTTAAAGGAAGAGGTGAGTCATTAAATAAGTAAAGAAGGAAGGACAGTATGCTTCGGTGGGAAGGACATTAGCTTGAAGAGTTGCTATAAAAATGACTGACCCAGCCAGTTCTCCAATTGGTGCAAGAGTTGCACTTTTATTTTGGGGGTAATCAATAGCTGTCTACTTGGACTTACAGCCCACTCAATAGGAGGCAATGCATGCATGTACTGTAAACATAGCCAAGTATATGTGTTGAAGAGGTCATAGATGTACAGATCCTACTTCTGTCACTTTCCTAGACCTCAAAATTTCTTAACGTACTCTAAATATATAGCCTTATATTTACAGAGAAGGTTACCTCTCATCACTCACAAAAGAAGCTTCTTTTAGAAACAGATGGAAATGGTTAAAAATTCCACAATTGGTTAAAATACAGAGAATGCATGGCTAGGAGGTGCCGAGCCCTCAGTGACACATCTACAGTGCAACCCTCTGTACCCAAGACTCAGAGAACATCGAAGAAGAGGGAGTGGAAAGATTGTAATAGGCAGAGACAAGACACCTGCTGCCAGTTAATCCATATTCTAGACCTGATGGGGAAGCTATACCAATGAAATCTCCACACCAGGTGTGCTGGATAGCTTTAGTGTCAACTTGACACACCTGGGTTGAGGGAGCCTCAGTCGGGGAATTGCCTCTATTGGACTGGCCTGTGGCCATGTCTGAAGGGTATCTTCTTGATGAGTGATGTGGGAGGGCCCAGCCCACTGTGGGTGGTGCCACCCCTGGGCAGGTGGGCCTGAGTTGCATAAGAAACCAGGCTGAGCAGGGGCCAGGGGAGCAAGCCAGTAAGCAGCATTCCTCCATGGCCTGTGCTCCAGCTCCTGCCTCCAGGTTCCTGCCCTGAGTTCCTCCTACCTTGGGCTCCCAGATGAACTGCGTGCGACCTGGGAGATAAGACAAATAAACCCTTTCCTCCCCAAGTTGGTACTGGTCAGAGTGTTTTGTCACAGCAATGAAGAACAAACTAGGACACCAGGGAAGAGTAACAAAATCTCCATAATGAAAAAAACCAATTGACGTGCCAAGGTGGATGGGGGAAATCTCATGGGGTCTCACCTCAAGATGAAGAGCTGCATGCAATCAATGGACCTTGATAGTCAGTTTTCTCCAGGGATGAGTTCCCTGAGAGGCTATCTAATGCCAAGGGGCAGCCCTAAACACACATACACATAGGCCCTACTAAATGGACTCTGTATTACATATATGTTTATACATATATGTATATTCATACATTTATGTATGTATATGTGCAAAGAGTAAGAGAACAAGAAATTGTGAGGTAACGGAGTACATGGGAAGGGTTAGAAGGCGACTGAAATGGGTGGAAATAATGCAAAGACAACACTCACATATGGAAAAGAATTCTGTTGCAGTAAGGAAATAAAACTCCTTGGTTACATGCCTCCAAAGAAAGGGGGAAAGAAAACAAGATATTGTGAAAAGCAGAAGTAGAAACAAAGGCGGGCAGCCATTAAAGAAGAAATCACATTCCTTTCTTCTCCTAGATTCTTTTAAATAAAGCATTTATTTAAAACAGTAGTTATGATGGAGAGTTGGATGTGAAATATATGTATATAAAAACAATGTACAAAACAAAATTTGCACATAGAAAAGAAAAGAGAGCATGGAGCCATGTAGAAGAGTCTTGCCATCTCAGGAGAATTGAATACAGTGTGTCTGGGAGGATGAACAATCTCATAATAGCATTTAAATATCCAAAAGAATGAAATAAAAAATGAAGGTATGAATAAATTTAATAACATAAATTTAAAACAGACACAATAAATTATAAAATATAAAATAATAAAGCCTAATAAATGAGAAATATCACGTTCATGAATTGGAACACATTATTAACAACATTCTTCAATTTGGTTTTACAAATTACATGTGTTGTTTGTCAAACTCTCAGCAGTTTTTTTGTTTGTTTGTTTTAGAAACGGATAACCTGACCCTAATATTAATATGAACCTGCAAGAGATCCAGAACAGTCAGACACCTTGCAAATGAACAAAGTTGGAGAACACACATTTCCTGATCTCAAAATCTGCTATAAAGTTACTGTAGACAAAGCTTGGTGGCTTTGGACAGACAGGGATTCAGGAGCTTGAATTGGGACTCCATCCACATTTTGTACAACTGATTTTATATAAGCATGCCAGGGAAATTCAGGTAGTCATAAAATACCTGTTTACAGCAATGACAATATTCTGAAACTCTGGGGATGGTCACACAATTTTAACTACTAAAAAATCATTGAATTGTATTAACGTGCGTGAATATTTGGGTATGCATACTATAGTTCCATAAAGATGATTTTAAAATCAGCCTACTGAATTTGGAAAGATGCATCAGCAGTTAAGAGCACTGGCTGCTTTTGTGAAGGACCCGGGCTCCATTCCCAGTGCCCATATGGTAGCTAGCAACCATCAATAACTCCAGTTCCAGGGGATATGACATCCTCTTCTGACCTCTGTGGGCATTGCATGACACGGGTGCACTTATAGCATGTGCAGGCAATACACTTGTACCCATAAAATAAAAATATTTATATTTTAAAATCAGCTCTCTGAATTTATATCTCATTTAGACTAAAAAAATATTTCAAACGTTTAAAAATTACAATCCCACACGCTAATGTGTTCCATTTCATAGGCTGAGAAACTGAAGAGGACTCTGGGAAAGTGGCCTGCACGCTGAGCAGCTCTGTTTAGATTTTGGCAGGTGCAGTCTTTCCTGTGAGAGGGCCACCCAAAGCAGCATCCAGGTTGCTGGGAGCAGCAAAAGGCCACGATTAAAGCAGTCACATTGGGCTTGTTTCAGATCAGCACACATTTGGATCCTTTTAATACTGAACAGTTATTAAATTCAAGCAGCTCACTGAGCCAGGGAGAATCTGGAGCTATTTGTGGCCTCCAGCTCCTTGGTCTGAGAAATGAGAGTGCATATCATCAGTTCATAGAACTTGAGGCTTAAGAATTTCTCTGAATTTATAAAATTGGAAACATTTGAATCACTTGACACCACTATTCATCCATAACAAGCGTCTAAGTATCTCTACTACAGCCTCCCTTGAAACTGAGTGCTGGGAAGTAAAACCAGACAGAATGTGTCTTACTGAGATTCACCTTTTTATAAACCAAATGCATTTCATGAGTTTGTTTGGTTCACCTTATCTCTTAGTCCCACCAATTTTGAGCTTAATGTAACCATAGCAGCATGATGTCAGCAGAACATCAAACCACGCTGTCTTGGGATGTACTGATGACAAAGAGCACAAAGAAGTGTCTTCTCTGGAACCCTTCCAGGACAGCTTGCTATCAGGGAGATCTGAGGATAATATGTGCAGTCTAGTGAAGGCTGCATAATTGGCTGTGTGCTATATTTAACTCATTCTCATGAGTTACACCCATCCTGCTTGTGAGCCATTACAGGGTGGTCAGGCACACACTAAAACTGATCGACTCAGCAGCACGCACATAATGACACCCCATCAGATCCTAAAATGTGAAGGTTGAGCATTCTTGTCTCCAGTATTTTTATTCTCTCACATATCCCTTCATTAATTGGACAGATGATAGAAGAAAGAGCAGAGGGAAATCAAATCACTTAGATCATTGCTGAGGTCAAAGCAAAGTCAGTGACTGTGAAGGGTCCTATGATTCACATTGATAAAAATGAAAGCACCTTTACCTCCACTCTCAACCACTCACTGATGATAAGAGTCTCTGATTCCTACAAAAGGCAAATTAACATTTATTTTCTTCTGAATTTTCCTCATATGACTATTAAAATAGAGCTTCACTGAAAAATCAATATACCATTCATTATGTGAAAGATTAATAGTCAATGGGATGAAATTACAAATGAGCTAAATGGTCAGTGTGTTAAACTCTTGTGCTCCAAACCTCTCTAGGGTCCTCATTCTAAATTTCTTTATCTCTACAACTCCCCAGACTTCTTGAAGCTGGAGTGATTTCAGACATGAGCCAACCGGATGAGAGCCTTTAAATTAAGCAAGCTTGAATTTTCAGCTTCTCTGAAATTCCTCATGACTCTGTGTAGTGGTAGGACCGATAGACTGAAAAGCCCCAGTGGTAACAGACAGGGTCTAAAGTGGTGTGGGGAGGTCTTCTGATCTCTACAATAACCTGGAGTCTGTGTTACAGATCCTTCCTTAACAGGCCTTCAAATTGGAGATCAACTGGAGTGGCTGTTGTGGCACAGGTATCTGGCCTACAGTTCTCTTCACTGAGCTCTCACCAGGCTCTTCAAGGCTCTTTTATGTTCCATTTTAAAACTGGATGGATGGTAATAAGCTTCTCAAAGTTGTGAAAACTAGGGTATCTGCAACCTTGTGGTTATCAGCTAAAATAAGCCTTCTCAAAGTTTATGATGCTCTAGGACATGGTAATTTCAAACCCTGGACACACTCAAGGGAAAATCGGTGCTGAGTCCAACTCCAGCTTCCCAGCATAAAGTTCACTAGACACTCTACAGTCTTTCTCTGACTTGAAACTCTAAAGCCAATGTAAGGCAGCCAGGAAATCTTAGTTCTGGCATGGCTGCTGACAGGCCTGTATGCAGGACCTAGCAGAGTTCAGCCCTCAGTGATGAGTTAAACACTTTGACCTGGAGTAATGGAAGTAAACTCACTTATTCAGATTTTAAAGAACAGTCCATGCAATGTTTACAGACATAAAACTGGACCAGTTCTGAAGTCACACACTTGATTTAAACCCTTGATTTCAAACTCATAAATTATATGTGATTTCAGGTACCACCTATCTTTCCAGTATCCCAGCTTGCTTTTATAAAAATATCTTAACAGGGGCTAGAGAGATGGCTCAGCATTTAAGAGCACTGACTGCTTTTGCGGAGGACCTGAGTTCAAATCCTAGTACCCACATGGTGGCTAACAATCATCCTAACTCCAGTTCCAGGAGATCGAGCACCCTCTTCTGACCTCAGGCATCACATGACATAGGTGCACTTATATACATGCAGGTAATACACTCATACATACAAAATAAAAATAATAAAAATACTTTTTAAAAATTATGAGAACAATATTTCAAAGTTATTTTGATATTTCAATCATACTGTCCACATAAGCTGTGTATCCTAGAGTCTGGTATATTGTTTCTCAGCAGTTGCTTGCACTCATTAGTGTGAGTTCACATATGCCTACTGGTGTCATTTTTAGTATTTTGATGATGATATAAAGCAAAGTAAGAGATTCAGGATCTGAAAGAACAGATCAGAACTCCTCAGAGGAGTCTGCATCCCCCATTCCAGACAAGGTAAATCTCACAACCTTGTTCTGCAGCCTGACATGCACTTGAGGACAGCTGCTGTCCCATACTGCCCTCCATAGCCAGATTCCTTGAGCTTCTTGGAAAGAACTTTGAAGGTGCTGAGTTTCACCCATAATGTTACATAATAAGAAAAAAGACACTGTAGGTAGCACTTCTATTTTTATTACCATACCCACAGGAAACTTGCTTTGTAAAAATGACTGACAGCCTAGATACGCTGGTAGACTTCTGTAATCCCACTAGTTGGGAGGTAGATGTTGGAGAATCAGTAATTGTAAGTCTTATACTGTATAGCAAGTTTGAGGATAAATTATGCTACATGAGTTCCTGTCTCCAAAAAGTTAAAAATCAATGAAACAACTGACAAAAATTGATGTGTAAGATATAGCTCATGCTGAAATAAATGTTAAAATATGTAACTTTACATTGATAATTAATTATGAAGAAAGTAGTTACAAACAATGTAATTTATTAAAACTAAAGTTTTAAGTTATAATTTTTCAATAGTTAGAAATTTTCATTTTGTTGCCCAGGTTTGCCTTTAACTATGTAACTGAGGCTGGCCTTGAATTCCTGATCCACCTGCCTCCACTCTCCAAGTGCTGGACTTATAGGTGTGCAACACTACACTTACTTTTATGACTTAGAAATTCTTTAGCATATTTCATAGATGGGATTGCTGGAAAGGAGGAGGGATTGGAAGGAGAGTAAGAGATGGTGGAAGGATAAGTGACCAGAGTGTATTACATATGCATGTATGAACTTCTCAAAGAATAAAGTCATCTTTAAAAGAATATTATGTGTATAATTGTTTAGTATTTTGCTTTCGAGAATTGTTTTACTAAGCATAGTGATGTGTCTCATCCCCAGAGATTCTGATTTAATTGTTCTTGGGTACAGACTGAATATTCAGTTTTTTCAAATTGAGACAGTGTCTTGCTGTGTTTGTCAGGAGAGTCTTGAACTCCTGGACTCAACTGCTAATCCTACCCCAACCTCTCATTTGCTGGGGTTGTAGTATGTGCTACCATACCCAGCTGAGCATCTAGAAATTTGAAATTCTTAAGTAATACTACTGTTCAGCTAGCATAAAAAATTCACTGGTTAACAGCTTTGAAACATCAAAGTAGATGTGCTCGTGCTTGTCACTTCCTCCTCCAATTATCACAAGAACAGTATTTCTGAACCTCAGACATGCTTATCACACTCCCTATGGCTCCCCATCACCACAGTCTAGAATACAGATGAGGCTCATCATCGACCGCCTCCACATCACATTGCTGTGTTTGCCACCATATGGACCTGGGTGCCATTTCTAAGATGGGCCATGAGCCCTCATGATTCTCTAACTTACATATCCCACTTTCTCAGACTAGAATTATTGTTCACTTTGGTGCATTTGGTTCAATTTAACTTGTCCCTCAAGAATCAATTTCCTCTAGATGGAAGACTTTGAAAAAGGGAAAATGACCTGCAACTATACCTAACAGTTTCTATTTCATTAAATAAAATCCTACTAAAGGTTCAGTTTAATGTTCATTCAAAGTGTTATCCTCTGTCTTATCGACTGTGCTCCCTCACACAGCATACACAGCTCTATCAATACATGAATCATACACCTCAGGGTGACAGCTTGCCTATTCCAACACTAAGAGGTTAAGAGCACTAATTCATTTGTATATCTTTAACACTTACCTTAATCTATGCTATAAAATATAGTGGCTATGAAAATACAACTTTGAAACTGCAAATGAATGAACAAAGCAAACAGGGAAATTTAGAAGAGACTCTCCAAAGGTCTTCTATCCATGGCACACTTTGGTGGTACAAGGCTGAACACACCGTTAGACCAGGACTTAGAAGCCATTGTAGGTGTCAGAATGACTGTAGGAGAAAATTTAGCATCCCTAAACCCCCAAAGGTCTTAGTTTATCTAGGGAAATATAGGGAAAATGAGTTAAAAGAACAGGAATCAGTCTGTCTCTCTCTGCTTCCTGTGCCTTCTTGAAGATGTGAACCTTTCAGCTTTATGCCATGCCTGGACTCCTCCCTCTGGAATCTCACTTTAGGTTTTGCTGCTGTGCTGTGACTGATTTCCTGAGATGTGGATAAACACCTATTCAATCAATGCAAGGTACCAACCACAGAACAAAGTAATGAGCCCACCTGAACCCGGACTGGTGAACCAATGAGTTCATTGAGTTTACTTCCTGGAGCATGGGAGCCCCCAAACATCTCTGAATCCTGTTTGCATTCAGATAGCAGTGAGGGGGTCTCTCCCTCTCTTCGCGGGTCATTGGCCACCGGTCCACGAGGGCAGGGGGAGCAGAAGCGAGGAACAGAGTCAGGACGGCCAGTGAGCACTGACGGAAGAAAGCCCTTCTGGGGAGGCAGGCGCCACGACGCAGTGAAACAGATTCAGTGAAAACAGCTCCAGACTCTGTGAAACAGCTCCACTTATTCAGTGGGAGAGCTAGAGAAAATATAGTGTGGAGGCAGTAGCCAAAGCCTCAGCTGATAGGTGCTCATAGAATGCTTTATTTACATGTGGTAGTGGGCTCCTATCGTCGGACTACCAGGCAATGCCTGATTATCATATAGAAAAAACCTGGGGGTAGTTTTTACTCCAGGTAACTATGCCAAAGGTCATGTTCCAAATAAGGTCAGGCATCCGTGCTTGGTGGCACTTTCCAGTTAAGCCAGGAAGAGAGCAGGAGGCCCCCTGCTGAAAAGGGGAGTCCTTCCATTTGGCGCCAAGCCCCTTAGGGCTATCCGGACATGGAGAACTGTAACCCTAACAGCAGGGTTTCCCAACATAGCAGCTCTGATAGAAGTCACTTTGCATTATTCCAGTGTGAGGACAGTTGCTGCTCAGTTATCTTTCTTTCTTCCTTTTGTATCTTAATGATTTGCAAGATAAAAAGGAAAATGATGTACACAGCAACCCTCAGGAGCTTGAGATGTTCCAGACAAGTGAAGGTCACACAAGTCTGGTGTAGCCTTAGAGCTGGTGACAATAGCCACACTGGAAACTGCACTTCCCCTGCGAAGTCTCTGGCCACACCTCTCCTTGAGCCCCCGACAGAAACAGTGTCACTGCAAATAGTTCCACGGAGAACAGTACCACCAGAAACAGCTATGCCACTGTGGCACTTGCACCCAGGGTGCCTCAGGGCACACTGTCCAGAGGGAGCCATTAACTAATCCCTCTGAAAACCTGCAAAGAGCGGCACAGCCCATGCTTGTTTTTCTGCCCCATCATACTAGAGCTCAGCATTCCCCAGCCCACGTTCATTCTCTGCTCCGACAAGGCCCCTCTCTTAGATAAGATAATAGCGGATTTGCTGAGAGTGTAGCTAGATTGCAGAGTGCCTGCCCAGCACCTACAAAACAGAGCTATTCCTAGAACAGAGCACTGTGGGAAAAAGGAGGAAATTGGAAGATTCCTCTATATGCACTAAAGTAAACATGAAAACTGTGAGGACTATGAGGTGAGTCAGAGTTTGGACTCTTCCAACAATGCTATGAAAAATATCTAAACTGTCCAGTTTGGACAAGAATCCTACTAAGTTGGTTTAGCCAGGATCCCCATCCTTCATATTTGATCATCCTTGATATCACACTGGGCCCTTCCTCAGGAGGATGCCTGAGCTCCTAGGTAAGAATCCTATTAGATCCCTTTAACTGGAGTCCCCTTATCCCTCCTGTCTCCCCTTAGTTATTTTTGATCCATTCACCTTCCTCCTGTTCATTGGTTATAAATTCCAGCTCATCAATAGTGAGCCCAGTTCCTTTCCACACCTTTTACCCTAATGTAAACATCTAGGATAAAATCTGTTTTCCCACTTTTACTATCTAGCTCTGGTTTACTTTGACAAAAAAATAAGCAGTCTCCAGGAAAAACCAACAAACTGGAGAGAAAAATTACAAGCCTATTTGGAAGGAAATATATTTAAAAATGTAGATGCTTCATTCTTATTAGCATTGTGCACGTCTCTGTGGTCCAACCCTGTCATCCTCTATGCCTTCGTAATCAACCTGATTGGTAAGATCACTGTGCTCCAAGAACTTTTAAAACTCAGCCCAAACAGTGCAATCGCCCTGCCCCCTAAGAAGCATCAACACAATGGAAAGTGAATCAGACTTTTGGCTTGAACTAGGCTCTTTCTTTCTTGAGCAAACAGTTCCTTTGGAAGCAATAAGCAAGCTGAAAGTGACCCATGTTATACACAGTTTTCCTTAAAATAAGAAAGTTGGAAGGTATGATCAGTTTCTAGCTCAGGGAGGAATGCTAGGTGAAAATTTGATTCTAAAGACCAAGGACCAAAGCCTCAAGTGTATCTATACCTTAACACAAAAGTCACGAAGAATTCTTAGAAAAACTAAAACTTTAAGAACAATTTTCCAAAATGTAAATTTTACTTCTTTATCTATTAGGTCAAATTCCAAATTGCTCTTTGTTTTCAGTTCATTGTGTCCAACCAACTTAAAGGCAAATGTTCCAGCAACAACTCTGAATTAAACTGAACCTTTCCTCAAACAATGTTCCTGGCCAACCAATGATTTGTTAAACTTTGATCTATATCCCTTTTTTCCTGCCCTTTCATGAATCCTTTCTTCAAAGAAATCAACAGATATTAAAGCTTCAGAACTATAGAGCGAAAAGCCTAGTGTTTGAAAATTTTACATTGATCCATCTCCATTGGAGAATGGCATGGTTATGTAATGGTTAACTTTATGTGTCGGTTGGATTGGCTGAGGGATGTCCATATAGCTGTTTAAACATTATTCACGTATGTGATGATAATTAAAATTGAGTTTATAATTTGAATGAGTATAGTAACTGAAAGTTGACTTCCAGCAACTTGGGTTGCCTCATCTGATCCATCGTGGGATGGAATCCAGCAGACGAATGCAAAACGTTACGAAAGTTTGTGTTCCTCCCAAACTTGTGTTGACATCTGAACTCCCAAAATAATAGCAACAGTAAGTTTCGCTTTCCAAGTTTAACAATGGAAAGTGATTGATTAGGGCATGAGAACAAAGTTCTCATGAGTAGTGAACCAAAAAAAAAAAATAAAATAAAAAAGATCCAGATAGTGGCTTTTCCATCTCGCTACACAAAGACACAAGAGAGGGTATCTCCTATCAAGGAATGGACCTTCATGAGCTACTAAATCATCATCTTGTTCATCAACTTCCTAGCATCTGTAATCGTGAGAAATATATTTCTGCTTTTTAAAAGTTAATCAGTTCATGCCATGTTGTTAAAATGGACTGAATGGGCTAAGACAATAGGCAAGATGGCAGGAGCCCTGCCCAGTGCCGGCCTGTCAGGGCCAAAGTTCCAGGCTGCAGCCTTGGGACCAGAGCTCTGAATCATCCTTGGACTGTGAGCCATGGTTAATTCTTTCTCTTCCCCGCATAGCATACATGGCTGGAAGCAAGGGTTCTATATGAATTAGTGTTTTACAGAGTCAGAATCTGCAGAAGAGATATTCAGAGAGAGACTCCCTTCAAGAGAAAAACGGGCTGGTGGCTCATTGCTAAATCCGGGTTGCCTGGGCTACTCTTAACACTTTTGATAAATTATCCCCCACTCTCCAGAGATGCTGACTGGTGAGCACAAGATGCATAGCCATTGCCTGCTCACCTCAAATCAGACTCCCAACACATAAAAGTTACCATTCAATTTCATTCAACCCAGTGATGACTATAAAGCATGGCGTTTTGAGTTCTGAGGCCCTGATTAAAAGTATGCTCTGCTGTTCTGATGCCTTCAAATTTAGGTGCATTCATTGATCTTTATAAGCCTTTTTCCAACTGCAAAATTAGCTCCAAGTTTAATATAGGCTATCTAGGATATTTTAGAGGTGCACATTCCATACTAGTGTTTTAAACTGTTATATAGACTCTCTCACACTCCTTATAAAAACACAACACAGCTCTGAGCCTATCTGTAGACACAAGTGTTCACATATACCAAAATATAGAAGCACAATATTTCCCACTAAGTCCTGCAGATGCAAATCACCAATGGATCATCATTATCAAAACTAAAAAATGTAAAACAGCAAAGTTTGCATTTTCTTAGTAGAGCAAACACACAGTGCAAACTCTAAGAGGCTTGTGAATTATGTGCTGGTTGCCATTGGCCTGATCTCTTAAAATGAGCAGTGTTTTCCACCAAACGCCAAAAGCAAAAATAAAGCCCTTCGGGCTGAGTTGGGCCCATTTGCTGAATTGCTCCCCTGGGTTCTTTCTTATCAACTGAGACCCCGGTCAATGATAGATTCTGATCAGGAGGAATTCCATATGAGAAATACCTGTGCTGGAGGCCAAGCATCAAGTCATCAAGCCAGCTCTCTCAGCTGCATGGATTCCAGGAGCAAAGGCAACGGAGTGACACTCACTGAGGACATGAATTTGTGGCCCAACACTACGAATATATGTCAATAGCGCCCCTGTTTGGTTCTTGGAACATATACCGTGTTGAAGGATGCAACTTGCATTTGTAAGTCTGCTTTTAAGTGTGGGGCTCTATGACTTGTCTATCAGGAACCCCAGCACCCTTGTGAAATATCCAAATTCTAGAGGAAACACAGCTCTATTGCAGATTGAAGAGAAGGGAATATAGCTTCATGCAAAGATCAATATAATTTTCAGTCTTGGAGCTGGAATGGCAGAGATTGTCTCATGATCTCAGAACAGGCTGTAATTTACTTTTGGATTATGTCACATTGCTCTCACAAGGCACTGAAGAAAATATAGCCAGCGAGTGATTTCAGTGGCTAGCTTGTTTCTTTTTTTCACACTTCCATGAAACAGGGCAGTCACTGGAGAAGACCATGTGTCTCCCATACTAGGAGATGGAGTCAGAGTCGGCTCAGTCCAAAGGGTCTTCATCAGAGCTGGTGTCACTGAAGACACAGTCACGGCATCTGGAACAAAAGTTCCTATCTGATCACTTCCTTCAAGGCCAATGATCCCTTGTCAGACTGATCCCTCCGAGGTACTATGTCTTACAAGCCCTTTTTATTTCCCACTGGCCCTACTCCTGAGCAAGCAAGTGTTCATTAGAAGCCATTTTGATGGTTCAGAATTGAAACCTCAGCAGGTGTCTTTGATTCATGCTTCCAGAAAGGACATAAGATCCTCCCTAAATACTTCAGGGATGTTTTCTTTTGGTGTCTTCTTCATGGATGTGTGTAGACGTGCCTGAGAGACTGGCAACCTGAGCAGTGTTATTAACCCAGTGGCAAAACACTTTCAGGAAATGAACCAGCAACAACAAGGGTAAGCGGACCAGTTTCTCCTAAAATATAAGACCTGTGCTGGGGCCTTAGGTAGTGAACAGAAAGATGGCCTGAGATGCATGTCTTCAAAAAGAGGAAGGGCTGTGTCGTTTTCACCTACTGCCTCTCTAGGATGCGGACCCCAGCTACCAACAATGGAGGTAGCTCTGCTTTGACCTTTTCTTTAGGTGGAAAATCATGCTAAGTGGGACCCGCCAGCCCAAACTAGAACATGAAATCAGTTTGCCTTGGCAAAGTTGAAAAGTTTCTCCTCAGTAAGCCTTTCCTAAAGAGCAAGTGCAGAGTTGTCCATGGAGGCAAGGAGAGGAAAAGGGATGGTCAGACATTGCCTGAGGCTGTTCAATATCAAGTGCTGTTTAAGCCCAGCAAGTCATGATGTGAGAAGGCATTCTGCTTCTTAAGCGTCTAATTAATTTTACTTCTAGTTTCTTTTCAGTACAAGAAAATGTTTCTTTCATGAAAAACTTCTTTTTGCCTGAGAAAAATCCATTTCAGGGTACAAGTTAAACACAAAAGTCCTGACCTAAGCTTTGGGCAATGAGTGTACAGGGATCCCAGTGCGAATTCATTTATGAGGTTTGGGATGGCCATTTTTATAACCATCTCTGTCATATTAATGCTCTGCCTTTCAGGGCTCCCATGAGAAGAGAACTAGCTAAGAAAGGAATAAAACCTGGTGCCTGTCGACTTAATGAGCAGAGTGGGATTCTGCTGCTCTTTGTCTTTTCTAGATTTAGTACATGGGTGTCACAGAACAACGGAACAGTGGGCACAAACAAAGAAAGCTCACAGTGTCCTCTCAGAGTGGACATCTGTAAGTATGAAGGTGTGAGGCATGGCATCAGTCTCATCCTGACATGGACTTTAATGTACAGAGCACATCATATAAAACACACACACACATATACATATATATATAATAAGCACTATGACTTTATAAAAATGTTGCATATAGATGTGGAAAATGTATGTTTTATGTATTTATATATTATATTTATGCATGTATGCCTGTATCCCACTCAATCTTCATATCTTCATACAAAAAATAAAAGCTCTCAAAATTAGAGATATTTATTCTTCAAAGAAAGATAGGCATTAAAGAAGCACAAGGATCTCTCTAAGGACAGGGAAATAATAGGAGGTAAACCTGGGACAGTAGCTCAGTTGCTGTGATGTTGAGTTTATTTTGCACTGTGCAGGAGAACATGAAGCCTTGGAAAAGTTTCAGTGACATAAACAGGCTGGTTGAAAGCTGAATTCATCCTAGTTATTCTGAGGTAATAAAATGGTTTTAAAAAGAGAGGATTATGTAATGATCAGTATGGTTTAGTTGGCATTCCTCATCTCATGCAACAGACCACTTTTTGAAACTTGAAAGGAACCTAGGCCTTACAAATCACCCACAGAGAACTAGAAGCACCGTCACCTGCCCATCTCCTGCCAAAGCCCCTCCACACAGCCTGGGGGAAGTTCCTTCTCCTAGTTTTAACTTTGATCAGATGATGGAGAATAAACATAGGAGGCTGAAGTGGAAGTGAGGTTCCTAACAACATCGATAGAGCCTGTTGCTCCCCAGTAGCATCTGGAATTATCCAGAAGCAGGTTGCTGGCCTTGGCACACCAGGGGTTGTGGCAGTAGCCTGGGGATACTAGCCACAGGGTGACAGTAGAAGCAGCTTCTTGTGCACTTCTGCTGCTTATGGGGCTTGAGTGATCAATTTACTCTCTTTCTCTAACTCTTGTGTGTGTGTGTGTGTGTGTGTGTGTGTGTGTGTGTGTGTGTGTATGTGTGTGTGTGCATGCATTAGCAGGGCATATGGGGCTGGAAGGCTTCCATTTATTTTATAGGCCTCTGTGAATAACCACGTTCATTATTAAGATACTATTTTGGGGATTGGATAAATTGAATTTTGTGCTTGCCAGGTTTCTTTAATTTTTAGGAAAAGTACTTGCAGCTCTATTTGGAGTTTCCAATTTTAAAGCTGAAACCAAGTTTTTACTCTGTCTGTACTATAAATAGAGCCCTAAATCCATTTGAGGGTTTAGGAGAAAATTTGTAGGACCAAGCAAGACTCCCTTTTTTTCTACATGTTTCCCTTTTATAAACCAGGAACAATGGTACCCAGCACAGCCACATAGGTGTGCACCTGAACATCATTAAATCCTAGCCTTCTGGTGAAATTGACTACAGATTGTCTCAGAATCCTTGACTTTCAAGTTAAGGCATTCATGAAGCAGACTTACTTAGAGGTAAGAGTGCTAAAAAGAGCCTTTTTATGGGAAATAAATATTTCAGTTTCTTTGCCTCTTTGATCAAAGTGCTAGAATCTTCTTCCCAGAATTGTTGAGAAAATTAAATAAAATTATTTATGTGAAAAGCCTCTTGTTGAAGTCCTAAAACATCAGGTGTCCAATAATGTTTGGCTATTATCATCAATATCATCATAACATTACTCCTGTGAGGAGAAACGGAGGAGTTTACATTCAGTAATGGAGAATGTGCTGTGATAGCCCAGGCTGTAAAATTCAAATGACTGCTTATCTAGATGATAGGTGAGTGGATGTTTGTCATTTTATGGCAACAAACTTAAAAATCTATGTTCTGTAACTTCCCTCACAAAGAAATTAATGTTTGCTTTAGGCGTGTGCTATGTGCAAAGGTAAAGGATCAAGCCTTCTCTCTGGTGGGAACTTATTGGTATGTTTCCTGGGCAGAAACAATTATCTTCAGAAATTGGACGTCTGGCTATTCCAAACGTAGTGACTCAGTTTGACAGTCACCATGAGGATTTAAGAATTCGAGCAGCAGGCTGTGGTGTGCACATACTCTTGTGGAACCATAACTGGAGCAATGGGAAAGCAGACGTAAAGCAACTTGCTCAAAGTTAGACAATTCATAGATCTTGAGTCAGAAATCAAAGGCAGATCATGCCTTCCACCTCCCGTCCTTGTTCTATTTAATTGAAAATACCAAGATGGCAAAGTTCTTAGCAGGAAAGGAGGGTACTAGTAGTTATTCTATTTTGACTCTGGAGTGTGGCTGGATGATGTAGAAGGTACATTATGAAATAATGCTACAGATCAGTGCTTGCGACACTACTTGAGGAATGGCCCTCTTTCATCAGGCTGTGTGAGAAATCAGGTGGCTGAGGACAGAGAACACAGCTACATCCTGAAACTTGTGCTCTTTAGTTCAATCTCTCAAAGAAATGCAGCTTGTTAAGAGTTTCAAACTATAAACAAAGACTTGAGCTAATCCCCAAATGTGGAGGTCGGTTGCTCTGCCCAGCACTGTGGTGTGTCAATAGCAGCCTTAAGAGCTAACTAAGAAATAGTCTATCTTTTAATCATTAAAAAACAAAGTCACCCAGTCAAAGCACAGGGATGTTTTGTTTCTAAAAATTATTTATGAAAGAAACACTCTCTTGGTTGCTTTATTACAGTGGAAGTGATCCTGGAATTATCGTTTTTCTGTGTATGTTCCATCTTTCTCTCCACAGAGGCAAGAGAATAGATTTTTCAGCACAAAGTAGTCATGGAAAAAAATGTAATGATTTCCTGTCTTACTTTTTGATGCATAAGAGCAAAAGAATGTACAAAATTGTATCGATTAATATCAAGCATGAAGTATGCAGCAAAACTCTATCATTGTCTCAAAACAGACAAAATCAAAGCAGCTTGGTAAGTGGACTTAATTGAGGTCAGAAAAACTCAGACATTTCCACTTTGTCAAGTCCTGAAGTGCATTCTCCCTTTTCTCTGCCAGGGAGTGCACATGTTTGAGAAGAACATACTAAATCATCTTATACCTATATCTTCCCTTTGGAGAACAGCAAAGAGAAGTGTCCAAGGTCATCATGGGGCTGCTGGGTAACTGGAACATTCCTTTGTAGCCCAGACTCGTAATTACAGACTGGTCACAGTTGGGATTTTGAAAACAATGGAGCATCAGGCCATGCTAATATCTGATGAGTGTATATTGCAAGGCCCATGTCTTCTTCAGGAAGTTCCACTACAGAGAAAGGCCTTTGCACACTGTATATCTATCTGTGCAAGCTGCCTGTGTCTGGACGGTCCTGAGGGTCTCTCAAGTATGTTTTTCACTTTGGACCTTGCTTAAGCTAAGGGATACCATTGATGGCATTAAATTTTCCTTCTCTTTCTGCCAATAGGTCTGGCAATCCATTGTGGTTGATCCTGTTTTTGTTTTGTTTTTCTTCCCCCCCCCCAGGAAGTCTATACACATAAAAAGAATTTCTTTACCCTCTGAAATTTTGCCTAAAGAAGAAAGAATTTTCCTAAATATTCATGTAGTGTCTTGGAACATACATTGTTTCAGTGGGAAAACGAGTCTTACATCA
This sequence comes from Nannospalax galili, assembly GCF_000622305.1. NCBI lineage: Eukaryota > Metazoa > Chordata > Mammalia > Rodentia > Spalacidae > Nannospalax > Nannospalax galili. The sequence goes on along the minus strand of NW_008359442.1, from coordinate 384,963 downwards.
CAACCCACAGACCCTTGTGTTTCCGGGAACCCAAAAAGTATTTTCTGAGGTCATGGGCTCTAGCTTGTGATGCAGTATTTCATTCCGTACTTAAGTAGGCCGGTTTCCTCCACAGTCTGTCCTGCCTCACAGTTCGCTTTCCCACTATTGTACTTTCTTACCTCCTTTTCTCCAATGATGGCATTATTTACTTAAACTTGATACAGCCTGCAGGAGTCACACTGCTGTCCTCAGGTTCAAGGCAGGGAAGCAGGTGGTGAATGTATATTTGGATGTAAACATGTGTCTGAGAGGAAAGAAGGCTGCCACGTGCTGACTCAATTCAGATTGCAATACTGGAGCACAGACTTCATGAAGCAGTTATTTACTGTCTTCCTTCTGACAGATATATGCTCTGCTGATCATTTCAGATGATGTTCTAAAGACAGAAGTTTATAAACGTCATCCTGTCTCTTAGCTACCTTAGAAATCACCAGACACACATATGTATATTTACTATGTTAATTTCTCTGTAGATAAAAATTTTCTCTTAAGGGATTGAAGAGATAGCTCATCAGTAAGAGCACTGATTGCTCTTGCAGAGGACCTGGGTTTGATTTCCAGTACCCACATGAGGACTAACAACTGTCCATAACTCCATTCCAGAGGAATCTGATGCCCTCTTCTGATCTCCACAGACATTGCATGACATAGATGCACTTACATACATGTAGGCAATACACTCATACACATAAAATAACAACAAAAAATTCTCTTTCAATGCTCACATTTTAATTTTCTTCAAGATTATGAATTATTGAAATGCAAACTAACAACAATTCAATGGAGAATGAATTACAGGAATATAAGCTAAAGTGCATTTTATTTTAAATTTTTATTTTAAATTTAAATTTTTTTTTTTTTTACAATTAAAGTTACAGTTTTAACAATATACAAAATATTACAGTAATTCAGATTTTTTGGCATAATGATCTTTAAAAAA
>NW_008359442.1:351855-377734 GCF_000622305.1 Nannospalax galili | reverse complement strand
CAGGGATGCAAAGGCAGATGGGGTGGGAAGAAGCCCCAAGATTTTCCAGGGAGTGGATTGAGTAGCTTGGTTGTACTGGATGCAAAGGTTCAGGGAGAGGAATGGTAAGCCTCAGAGCCCCAGAAAGAGGCTGTCAGCCCCAGAAAGAGGCTGGTGGGTGTTGCAGGACCAGGGAAGTAGAGGGAGGTGATGGTGGGGCCAGGGCCAAAAGCGGTGCTCCTGGGGCCCAAGAACGGCACTGAGTTGGTCTGGGTGAGAAGGATCAGGAAGCAGTATTGGTTCCCCAGGTTTCTGGGGCCCCAAGACTAGGAATGGCACAGGGCCCAAACTAGGAGTATAGAATGGTGGGGGGGATGGAAGGGTGAATGTGGCCTAGGGAGTCCTGGCGTGGAGGGCTGAGCTGTAGACTTACCCCAAGAGGTCTGAGGATAGTAGTGAAGGCTAGGAGAGTTAGCCGGTGATGCAGGCCCAGGGAAGCAGAGAGAGGTGAGGGTGGGGCCAGGACCAGAAGCGGTGCTCCTGGGGCCCAAGAAAGGGACTGAGTTGGTCTGGGTGAGAAGGATCAGGAAGCAGTATTGGTTCCCCAGGTGTCTGGGGCCCCAAGACTAGGAATGGCGCATGGCCCAAACCAGGAGTATAGAACGGCGGGGGGAATGGAAGGGTGAATTTGGCTTAGGGAGTCCCAGCGTGGAGGGCTGCACTATAGACTTACTCCAAGAGGCCTGAGGATAGTAGTTTAAAGTGCATTTTAAAATTCACATCAGTTAATAGTCAGAAACTTTTTCCATTGAATTTCCTAATCCTGGATACAGACAAATTCTATTATATAGAGTAATCAGACCAGCTGTGCGTCTATGCTACAATCATTTTGACTTATATACAATTTTTCTATACCACCTTTCAACTACAGTAGATAATAATTACTATATTTGATTTATGAGTCAGTATTTGTTTCCATGGTACTATTTCTTTGACTCTTGCTACTATGAAGGACAATAATTGAAATCACAACAATTTATCACAGAAGCAGCCTTTCTATTACCAAGTATGTAAAACAGTCACTGATAACCAAAACCTCATACCACCCAATAACTGAATTTCTTCTTCAAATGTTACAGTGAAAATTGATTGATTCGATTGACAGATAAGGAACTCTTATTTTAACTCAGTAAAAATGGCCAGCTCTGTGTTCATTAGACAGAGAATACTCACAGTGAAAGGGACCATAGAAGAAAATGCAGGAAAGAAAGCAGGCGCGAAGAAAGGGTGGACTTGGACAAAACTGTAGACATTCAGGGATGGGAAGAACTTTTGGTGAAGAAACAGATAAAAGACAAGAGAGGAAGAAATATGAGGTTGTAGACTGGAAGTCACACTCTGATCCTTGGGATGGCACTGGATTCATGATTTGTTACATAAAATTTTACACTATCAACATCAAATTCTTAATTACATTGGCAATATCTAGGCATAAAAATTGAAGCTCAGTGTTCCACCTCAGATTTCTACCACTTTTTTAAAAAGCACAATTATGAAGTGAAGAATTCTTGGGAACCAAGAACACAGGGCGGAGCCACAACGTGTTGTTTTCTGTTTGCCTAGTACACGGTATTTTTCTGAACAGGTAGCACAGGCATCATTGGCTTCACAGAGAAGGCCATCTTGTACAGACTCCTATTTTTGCCGTTCTGTTTTTACTTGTACTAGCCTGCCACAATGCTAAAAATTTTACACATTGGAAACTGGTTTTGGGATTAGGGTACTTTTTCCCATCTGTTGCAGAGAGGTATATTGAGAACAATTGTTCTCAGTGTTTGCTTGTGAATTCACCCAGCACAAACTTTCTGAGTAGCTAGTTAGTTAAAGACAAGATTCTTTGAGCTTGGTGAGATTTTGTTTTTCCTTGCAGACAAGAGAGAAGTTAACACCTAAACCTCAGACCGAGGCACTAGCCAGGAAGCAGTCTTGAATTGTGGCATCTAACTGGATTATTCAGGTATTAATCAAATGAAAGCCCTAGGATTTCTAAACAGACATCCACAAATAATGGCCATCAGAGCTATGCTTTTGTTTTATATTTTACCCCATAGAATGGGTTACTAGACTCCATTGACAGGGCCACTGCTGTGTAAAGATAGAAACAGAAATATCTAAGCATTTTAGACACCATCTGGGCAGCCACCAAAGTGATGAACTTGATTAAATAAACCTAAAGTTCATCTTGGGACCCCTGGGGAATCTGGGCACAGGAGCCAATGATTTAGGCATTCTTTCTTGAGGAAGATATTGCTGGCTTGGAGAAAACTTACATCCCAAATGTAAGGGATGAAAAGGGATTTATAAAAGTAAGCTTTCTAAAGCAGTGGGTAGAGGGCCGACAGGAAGAAACCTGTCTATGTTAGCCAATCTGAAGGGAACTTGACTCTGTGCTGGCCAAACATGTTTTACATTTGCAGATATAACCTCTGAACAAAAAGACTCTCAAACCAATGAATGTTCTAATTTACCATGAGGAGCACTTGGTATGAATGAGTAGGAGGAGAGGCTTATGTGATGACAGCAGAAAGTCCTTTCAAGAAAGGGAAAATGATCTGCCGCAGTGGTGTCTGATTACACCCTATCAGCCATTGCACTGAAAACAGAGTCATGCTTGGTAATTATGGAAGAGGTATCTGGGAAGGGGGAGGTACTTACACTAAATGCAAAGTCAGCAAGCAATGGTATTCTGTACCCTGGCCCTGACTTCCACTCAGAGTCTGACATGCTGACTACACACCTTCCACTCCTTTGTCTAGGATTGGCATTGAGCCCACAATTCATTGCAGACCAAGAGCAAAGAACATCTAATAGGTAAGAAAACAAGAAATGCTCTCAAGGAATGAAGGATAGCTAACAAAGTAGGTCATCAGTTTTTCAGACTTTGGTGTGTTAACCGCTGCAGTTAGAGTCTTCTATAAAAATACAACCAGTGGATTAAATACACACATTTTGGGAACTAGGGTGTGCTGTGCTTGTGTGCACTGACTCATCCGTGTCGTTTCTGCTCCAGCGCCTCTTGAATGCAGACTCAGATATGTGGCTTCCAAGTGGAGACATCTCCCCAGGACGTGCCCTCGGCCTCTTGGGGACAGGTGACCTCCATCCTGTCTGCCCCAGCCCTCTGCTGTTGCAGCTGTTTTTAGGATTTCTGCTTTCCTCCTGGCAAGAGCAAGTCTTGTTCATTAGTCTTGGTGCTCTGAACTTCTGCTTATTTAGACTAATTAGCTTCTAGCCTCTACTGAGAAAAAGAAGAGTTCCAGGCTTGCCCCTCCCTTGTTTCCGCTCCATTTTTTAAAGGGACATCTCATTTCTTTTCTTTTCTCCTACTTGATTTTTTTTTCCAGGCTATGGCTATCAACATGCTGATGAGCCAGTAATTTTACTGTCTTGGAAAAATTAATGAAGATGTCAATGAGACAGTACTGTTCCTTAAGGTGACTTTGGATTCTATAAAGCTGAGGGTTTGCAATGCAGGGCTTAGTTCCTTGATTAAATGAGCAGCAGCTCCAGATTGTATCAGCTATGCCTCCCTCTGTGTCCCACGTCCCCTTCCTGAGATCCAGTATGCTTTCCTGTCTCTCTGTTGCCCTCTATTGCTCTAGCCCTGGATGAAGCCCATTAGCTCCTTTTGACTGAGGCCAGCAAGTGTTGAGTCAGTCGCAAACAAGGTCTCACATCCTACCTCTAGTGACACAGGGAGCATGAGTGAAGCATGCAGTAGCCCAGAATTTATTCTGCAATTCCAAAAGAGGCAGTTCATCGTCATACATCAGAATTTTCAAAGATTTTCAAGAGACTGCATCAGCATCTTCTAGAATCCCTTTTATTTCACTGACAGCTTTAAAAAATCGTCTTCTCTGCCTGTAAAATTACAGGTGTCATTTTTAATGATTGATGCTATTTGTCATCCCACAGGATGGTCTCTGGTGAGAATCACAAAAATGCCTTTATGAAGCAAGGCCAAAACCCCAGAGTAAATCAATGGATGGTTTTATGGAGACCCAAGTGACAAAGCTGAGGTTCTTCTGTGGAAAATGACACCAGACTCTAAATAACACTCTCTTTCATATTACCTCTGACCTACAGCTCATTTGTTCCCATTGCCTCTAACAGAATATTTCTTCTGTCAGGAGCATATGAGCGTATTCTGTGACTTATGGACACCAGTTTTCAGCCCTGTTGTATTTGTATTTATTGGTGCATCTTCCTCCACGTAAATTAACTTCTCTGAACCTCAGCTTGCACATCTGTAAACTGACCTTCACTTTCATGATAAGATTCTGTGAGGCTGTGGTCCTTTATGGGAAACAGTCATGCCTCATTCACTAAATTCTTCTCCACTGAGCACTGCAGCAACTGAAAACTTTTAATATCAGGAAGTATCAGTATCCTTGGAAAATGTTATCCCTGATCAGTTTGAGCAACTATTTCTTGTCTAGCTAAGAGTGACAGACATTAATTTCCCTCCTTAAGTTATCTTGGTTTCCAAGACCTTCCCCAATGCCCGGGAATCAAAAACACTAAACTCCAGGCTACAGTCATTTTGGAGTAAAGCCACAGAGTGTCTTGGGCCCAATTACACAAAGCTCCTAGAGGAATGGGTTTTGACTTTCCTTTTTCATGATGAAATTATACAGTTGGGCATGGGGAAATGTGTGAGACCCATCTTCTTCCTGTCCTACAAGCCTGGATTAGGCTACAGATAAAAGTCCATCTATTCTACCATCAGTATGCATGTTCCTGAGAACCCCACGAAGCAGATGATCATAGCTCAACCTTCTACCCAGTCTTGGGAGCTGCTTTGTGTGTATCTGTGATGGCCTTAATGAGTCAAATTGAACTGCAGCTTCATCTAATGCTGTTCCTTCATTTGTGCCTTGCATGTTTTTCTCAGTCCTCCAAGAAACAGGAAGATACCAAGACTAAATGTGATGGAATATATTAGGGAAAATGTCTGTGGGAGAAGACAAGGGAGGGGTCAGAAAGCAGTGAGAAACAGAAGTCTCAAAGCATCTGATGTATTGCAGCTGTGACTCCAATCAAGGAGTGAAGAAAGGAAGTTTGTTTGGAAGCATCTTCTGTTATAGAATAGTTTTAAGAAATGTCAGCAAGACCACTGGGTCATGCTCAAAGTCAAATGTGAGACCACTGAGCTGTATTCTAGGCAAAGCAGCCTATCTAACCTTTCCTTCCTCCAAGGAAAACAGCCTTTCTCAGAAACATGCCTGCCAGAGTGACCCTGCCTCACTCAGTCACTGGCTGAGGGCAGCGGGGAGAAGCTTGCTCCTCATGTGAAGGCTGTGATGCATTTCAGAAAGCAGTACTTGGAGCAACAACTCAATATTCCCCTTGTAGACATGGATGTGAGTTACTGCCTCATCCCACTTTCTCTCTCTCTCTCTCTCTCTCTCTCTCTCTCTCTCTCTACCAGGGGGTGTGTATATTTATATGTATTAGCTACTACCAGGAGTTGAGGCTATTTATCAGTATTGGCAAGCTACTGGTTGTCAAGCAGTACAACCTTACTGAGCCTCCAAAAGTTGTCCCTGTGATCGACGGACAGGGTGCCTATGTTTCTGCCGAGGTTATAGATTTGCCTATAAGGATAAAGAAATATGAGCAGCGGTATCATTTCCACATCTGTCTTGGCTCTGTGTTCTAACCACTTTTCTTTGGGTGACTTTCTCTGGAAAGGACATAGGCTGGTTTGTAGTTTTTTCTTTCCTATATGCTTACGATAGGTCATCTGTTCCTTTGAAAAAGTGAAAACCCAGATGCAGGTATTGTTTGTGAACTTCTCTTGCTGCCAAAATAAACCACCATAAGCTTGTTTACTGGCATTAAATTGTAGCATTTATTATCCCACCATTTCTGTGAGTCAGAAGTTTAGGGCAGTATGATTTGTTTCTCGGCTTTGGGTCAAGATGTTGGAGAAGCTAGGTTCCTACCTCCACGCTCACCCAGTCCTTTACAGTTATGAGGCTGACTGTCCTTGATAGATATCAGCTGAAGGCTGCTTTCAGCTCCTAGGGACCACTGACATCCTTTGTCTTGGAAGATCTGGCATATCAAGTCACACTTGTTCTTCAGTTACTACATAGAGAAAATGGTTGGTTTTAAAAGAGTTTACGTGATCTGATCAACTTAAATGTTAATCCCAGATAATCTTCTTAGTTCAAAGTCTATTGATTACTAACGCTAATTAACATCTTCATGGTCATTTTATTCCAAGCAGCATGTCATCATCACGGGTCTGATATCTTATATTGGTAATTGTAGGACATCAGACAGGAAATTGTGTGTGCAGGGTAGAGGACATCTTTAGAATTCTGCCTACAACACATATGTGAATGTAAACATCCTCCAAAATTATTCTCCTGTGCTCTCTGAATGCATTTGGGTTTTCATGGAGATGAGAGTTTGAAATTTGCTATGACCATGGGCAGTGATTTTGTAAGAATAACAGGTACTTAAGCTAATTTTGAAGCAGTTTTAATTGCCTGTAAAATAAGAGTTTTATAAACGTAACTCTTGAAAAAGAGATGGGAATACTGGTAACTTGGAGCCTTTTACACCCGCCTGTCAAGGCGATGGACTGGACAGTTCCAGAGAGTGGACTCTCCTGAGGAAGGCTGGAATGAGCACCACTTATATCTCTGTAAGACAAATCCAGAGGTATCAATACAACCATTGCTCCAGACAAAGGGAACAACACAGGAGAAACATTGGGGGGGGGCACACCTCCAAATTGCAACTATGGAGTAGAAATCAATTGATTTGACAAATGACAATTCAAAACCAGGAAAAAAAATGCATCATACCAGTTCATAGCTACATCATTGATAGACAGCAAGTAAGGTCCATAAGAAAGTTATTAGGATGGATGGAACAGAATCAAACATAATCTGCTTATATAAAGAGAAGAGGCGATCTATTCTAATGGAATATTTTATGGATCTAAGAGCTCAGTGGTGAAAAATATATCTAATAGAATCGCAAAAAAACATCGCTGGTACTTACCTTCCTCCATGTTGGTAAAAGCCCAAGATTAAAAGCAGAGAAAGAAATCAGAAGGAAAGGATCATATATTTACTATACATATTTGAGTACTTCCATATAGTTAAAACCATAAGGAAAAGAAAAATGAGAATGGGGGTAGGGAATAAATATATGTATTTTATTTTAAGTATGTGATAAATAATAGCTAATAACTTTCACACACAGAAGCTTATATAGTTCAATAATCAGTATAATAACGGGAAAATAGTCTAGGAAACCAGACTGGTAGTACATAAGGAAAGAGAAATGAGCGATGATCATATGAGAAAACTAACAAAGTAAAAATTTAAAAACCAAAGTAAACACAGTATAGTATCATCTACATCCTGACACATGAGTGATGGAAAAAGTTTTTAAAAATGCACATATGTAGGTATTAACAAGAATATGGAGTAGTCAAATTCTCTTACATGATGCTGGACTCAGCTTCCTTTAAAACATCAGGAATGAAATCTTAAATATACCCTACTCTTTCTCAAAAACTTTCACTTTCAGAAACGTACTTGTGCTGATAGCTTTAGTTGTCAACTTGACACAACTGGGTCGAGGATGCCTTAGTTGGAGAATTGCCTCCATTGGACTAACCTGTGGCCATGTCTGTGGGGCATATTCTTGACTGTTGAGTGATGTGAGAGGGCCCAGCCCACAGTGGGCAGGCAGTGCCACCCCTGGGCAGATTGCTCTGTCCTGTATGAGAAAGCAGGCTGACTATGGGCCAGGGAAGCAAGCCAGTAAGCAGCGTTCCTCCGTGAGCTGTGCTTCAGCTCCTGCCTCCAAGTTCCTCCCTTGGGCTCCCTTATGAACTGTGACCCAGGAGATGTGAACCAATAAACCCTTTCCTCCCCAAGTTAGTATTGGTCAGAGTATTTTGTCACAACAATGAAGGAGCAAACCAGAACAGTACTTATAAGAAAGTAATCAAGAATGTATACAAATATTTATTTAGGAAAAAATTTACCTAAGCATCATTCAGCAGTGAAAAATATCAAACAAAATGTCTATCGAGTGAGTGGGTTCTATAAATTATGCATATATATATATTCATATATATAGCCACAAAATACTATGCTCTAGAAGAATATTAAATGGTGTGAAAATTCTGTGGTTCATTATGCATCACAGAAGGAAAATAAACAGCATGCAGGAAAACTGTACGTGCACCTGATATCATTTGCAAAGAGAAGCACATTTATATGTAATACTGACATTTCAAATAGGAAATAGTAAAATGTTAACTCGATGATAATTTTCATTTGCATACTGAGGGCAGGAATGTAGACGATTTGGGGCCTTTCCCAATTTTCTACAATGAATGCATTATAAAAATTAAAAATTAATTGAATTTCATCACCCAGATGGAATCAACTTAGGAGTATCTGAATAACTGGAAATTAAGACAGATCAATGGGCAGACAGGATAACAAATTCTGAGGCTGTAACTTGAGCAGCTAGTTCTTGGACACTTGCCCAAAGGCAGCAGCCTGGAGGAAGTGCCACCGACTCATTGCCTGCTGCGTTGGGGAGCCGCGTAGGAATTTTCCTTGACACTCTAAGGGAATCTTAACTGGCTACCTTTTCCTGTCTCACCCTTACTTTTTGGAAATTGTTCTTCTCCCAAATCTTCTGTACTTGTGACTTACTATAATAAAAACTTTAACACGTTAAGGCTTATGGAAGGTACATACAGATATTGTAGCTCAGGGCATTCATACTTGTATAAAAGCTCATAATTTGAAAATATGTTTAGTACAGAAAGAAGGCATGATGTTGAGAATGTTTCATCCCATGTAGTTGATTTTGAGGAAAGTGCTCTAACAACCACCCAGGCAGGACAAAGTTTTATGATTTTAAATAAGTCCACCTAGAATCAATCTGTCTACATCGCTCATGTTCAAGGATTCCTCAGGGTGTCTAACTGCCTCTGAGAATCATGGTCTTAATACTAATGTTATAGTAGTAATGTTTAGCTCATCACTGGTATAATTTGATTGCCCTAAAAGTTCTCTAAGCTGTATACTACATTGTCCACATTATGGAGTCAAGAAACTGAATCTTTAAATACTCAAGTGTCTGTCTTCATAGCCAATAGAAAAACAAGCATTTTGTTTGGTGTGAATGCTTTGTCTCAATGCTCCAAAGCTGGGTTCATGATGTGTGCTTGATAGTCTGCCCTGTGATACTGTAAGCCCTACTTCTAGCTTATGGAATTAAATGGATTTACATCAGGCATTTATGCCCAGTGTGTCTTGTCACACTTTTCCATACTCAAGCGTGTGTGTGTGTGTCGAGGGGAACGTTACCCAGAGAACTACTGAGAGGCTTGGGTATCTTAATATATCCTCTCTCTCCGGTCTGCTCACATCTTTCTCTTCTTCCTTTGGTTTCTCCAGAGATGCCCGCTGCCTTCAGATTCTCTGGAGGCCAAAGCTTTGCTCCTACAGCTGTCACTGTTGATCACACTTCCCAGAGAGCCACTGCTCTTCCCCGTCTCTTAATATTCCCCACATAGCAAAACCGTCAATATGGAAAACCCTATTGCATTTGCTTCAAGTCCCAAGAGGTGAATCACCCAGTGTTATTGCATGTTTGGAATACAATATGTTCTTTTCATTTTTATTTTATTTTTAATTTTCGAGAGAGGTTCCTACTGTAGCCCCCTGGAATTCCCTATGTAGACCAGGCTGTCCTTGATTTCACAGAGATCTCCATATCTCTGCCTCTAAGTGATGGAATTAAAGGCATATGCCTTCACACCTGGATGTAATGTTTTTATGGGCTCAGACTAGACTTCAGGAGATCCCAGACTGCAGAGAGGCAGCAAATGACCCTTCTCAGGCATCATCTTTTTCCTGTTTAGGTCCCTTTCTACCCACCTGTCAAGTAAATCAGAACTGAAGATTAGACAAGACCTGTAAAATCTCCAGTTGCTTGGCTACAGCCATGCTAGCCTCTGTGTGACTCAGATAAGGCCTTTGTTACCCAAAGTTAAAATGCCTATCTCTTTAGAGCTAAGGTTTTTACCATTTTGTAGATTAAAGTAACCAAAGAAAAGGATCGTGATTTCAATATCAAATTCTTGCTAGAAATGGAAATTAAAGTTGGTTTCTTCATCAGTACCACCTGATTCCATTGTGAATTTTTTAATATTTTGGTCCTGGGGATCAAACCCAGGGCCTTAGACTGGTAACACACATTCCTTCCTCAGCCCGTTCTTTATACCTCTCATTTCTGTAGCCACCTCACTGTTTATTTTATTCACTTTCACTGACATTTATTTCATAGTTGAAATCTTAATCAAAACATAAAGTGGCCTGTAGAAAGGATATTATCTAAGTATTGAATAGGTGGCATTAAAAATGTTGTTATGAAATTTAGGTGTGGTGGCACATGCCTTTAATTCCAGCACTCAGGAGGCAGAGGCAGGTGGTGGATGTCTGTGAGATTGAAGCTAGCCTGGTCTATGTGGTGAGTTCTAGGCCAGCTGGGGCTACAGGGAGACCCTGTCTCAGAAAGACCAAAAAACTGTTGCTATGATTAAATTCTAGTCATTAAAGCATTTTCCATATTGCTTTGGCTATTTGGAACCTACAGAGCATTAATGTAGATCATGGATAATAAAATACAGGCAACAGGCCAGAAGGGGTGCACAGTCAAGATTTGAATACTTCACAGGTTAAGTATAAATGTTGTATTTTAAAATAGTTTGAAAGAGTAAATAGAATTTTCTGATGCAGAATTCATGTAGAATATGTATTTTAGTGTTTAAAAAGCTTACTAGGACACAGAGAAGCTCAGTTGTCTGTGTATTATATCTGGAAGACTCTGTATTACAACATGTGAGTTGATAGTTTTGACAGAGCCTCACAAAGCCTGAAGTATTTAATGTGTGGTCCTATGCAGCAAGGTCTGCCAATTCCTGATCTGACAGACTGATTATTTAGTTATTTTATGTTTTGTGTTTGTGTGTGTGTGTATGTGTGTGCATGTGTATTCATGTCTATGAGTGTGGATGTGCACACTCCACCTTGTGCATGTGATCAGAAGGCAAGTTCAGTGTCATTCCTCCCTTTCCACTGTATTTCAGACACGGCCTCTTGTCATTCAGCACTGCGTATGCCAGGCTACCTGGCCCACAGTCCTCTGAGGATTCTTTTGTCTCTGCTAGCCATCTCTTTGTAGGATCGCTGCAATTACAGCTGCATGCTACCACAGATTGCTTTATGTGGGTTCTGGAGCTCCAAACTCATGTCCTCGTGCTTGCATAGCAAAGATTTAACCCATGTCCCTAGATAGGAAATTATGATGTTTGTAGTTTGACATAAGGAAGCAGAATATAAAACCATGCACAAATGATCTTTTCAAATGTATTCTCATCAAAATGAGGTAAAAGAGTATGAATGTATATGTTTAATTAAATGACAGAGTCACACACATGCACACACACATATTAAACTAAGTTACAAATATTGAGAAAACATGAACATATAGAAACAAAGGAAAAAATAGAAGAATATTGACGATATCAATTTAGGATTATGACAAAAAACTGGGAAGAGCAAAACTTAGAATAATACTTACTACCTATACAACTTTGAATACCTCACTTACTGCCCGACAAGGAGAAGATTCTGAGATGGATACTTGCAAAAATCTGGCATTTTTCTATGATAACCCAGTCATGCATACAAGCATATATTCCACAAAAGGAATTTACCCTAAAAAATACTGAAGGAAAAGAGTAAAAAAAAAAAAAAAAATAGAACCGCTATCAAGAAACAGCCCAAAGTTTTCAGGTTTTGGTAGCTTATGGTGGCAACACAATGGCTAAGATTCTGAGTTCTAGAATAAAGACCAGGCCTGAAGTTTAACTCTTTCACTTCCTGAGTATTATCAAAGAAGTGAATTAGGCTCTTTAACTCATGCATAAACTGGGAGTCATGTTACACATTATTACCTTATGAAGGCTGATGATTAGAAAAGATGTAAAGTGATTAAAGTGGTACCAGATATACAATATGCATTATACTTTTTCATATTTTACACCCAGCTGTGGATATAATTATGTACTAGATACTGCAGCCAATGTTAAAGAGAAATAAATTAGTGAGCAAGAAAGTTGAGGGTAACTTTTCTTACGGATTTTATAAATGAATGCAGAGCAGGATAATTTATAGATAACTGAGCAAGTAAGAGAATTATAAGTCATAAGTAATTTATAGAAGAAACAGTGTCATAATTCAGAACGAAGGAGGAATGTATGCTGCATCCTGCTGAGGTTTCTCAAGAGAGATGCTATCACTCTTATATATGAAAAGGACCCAGGCATATGAAAACCAAGAGAAGAATATAAAGTCGTGCAGAGATTTCCTTAAATTGAAAAGTCACTCACTGATGTTCAGTGGGCAGAAGAGAAAATGATGGCAAATGAACTCAGACAGACAGGTAGACACAGACTCGATAATACAGGATTTTAAAAGATGATACATGGGCTTTGAAACGATCACAAGAGAGTTGATTTTGTCTTAATGCAAAGAAAAAGATGTTTAATGGACTTTAAGCAAGAGAGTGACATTATCTGGTTTGCACATTTCCCAGCTGCTAAGTGAATGGAAGTAGACAAGAAAACAGGCAGGGTATCATTCTGAGAACAACGAAAATTGTTGAAGAAGGAGATGTGCTGCTGTCATTTAGAGAGCTAAGAGGAGAAAAGGGGACAATGGACCAAGGACTAGGAATAGGCAGGACCTGCTGATGGACTGCAATGCAGAAGGAGCAGGAGGCATCAGCAATGGATCCTGGTTTAGAAGGATCCAACAGACGCAGGGCAAGCCAAACACAGCAGCAGAATCTATGTTTTCCAGTGCACACAACCTTCTAAATCATATCCTAGTTTACAAAACAGGCCAATAAAAGTAAAATGGGTTTTTAAATGTCTATGCATAATGTCAACAACTTTGAAAGATCCCTTTTGTAACCTAAGCTGGAGTTCTCTCCCAGCCTTAGGCTGTTTCTATGAAGGAACTTCAGAAATCCTGCTCTCAGGCTGTGGGTTAACAATAAAATTGGCAACAGTGGAATTTGATCCCACACCTTAGAAGAGACTGAAACCTTAATCCAATGCCTTGGAGTGCAAGTTCATTGTGACATTACACATGATGGCTAAGTGATGGAAGAAAGAAAACTGATGACACCCCAACTTTAAGTATCTGTTGATAAATGAATGGATAAAGAAAATACGACATATTATTCAGCCAGAAAAAAATAAAGAACTCTTGATGAAAATGTGGATGAACCAGGAGAGCATTATGAAATATGCCAGACATGGAAAGACAAGCACTGTTTGATCTCTCTTACTAGCTGAACTCAAAGAAGCAAACTGTAGAATGGTGGTTTCTATGGGCTCTGTGATGGGAAGTGAGGGGATTATATTAAATAAAGGGTAATGCATTTTTGAAATTGCTAAGAGTAGATTTTAAGTGTTACAACAGCAAAAATGACTATCAGGCTATGGTTATGTTAATTTACTTGATGGTAATGTCTTTATAACACACATATACATATATACATATATATGTATATATATATATATGTATTAGAGCATTATATGGTAGACATTACATAAAATTTTGATTTGTCAATGATACTTCAATAGGGTTAAAAATTATTTTTTAAACAGGTTACCTTAGCAGGAGGCTTTGGATGGTAATGACACATGATATTTATTGCAGTACTGGTTTCATGGACATAACTTCAAACCTGCCCAGCTGTATGCATTGAGCGCATATACAAATTTCAACAAAATGATTTAAAAATTGTCAGTGACTCCTACTCCTGTTTTGAGGGTGAGTCACATAGTCGCTTTCTGAAATATGGAAGATGCAGAGCTAACTTTTTAAAAATTATTTATTTAATCATTATTCATTTAAAAAATTTTTAATAACTACATGATTAGAAGAAGCATTTCATTACAGCTTTAACATATTCAGTAACACACTCCAGAGCAAGAGTACATCTCTTTCACAAGTGGCTGCAAGTTTCTAGGTTCACAGTTGAATTAATACAGTTATACAATATTGAACTCAGTATAAGCACTGTAAGACATAAAATTGAAGGAGTTTTTAACCTTTAAAAAAGATCTCCATTTCATTTTAGACTGTATTGTTTCTTGCAGAGAGAGTCATTGTTTTTGCTACTAACACTGAGATGTTGGGGCATACATCTCTAATCTGTATGTATCTGATTATTACTAGTCAAATAACTTTTAAAAATGTTTTCTTTTCTTTTTTTTTTTTTTTTAACATATATTGGTGTGTTTCTCTGTGTGTTTCAGTAGAGGCCAGAGGAGGGTGTCAGATCCTCTGGAGCTGAATTTACAGATTGATGTGAGTTGCCTGAATGTAGGTGCTTGAACTTGAACTCGTGTCCTACCATAAGAATAATATGTACTCTTAACTACTGAGCCATCTTTCTCTAGCCCCAAAAGAGCTTTGACAGTGAAATCAGGGCTCTACTCTGGGTGTGTTCCTAAAGTTAACCCATATTTGAAGAGTGAATACCATAAAGATATTAAAAAGGTGACTGGGTAGAAGGAAATTTAAGTAGCAGCACTATAACAAGCCAAAAAGGAGAGGCAGTGTAAGATCCTGATGCTAAGTGTTGTTATTCTTTCTGAACAGGAAACATTTTTAAACACGTTCTTTTATGTAAGGCATCATCTTTAACAATTAAAACTGCCTCCCCATTGGTTGATATCATATCACCCTACCAATTTTATATTAAATATCAGAGTTGGTAATATCACCTGTTTAGTGGGTTGCATTCTAATTATAACCTCCCTCAGACTCATGAGAAAGCAGGACTCTTTCTCTTGATCTTCATTGTTTTCTTAGTGTCTAGACAAGTGCTGGGCACTTAATTAGTGCTCAGTAAATACATACTGAACAAATGGAGGCTTCCTGTTTCGATAATGAGTCGTCCTTCTTATCTTCATTTAAATCTCTGTTCTTCCTTTGATGGACTCTTTAATCTGTTTCAGATTTATGTAATATATGATGCTCACACAATATTTAAAGTAATTTATAGAATCTGATTCTTCCTTCTGCATGTGATGCCGATGACACACCACCTCTTCAGAGAAGACAGCATAGAAACCTGAAATTGGACCAGAAATTGTCACACAGACGTTTGCAATCTTATTAACTTTGCAGTTCTAACCAAGTTCTCACAATTTCCTAAATCTCAGTGTCCTCATCTGCAAAGTGGGGATAATAATCTTACACCAACCTCAAAACTTTATTATTTTAATGACAAATAAAACAGTGCATAACAGCACAGTGCAAGAAAGAACAGGTGCATTTGTGGTTAGGGTAGTTGAAGTAGTAATAACATCTGAACATAGTACATAGCAATTTCACATTCAGGCGAAAGAGAAATTTGAACCTTAAGTTTGGCATAATGATCAAATGCATTAACGTCAAACATTATTAAACACTTAAATGTGAATACCCTGAAAAGTACAACCCTTTTGAATTTCACTCGGCCATTTGCTTTCTGGATGAACTGTGCCCAGGACAGTAGATGCTGCAGCTACATAATAGATGTGAAATTACAAGGAATGTTGGGTACTTCTCCCAGGAGGAAGATTTAAGTCAAATTTATCGATTAAAGAAGCCATAGTACCCAGGATATTATTAGAAATCAGGCCACTTCTAGGGTAGATTTGATATTTATATTCGATATTTTATATTACATTAATTTGAACTCACATGAGGATTAAAATATGTGGCCTCACAAAGAGTGTAACTTCCTTGTCTCATTTCAAAGGAGAGCTTAATATAGTACTTAAAATTCAATATACAATTCTCAATTGTCTTACAGGTTTTTTAATGATTTTTTTGAGGCAGAATTTCATGTAGCCTAGGTTGGCCTAGAAGTCATTACATAATACAGGTTGGCCTTTAACTCCTGGTTCTCCTGCCTCAGTCTCCCAAGGGCTGCAATTACAGGTTTGAACCACTGTGCCTGAACCTTTAAATCATGTTTTTAAGAATTGAGACACTTGATTGAGAGACAAAAAGTCTACTAGCCATCAAAATTTATTTTATGAAATTCACAAACATTCAATAAAAAACAAAAATTAAAGAATTAAAATTAGAATTACCACAGAATCTGGGATTCCCACTTTTAGTTACATCTTTTAAAAAGGACAACACCAATGTTTTGAAGAAATAATATCTGGACTCTATCATATACATTGTGACATTATTCATAATAGCCAGGATCTAGAAACAAGTGTCCATTGGTGAATTTAGAAAGGGAAAAGTGTATGTATGTATATATAAATATATAATATATGTGTATAAAATGAATACTATGTGGCCACAATAAGAAGGACATCCTGATATTCATGATAACATGGATGAAGCATAAGTGTGTGGCATGTGAAATAAGTTAGAGAAACATAATGACTATGTGATCTCATGTTTTAGAAGGATCTTTTAAACTGAACTCATAAAAGCAGAGAATAGAAGTGTAGAAGTGTAGCTGCTAATCCCTACTCAAGTTCATGTACTATAATATATATGAGAGAAAGAGAAAGCCTGGTCAACCTTCTAAGAGCCTCACCCTCAAATGAGACTGACTCTCCCTCTTCCAGCAGCCATTGGTTGTTAACTTCCTCAGGTAGGGTTGAAGTTTCTTACCCACTTTCCCACATCTGTGCTGGGATTTTGTCTGAGTTGAACTTACATGCTGTCACCATTGCTGTGAGTTCATATGAGTAACTGTCGAGCTGTCTGGAAAACTCTGTTTCCTTGGGGTTTTCCACCACCTCTGGCTCTTATCATATTTCTACCCCATCTTTCTACCCCATCTTTTGCAATCATCCCTGAGCTTTTGGAGACAGTATTCTGATATTGGTGTTTTATTCAGGGATAATTGCTCTGCAGCCTCTTATTCTCTGTATGTGACTTCAGCAATAAGTACTCACTCTGAAGTTCTGGTGGGTACCAAGAGCAGGGGCAATGGTCAGTATTGTTTGAAGCACCCGAGTCAACATCTTCAAAAGAGGAGAAAATTGATTTAGGAAAATGAGAGTAGTAGGTTCTCCTCTGGGGTCTATAATGCCTCCAGGCACTATGCTTACAATATAGGCATGGATTCCCTCTTACTGAGTAGGTCTTAAAGTCCAATTATACAACCTGGTTACCCCCAAGATATTTTGCTGGGCTTGTTATTGTGATTCATAGGCATTATATCGAGGTAGGACTGTTGATGCTTTTACAGTCTCTACCCTAAAAGAAAGAGGAATCAGAAAGGTTGTAGGGGCCAGAGGACCAGGTTGCTGGTTGCTAGTGTCATTTAGACTTGACAGGGAGGCTGTACCCATGAAATCTCACTAGGGTAGCTGCCCAAACCAGACCTGCATAATGACAAAGCCAGTTGACATGGCAATGTAAATGGGGGAAATTTTACAGTGCCTCACCTCTGGGTACAGGATATTAGTTGCTAAGAGAGGGGGAATTCATTTTTTCCAGAGATAAGCTCCTCGATAGATTATCCAATCTGAAGTTGTCAGTCGTAAGCTGACATGTATGTATGTAGATGTGTTATTTGTAACAGTAATATTTAAAGAAGAGGTCACAAAATTGAGAGGGACAAAGGGTTGTAGGAAGAGTTGGAGAGAGAAGTGTGAGAGATGGGAATGATGTAAATGCAGCTTACATGACATTCCCCAAAATGAAACAACTATCATTTGAATTCAGTTATTATATTAACAAACCAACCACCAAGGAGATAACAGAATATTTTTTAAAGGGGCGGAAACCAAAAGGAGAGGGAAGGTCTCCATAAGATAAGAGACCTGCAGAGTCCGTGAAGTAGATGTTGAGAAGGGACTAGCCACCAACTGTACCTCCTTTCTTCATGCTGGGATGAATGACAAGGTACTCCGGAGACAGAATCTGTCCTCAAATTGCTCTGCTGAGGGAAACAAAAGCAGTGACATTGCTACATCTTCAAACCAGGGCTCCCACCCTTCTACTTACTAGCCAAGGAGAGGTCCTGCGAACCAGGTGACCATGAGAAGTGAGCAAACCTGGCACAAGCTCACAGTGGCAAATATAGTCAGGCAAGGACTGTGTATCCTTGGCAGAAAAGCACCCAGGATTCTGCTGGGATAAGAACATACATGGTAGCAGACCTGTGAACTCACCCAGACCCACAGTACTGGGTTCCCTTTCCTGAGACCTCCCTGTGCCCTTTATCTCAGGTTTGCTAGGACCCTGGCATGCCAATACCTTCTCAGGCTTACCTGAGTTGGTGAGTTCCCATTCCCGAGACCTCCCTACAGGGCTTCCCACATCTCAGGCCTTATCTTGACACTACCATCCTTCTATGACTTAGACCTGCAAGCTTCCATAGCCTAAGCAATCAGCCAACCATGTTAACTATCAGCCATGCAGCTTACTTGCTGCTCCAGGACCATGAGGAGCCAATCCTCGAGACTCGAAGTTTTTGCAACTATCCCTAGCTGAACTGAGAACACTTCTTACACACCATTTACACATCAACATAAAGTGTCCTCCAAACTGAACACCAAGCATAACTCAGCTGGGTTATTACCTGACAAGTTGGGGAAATAGTAAACAATGATACAAATAACCATTCACCAAAGATCACCTACCTATATGAAGAAACACCATCATTGACATAAGTCCAGATGCCTAGGTCTCACCTAAAAATCACAAACAAGATAAATAACCAAGATAATATATCTCCTCCAGAAATTAGCATGGGATGCACAAGAAGATGGCTCCAAAACAGCAGTTATAAATATGTTCAAGGGAATCAAAGACGATATGAATGACTGAATGAAGATCGTGAAAACACAGCAGTTGAATGAAATAAAAATCTCTGAAGAAAGGGCTGAAGAGACAGATGAGTGGTTAAGAGCACTGATGACTCTTACAGAGGAACTGGCAACCGAAATGATGCTAACAGCCATAACTCCAGTTCTAGGGGATCCAACATCCTCTTCTGTCCTCCATGGACATTGCACGGCATGTATATATTTACATACATGCAGGCAATACATGCATACATAAAATAAAAATAAATTAAGAAATATATCAAAAATCTCGAAAGGAAAGCTGAACTGAAATAAAACTTGAAGTAAAAAACTCGGGAACTCAAACAAAAATTTTAGAGAAATGGAGTAAAAAGGAAGCAAAAAAATGGAACAGAGAATATCAGCTCTTGAGGACAAAGTTGGGAAATGGATTGCTCAGTCAAAGAAAATGTCAGGTCTACAATGACCCAGGAATGGATTATGCAAGATCTCTGGGACAGTGTAAAAAGATCAAGCCTATGAATAATAGGTATAAGAGAAGGAGAAGAAACTCAGTTGAAAGGCACAGAAAATATTTTAAATAAAATAGTAGAACAAAAATTCTCAAATCTAGAAAAAAGAGATAGCCTGTCAAGGTAGAAGAGGCACACAGAACATTAAATAGAAAATACTCGTAAATAGCCAAAACATTAAATGTTCAGAACAAAGAAAAATTATTAAAAACTGCAAGAATGAAAGAGCAAGTCACATATAAAGGCAGGCCCACCTGAAAAACAGCTGAATTTTCAATGGAGACTAAAAAAGCCAGAGGGCTTTAATCCTGTGCTACAAAGTCAAAAAAGAACACAGATTCTAGTCCAGACTACAATGCCCAGCAAGAGAATCAGTTGTAATCAATGGAGAAAGAAAAACTTTCCATGATAAAAACAGAGTTAAGGAATTTATGTCCATGAAACCAGCTCTACAGAAAATACCTGGTGTAATACTTTGGTCTGAGGAGACGATTAAACACTCTCAAGGAGGCAAAAGAATAAATTATCCCAGAACAGTTAACCAAAACGGGTCTAAGAAAACATTGCAATATCAACATAAAAGGAATAAAAGTTGGTCAATAAAATGATTTTTTTGATAAAGGTTTCCCTGTAGCCCCAGCTGGCCTGGGACTCACTACGTAGACCAGGCTGGCCTTGAACTCACAGAGATCTGCCTGCTTCTGCCTCTCAAGTGCTGGGATTAAAGACGTACAACCACCACACCCAGCTGGTCAATAAAAACTCTTACTGTTACTGACTCAACTCCCCAATGAAAAGACACAGACAAATTGATTGAAATAGAACAGGAATTGCGAATTTGCTGCTTCCGAGAAATACACCTTGATTAACACCACCCTAGGGTAAAAGGATGGAGAAAGGTATTCCCAGCAAACAGAACTAAAAATCAAGCAGGTATGCCTCTTCTAATATCTGACAAAATAAACGTCAAACTAAATCTAATCAGGACAGGGAAGGTCACTGCATTCTTCTTAATGGAAACATACACTAAGAAGATATTATAAATCTAAACACATATAAGCCACACACAGGAGCACCCAAATCCATAGATGATCTCTATTAGATCTAAAATCACACATTGACTCCCACCCAGTAAGAAGAGGTGACTACAATAAAACATTGCCACCAAAAGACAGGTGAACCTGACAGAAACTGAATACAGAAACTTTGGAGTTAAATGACAACATAGATCAGAAGAGTTACCTACAGAAGATTCCACCTGACACTGAGTCCATTTTCTTCTCAGCAGCCCATGGAACTCTCTTCAAAACTGAGCACATACTAGGACACAAAGCAAGCCTCCACAAATTAAGAAAATGGAAATTTCATCCTGTATTCTATTTGACAAGGGCATAAAGTCATATATCAACAATAATAAAAATGAATGGGGAAAAATATACAAAATCATACAAGTTAAACAATGCACCACGGAATGAAAATTGGATGTAAAAGGAGAAATCAAGTAGGAAATCTAAAATGTCTTGGAATTGAAAGAAACTGAAAACACAACATAGCCAAAATCAAAGGAAAACACTAAAAGCAGTCCTACGAGGAAACATAGCATTAAGTACAGACACCAGAATATTTTTTAAAAATCTCATATAAATAAATAATGATGTACCCTACAGCCTTGGAAAACCAAGAGCAAGCAACATCAAAAAGCATAGGTGGGAAGAGATAAATAAAATCAAGTCTGAAATTAATGAACTAGAAACAAAACAAAAACAACACAAATAACCAGTGAAATGAATAGCTGGTTCTTTGAAAAGATTAATATTGACAAACCTTTAGCCAAATCAGCTAAAATAAGAGAGGACCCAATTTAATAAACTCAGAGATGAAAAAAAAACATAAGAGACTCTGAGGAAATTCAGAAAACCATAAGAACATATCTTAAAAATCTATATTCCACTAAGCTAAAACATCTAAAAGAAATGGATAAAGTTCTAGGTGTGCAAGGCCTACCAAAATCAAATAAAAATGAAATTAAAATATTAAACAGACCCATAACAATCAACAAGATAGTTGGAGTACTTAAAAAAACTCCTAACCAGAAGGAGCCCAAGACTGGATTTATACAGTACAGAATTCTTCAAAAAAGAAATAATAGTATTCTTCAGATTATTTTGTAAAATGGAAAAGGAAGAAATACTCCCAAATTCTTTCTATGAAACCAGTATTACTTTGGTACCAAAACCAGACAAAGACCCAACAACAACATAAAGAAAATTATAGGTAAATCTCTCTGAGCAACCTAGACACAAAAATTCTTAACAAAATACTTGCAAACCAAATGCAAGAACACATCAGAAAGATTGCCCACCATAATCAAGCTGACTTTGTCTTTGAGATGCAGGAATTGTTCAACATATGTAAATAAATTTAATCTACTACATAAAGAGACTCTAGGACAAACCACATGGACATCTCGTTAGATGCAGAAAAGGCCTTTGACAAAATCCCACATCCATTCATGGCAAAAGTCATGGAGAATCTAGGGATACAGGGGACATATCTCAACATAATATAACAATATGTAAAAACCCTCATCCAACGCCATACTAATGGAGAAAAATTCAAAGCATTCCCATTAAAATCAGGACTAGGGCACGGACGTTCACTCTTTGAATTGTTTAATACAGCACTGGAAGTTTGAGTTGGCACAATAAGACCAATAAATGAGATAAAGAAGGTAGAAATTGGGTAGAAAGACATCAAGTATTCTTATTTGGAAATTATATGATTCTACATATGAAAGAACCTAAAGATCTCTAACAGAAAACTCCTAGAGTAAATAAACATATTAAGCACAGTAGCAGAATATAAAAACATCACAAAATCAATAGCCTTCCTACAGACTAACAAGAAATATAAAGAGAAAAAAATCAAGGAAACGATCAAATTCACAATAGCCTCAAAAAGCATAAAATAATGTTGGATTAATATAATTAAAGAATTGATGAATTAATATAACGCAACTTTTGATACCGAAGAAAGAAACTGAAGAAGGTTCCAGAAGATGGAAAGATTTCCCATGCTCATGGATCATTAGAATTGATTTTGTGAAAATGGCCATCCTACGAAAAGTCACCTACAGATTCAGTGAAATACTCCATAAAATTCCAACACAATTAATCACAGAAATTTAAAAATAACCATATTTTATATGGAAACAGGCACACAAATAAACTAGGATAGTCAAAATAATCCCAAACAATAAAAGAAATGCTGGAAGCATTAGCATTCCTGACCTAAAATTCTGCTACAGAATTATAGCAATAAAAACACCATAGTGTTGGCATAAAAACAGAAACATTGATCAACAGAATAGAACTGAGGCCCCATTTACAACCATCTGATTTTTGACAAAGGGGCTGCAAATATACACTGGAGAAAAGCAAGTTTGGTCAGCAAATGGTGCAGATTGAGCTATATAGCTACATATTAAAAAACATAGCTAGATCTTTATCTCTCACTATGCACAAAACTCAATTCCAAATAGGTGAAGGACCTCATCATAAGATCTGATACACTACATTTGTTAGAGTAGAAATTAGGACTACGTAAGAACTTACGGACACAGGTAATGGCTTTCTGAAGAATCAACCCACAGAATGAAGGGAAAAAAAAATCTTTACCAGCTCTAACTGACAAAGTTCACAAAATTCAGGATCATTGCAGAAGAAGGCGTAGAAAGATTGTAAAGGTCAGAAGTAGTGGATGTCTGCAGAGAAACAGTGTTTGCTGAGCTATGGAAGGACTGGTATGTACATGAACTTACTTTTGCAGTGACTACATGCAAAAGCCCTACAAAAGACCATGGCAGCCTCAATTTCCAGTGTGTACAGGCCAGGGGCACATGAAGCGCCATCACTAGCTGAGAAGCTGTTGGCAGTTGATGGCTTCTGAGAAGGGAGAAGTTCACAGTTCTTCAGGGCTGTGGCCCCCCGAGAGTCTTCCAGTGCTTCAGTAGATGGTCCGACATCTGTGTACGTACTGGCAGCACTAAGTGGACCCAGGGGATTTACAAAGAAGAGAACTTGAATTTGGGAAGGAAAACTGGTAGTGAAGGCGTTGGAAGCGAAGAGCATGGGTTGATTTGATCAAAATTCATTATATCCATGCATGAAATTCTTTAACAGTAAAAAAAATCAGATGTAGCTGCATTCAACCTGATGAATAGGACCCTAGAGATTTATGATGGGGCTGTCTGGCAACATAAAAGTAGTCACGTTTTAATGACTTTTCTTGATTGGGAGAAGATGCTCTTGGGGCCAGCACATGACTCAGCGGTTGAGAACACTGGCTGCTCTTGCAGAATACACAGGCTCCATTCCCAATACCCACACAGTGGCTAAAAACTGTCTGTACCCACACTTCTAAAGGATCTAGAGCCCTCTTCTGGCAGCTGTGGGTATTGCAAGCACCTGCTGGACTTCGTTGCAGAAAAACTGTCATACACATTAAAAAATAATTTTTAAAAAAGAGATGCTGTATAGAAAATCAGTGGAACACTTTCCCTCCTCAATTTAATGTAGATCATAGCTGTGTATGTTACATCTTACAAGAGTGTAACTGTAAACAGACAAAAATGGCAGAGAAAGCTTCAGGATTACCTTCAATGGTTATTTACTAAGAGAGCAAACTCAGGATAGTTTTAGTTCTCTTTCCAGAAGAATTTGCAATAACAAAATATAAGAAATCTTCATATATATTATGAATATTTTGCTTAATATCAATACTTTTAACGCTACATAGATCTGTCCACATAAAACCAGTTCTTGTGGGTTTATGTAATTGGTTTATAATAATTACAAATTGTGAAGGGAGAAGTACAAGGTGATTAACTGGTTTTTATTATAATCGGGTTATATGGGAGGAGACAGTACAAATCCCTAAACAAATGTACATAGCTTAAGATATTTATGAAACTGCTTGGCTGTTAGAGTTTATTTTGAGCATGTCTGATTTAAATTTCTCTCCATGAATCTCTTTGCCAAGAAATTTCTTGTTCTTAATGTGACCTATTTGTTATTGTCTAAAATGCCTTAGTACATTTTGATAGGGTGATGACTGCCTGATTGACTCCAAAATGTAGTCTAATGTTCAATTTAACTTCCCTAGTACTTAGACTACATTAGATATTGAAAATATCATGCTGTTTCTAAGGTTTATAATAACAGAGAATGAAGCTGGGCATGGTGGTGCATGCCTTTAAACCAAGAACTCTAGGGCAATGACAGGTAGAGAGTTCTGTGAGTTTGAGGCCAGCCTGCTCATAGTGAATTCCAGACCAACTGAGGCTACAGGGAGATCCTGTCTCAAAAGGAGAAAGAGCTCAGCCAGCAGGATATTGTGACACACTAGTACTCTCAGTACTTGACAAGGTAAGGCAGGAGGCATGCCATATATTTTTTATCAACCTTGACTATATAGCAAGACCCTGCCTGGAAACAAAGTAATTAAGCATTCTTGCACTTGTTTGTACGAATATAAGATAGGTTCACAGCACCTATGTATGA
Source organism: Nannospalax galili (assembly GCF_000622305.1). Classification (NCBI taxonomy): domain Eukaryota; kingdom Metazoa; phylum Chordata; class Mammalia; order Rodentia; family Spalacidae; genus Nannospalax; species Nannospalax galili. The sequence continues at coordinate 352,715 of NW_008359442.1, read as the reverse complement.
ATGACAGGACCACAGTTCTAATTCTCTGACCTATGCTTTCTGAAGTACAGTTTCTTCTTCCTCGAATAGGAAAACACTCCTGTATAGCACAGCTCTTTTGAGGGTTATGCACAAATAAACACAGCTCTTTTGAGGGTTATGCACAAATAAAATTATGTCAAAGAGTATTACAAATTACCTGTATTATACAAGTGTTAGTCATTTCCATAGCAAATATTTAACTCTGAGCTTAATTTTTATTCAACTGGAAAGTCATTTTCACATTCCTTTTAGTATGCAGCTTTTTTCCCAGTTTGGCACCTGAGCAAGTTTCCCAGACCTGGATAATTCATTCTTTCAGAGTGAAAATCAACGTTTCACAGTGAGTTACTGCTCATTTAATCCCTTCTTTTGGAAAAAAATGATACTCACTCATCTACACGAGTAATTTTTAGCAAGCCAAAACCTGTGATTGATACAACCAACTGCTTCAAAAGCAAAAATTCCTCACTGATTTGTAAAAAATTCTCAAAGTCAGAAGAAGGAATATGAAACTTAAAGCTTGTTACCTTTTACCCAGGTACCCTCATTGATCTAATGCTTTGTGGCTGCTTATGCGATGTGGTAGGAGGTTTCACCACACATTAACAGATCCCAACAACTTCTATAAAGAATTTCTATAAATAACTTACTAAAAGAAAACTATAATTTTTAGCAAGCCCAAACCTGTGATTGATACAACCAACTGCTTCAAAAGCAAAAATTCCTTACTGATTTGTAACAAATTCTCAAAGTCAGAAGAAGGAATATGAAACTTGAAGCTTGTTACCTTTTACCCAGGTACCCTCATTGATCTAATGCTTTGTGGCTGCTTATGTGAT